>NC_092499.1:32332307-32640576 GCF_047511675.1 Marmota flaviventris | reverse complement strand
GCTGTGTGCAGATGAAGTAAACAAGGTCCCACTGTCTCAGGTCAAAGGGAAACGGGAGTAAAGGTTTAAGTTTGCACATGAAAATCGAAATAGAAGAGTTGAACCTACTATCTGTACAATTCGGGCTGAAATCTTTGCTTTCCCTCAGTTATTTGGTCAGAAAGAGGGTTTTTGTTTGTTTACTTAAACTACCCAGCTTGCAAGATCTGCTTCACTTTGCACTTGGTGGAATAATTTTGCTATTTTACCTTCACTGTATCCATGGGAGAAAGGAAAAGATTAAGGAACAGATATAAGACCAGCACTGGTCAGGGACTTGCAGAGGGAGAAGAGACACTTAGAACAGAAGAAAAAATGGTGGGAGAGAAGATGATGGGAAGAAAGTCCTTCATGAGAGCAACCTCTATTCCAGCTTCCTTCTCCCTCTATTATCACGGTCACTGCTGTTGGCCTAACCTGCCCCTAGGCTCCTGTATATGTAAGTTGGGATGGGTGTTGTGAAAATCCTAACAGTGCCAGGTGGACCTCTGCCTGTGTCCCCCACAGGACAACAGCTGCTGTTTCCTCTGGCCTGCCCGGGGAAGGAGCCAGGAGGAGGGGAGAGAGGGCTGGGCCTGGACGGGTGCCCACCCTTCAGAGCCAGGCCTCTCTCTCTCTTCCGGAGTTCCACACAGCCTCTGGATACCAATAGAAAGCCCATGAGGGAGTTTCCCTCCACACAGGAGCAGATCCAAGTTCTGTTATCCTAATTTTGTTGATGCTTGGATAAATAAGGGTAATGGGATCATTTTCATATTTGGGGAAAGTGAAACATACAGCAAGTTGGGGTCAGATGCGGGACTCTGTTCGGGTCTTTGAATTCCCATGACCTTTCCTGGAACAGCTGTGGGTTTGAGAAGGCAGCACTGACAGAAGATTGCAATCCTTGGCTCCCAGACCTAGGCCTTTAGACAAGCCAGGGGGAAGGAGAGAGGGACCTGGTCTGGGAGTGAGACACTTCACCAGTTGGCTCAGTCTCATGAGCCCGCGCCAGCCCCCGACTCCTCATTTATGTACAGAATAAAGTATAAATTCCTTAGTCTGAAACTCAGGCCTGCCATGATCTGGAAAACCTGTCTTACTTTTTCTCTGACTTTTCTCACACTTAGTGAGAAAATTAAATAAATAAAAATTAAATAAATAATTAAATAAATAATATAATAAATAAATAAATAAATAAATAATTTCTCACACACTTAGTGTGAGAAAATCAGACTGGTTTTCTCTCTTTTCTCAAATACAATTTCTCTCTCCCTCCCTCCTTCTCTCTACCTCCTCCCTGCATCACCTTCCTCCTCCCTCCTGTCTCTCTCATTCTCATTCTCCCTCCACCCCCCACATCCACGCAGGGACTCTGGGTTCAGTTTTTAAAGTTTGAGTCAGGGTTTTGCTAAGTTGCCCAAGTTGGCCTCAAACCTGCAATCCTTCTGCCTCAGCCTCTGGAGTTTCTGGGATTGCTGGCATGTTCCACCACAGCTGGCTTTAAACATGCTTTTCATATCTTCTTTATCTCCACTTAACTCCTAACTACCTTGTGAGACCTGTCCCAAGGCCCCAGGATGATCACCCTCCTCCCCAGTAAAACTTTTTCTGACCTTCCCCAATTCAGGGAGATCTTTCTTATCTCTACATCCCTATAGCTCTTATTGTCTTCAAGAAGTATTATTTTCTGCTTTGAATCTTTGGTTATTTCTTCATATGTATTTATTGTTTTCCTCCAACTTAGATCGTTGATTCCCAAAAGACTAGAACCACCTGTTATACCTCTTTTGCTCTTCCACAGGATGTACTGGAATACCCTGCCTGAAAGTGACCCTAACTGATTCAACTTCTAGGTTAGAAGGCATCTACTTTTCCAGAATGATACCAGTCCTGGGTGGGATCACCACCAGGCCCCAGAGTTGGTGCATAGATTGGTGAACTGATAATGCAGTTCCTGAATTTCAGCCTCTGGAATTGAACAAAAAGGTTGAGATGGATGAAGCAACCTTTTGGGTTCAAGGACTTTGAGCAACTTGAGTTGGACAGGGTGAAAAGTAATGCCATTGAAATCATGGTGAGCCTAGTCAGGGTGAAATCTCAGGGATCTCCTCAATCACAGGGAAACACCCCTAGCCTGTTGTTCTACAAAGGTTTACCATTGAAGAGGGGAGAAGAGGGTGTAGATGACTACATCAGAGGGTCATCTTTACCGTAAAAATAACTCAAGGTTATATCATTTCCAGGGTGAACTGTCAGTACTTTGTGTGTGTGTGTGTGTGTGTGTGTGTGTGTGTGTGTGTGGCACTGGGGATTGAACCCAGGTGCACTTAACCACTGAGCCACATCCCCAGCCCTTTTTTATGGTTTATGCAGAGACAGAGTCTCACTGAAATGCTTAGGGCCTTACTAAGTTGCTGAGGTTGGCTTTGAATTTGAGATCTGCCAGCACAGCCTCTCAAGCCACTGGTATTATAGTTGTGTACCACAGCACCTGGCTGACCATCAGTACTTTTGCTGATAGAAGAATTAGCACTGTTACAATCAAAATGGGTTTAATAAAAGTAATTGTAAATTCCAGATGTTTACCAATTTTTAAAAATTTTTTATTTTTTTATTGCTGAGGATTGAACCAAGGGGGGCTCTACCACTGAGCTACACCCCCAGTCCTTTTTATTTTTTATTTTGAGACAGTTGTCTTGCTAAGTTGCCAAGACTGGTTTCAAACTTAAGATTCTTCTGGGTTGGGGATATAGTTCAGTTGGTGGAGTGCTTGCCTCACTTACACAAGGCCCCAGGTTCGATCCCCAGCACCACAAACAGCAACAACAACAAACTTGAGATTCTCCTCTGCCTTAGTCTTCTGAGTTGCTGGGATTATAGGAATGTACCACTGTGTCTGGCTTAATCAACTCTTTTAAATATACAAGGTACAATTAAGTCTGCTCTTGTTAGGAAATTTGATTATGCCATTAACTAGATAAGAACTTCTCAATCTCAGCATCATTTACATATTGGTCTGGACAATTCTTTGTTGTGGGAGCTTTCCTGTGCAATGTGGGGTGTTTAGCAATATCCCTGGCCTCATTCCAGTAGCAACTCCCAGTTAGGACAAACAAAAGTATCTCCAGACTACCAAATTGCCCTGGTTGGGAATCAGTGAATTAGAATGTGATCTTGAACAGTCATATATCTAAGTTCTACTATCTAGAACTTAGTTTCTTCATCTTTAGGATAATTCTTTATATGTAAAATCCAGTGTAATGGAGTAACAATCCCAAAAATCCCAGGCTTAGGGAACATAAAACCATGAGAAGGATGTCAGAATGGGTGAAGTAATAGTGTGGATTCATACTTCCAGGATAGAAGTTAATTTATTATACTGGGGATTGAACCCAGGGGCACTTGACCATTGAGCTATATTCTCAGGACTTTAATTTTGAGACAGGGTCTCACTAAACTCAGATGAGGATCTTGCTATATTTCTGAGGCTGACCTCAAACCTGTGATCCTCCTGCCTCAACCTCTTAGTTCTCATGAAATTACAGGCATGCATCATGGCATCCAGCTTAGGATAGAATTTTAAAGACCAGAACACCAGAAACCACAGTTGGGAATCGGAAGGTCCATTGTTCTGTCTCCAGCCAGGACTCCTCTGGCCCTGAGCACATGCTTTTGTAACATGTGTTTTTATGTGTGCCTTTCCCACTGAATTATAGATAAGTCCACAATATTTGTCAAAGTGCTTTCAGGCATTTGATTATTTAAAAAAAATTGTCTCAAAGTAATTATCAAAAACTTCATGGAGATGAGTTCTAAGATAGGACTTGGAAGGGGTTCTATGTGAGCAGATCAGGGGTTGGGGATGGTGGGAGTGCTTGTTTAGGGAATAAACAAGACTTTGCAAATGTGGAAAGTGACTTCGTGTGTAAACTTTGGAGAGCTGTATTCTGGTTTTCCATTTATGTATTGTTTAATGATTTAAAAGCCCTTTCATGTTTGCTGATTTTATTCTTGCAGCCTTCTGAGGTGAAAAAGGTATCCCACCTCCCAGCAGAGGAAACAAACTCTGTGGGTTGGTCATCAACCATGAAGTCCTGAACTGAACATGCTGCTCAGTTCTGCAGTTCTGCAGTCCTGCGTGCACAGGTGAGCGGAGGTGTGGGGAGGAGTAAGAGTGGTAATGGTGGGTAGGGAATGAAGGGAGAGAAGTCCAAGAGGCATAAAAAGCCCTGTCTCTTCTCAGGGAAGCTGCAGCCATGAGGGACTAGGGAAGAGGTAGCATGATTCAAGGTTGAGATCACAGCCTTTCTGGTCGGCTTCTTCAAAGCCAGGCTCAGGAACCACAGTTCATTGGCTCCCATTCAGTGTAGTCTTGAGTGGCCTGAAGGATCCAGATGAGCCACCTGTTTTGGTGGGCTTTATCCTCACTTTCTTGGATGTGCACAATAGGGGAGGTCTTCCAAGCACAGACTTCTGGCTGGAGATATAGTTCAGTGTAGAGCATTTAACTAGCCTTGGGTTCAATCCACAGTACTGCCAAAATAAATTAAGAAGAATCAGGGCATTTCCTTCATAACCAAGCAGAGACTTCTGAAATGAGACCTCAGGGCTGAGTGTTGGTATGACCTAGCTCTCAAAGACGGGGAGCAGGGGCAACATTTGGGGTTGAGAAGCACAAGCAAGGCCTGGGAGGTAGGAGGGAGCCGTTGCAGTGTGTCAGACAAAAGAGGAGACTACATTTTTACTCTGACAGTTGTATGAAAAATACATTTGAATTGAGCCTCTTTTGTGTGGTATCCAGGAGAGGAGAGAGCCTGAACAGAGGAAAAAATAGGAATGGGGGAGGGGGGCAAATATGGGGGGAGGTTAAGATTGTGAGGGCTGCATAACTGATGGATTCGCGCTCACACTATGAGTATTCACCAGGTGTCAGACACTGACCTGAAAGCTCTTGATATACATTTTAATGAATATGAATGCTGCCATGAGGTATAACATGGTATCCTCAAGACCTGGAAGTGCATGGTGATTGAGTAAGCTTGGATTGGTGGCTCACAGTCTGTAATCTGCAGAGCCAGAATTCAGTTCCTGGTCTGTTTTACTCAAAAGCCTTGATCTTAGCCATCACACAGTCCTGACCCCCCAGTAGGTGGGTTAGGGAGACAGATAAGCCTGGGATCACTCTCAGGTTTCTTGCACAGGTAACTGGGTGAAACTGAGGTAAACACAGAAGTGAGTTGTGAGAAGGATGAACTTATTTTGGACTCGAGTTTGTGCAATAGGAAGGGTAAGTCTGGGAAGCCGTGGATAAGGGGCCATAGAGAGAACAGCAACTTCTTTCTTTGGTCTCCCTTTGTCCCCCCCTAGGCTGCAGAGTGGGCCTCAGAGTACTCAGTGTTCAGCCTTCTGACTCCCTCTCCTGCTGGTGAAAGTGAAAAGATTTTCACTTTCATTTCTAAGAGAAATCTCAGAATGTTGACAACACCCTGCATAGACACAAGGCTGAGGGGCCTGTGGAAATCAAGGTCGAGGGTTGGCAGGCTCCGGGAAGCTTGCTTTTTGATGAAGGGGCAGATATTTGGTAAAAAGAGAAATAGGAAACCTGGCCCTTTCTCCAGCACAACAAACCTCCCAAAGATCAACCGAGAGTGAGAATCTGATCAGACCAGGCTCAGTGGGTCCACAACCTTTTAAGTCCAGGTTATACTGTTAGAAACAATCTGTCAAGTTTTGGGTTTTAGAGTCATCGTGCATAGATTTCCAGGAGTGCTCTGATGGGGCCTGAATCACACATTAGGGGCATTGGTTGATGACAGGGACTGTGGGGAGTCCTTGAGGTAGTCCTTGATTCTCAGCCTGGCATTTTGGTGGGAGGTGCCTGTGCACATGGCCTTGGGGGCTCCTGTGAGCGGGACTAGGGAGTGCTGGACCCTCCGTTTTCTGAGGGTCAGGAATAAGAAGCACTTTATTTCTCAGAAACATGATGGTGCTTTCCTTTTCACCTTGCTGAGAGAGCAGGGCTGATGAGCCTGAGCAAACATCAAAGCAAGCCCAGGAACTTTGAAACTTCTGGCAAGGAGGCTGGAACTAAGTGTTCTGAGGACACCAATGAAGAGACGATCAGAGAGCAATGTTTCTTTCCTCCCACCCATCCAACCCCCTCAGCACAGGGGGTCCCCAAATTCAGGGCCCACTCATTCTTTCCAGGTTGGTCTTTACCTAGAGACTTTTTATTAGCCTCATCTTACCTCTAGCTTGTTCTTGGCCTCAGGCAAGAAGCATCCCTGCCCCGCCCAGCTGTCTTCAGTTCCTGTTCTTCCTCCAGAACTGTTAGACTCATCAGCCCAGTTTGTTCCTCTTAGTGCTCTGCATTTTTTAGCAAAGGGTGTTGGGCCAGGGACCACTGGGAGCATTTCTCACAAGCTGGCTGAAGCTCATTCTACAAGTGTTGCAGCTCACAGACTGGGTGAGACTGAGACCTGGTGGTGGACCAAGGGAGGGATGGTGGAGATGGCAGATTACCTGGGTGGACTTGGGCAAATGCCTCCCCTCTCTGGGTCATGAGGACTTGGGCTGAACGGCCACCTTTAAAAGAGCAGGGAAGGCATATGGGGAAGGTTGAGTAATACTGGAGGCTCTGGGAAGGGGCATACAGACACTGTAGGCCCACCCTACTTCCAACCACCTTAACTCTGCCAGCAGGAGGAATGGCACCAGCTGTGGCCCAGCTTCTCTTCCTCCAGCTTGTTCTAGGGCCCACTCTGGTCATGGCTGTCCAGCTGGAGATTGCTGTCCAGAACTTCCGCACCTTAAACATGGACTATCCCAAGGTGAAATTCCCGGATGATTTCAAGGGCTACTGTAATGGTTTTATGTCCTACGTGCGGGGCAGAAAGGAACAATGGTATTGCCCTAAGACACATTACGTGTTGCACACCCCCTGGAAAACCATCTGGAAGTCCTGCAAGAATAGTGAGAGCTTCTGTGAGAACTACAATGAATACTGCACACTCACCACGAAGCCCTTCCCCATCACAATCTGCAGAGTGAACAAGAGACAGCCACCCACCAGCTGCCGCTACTCAAGCACTGAAACCAACCGAAAGCTCTACCTGCTCTGCTCCAGCAAGTATGAAGGCCAACCGATAGGTATCCTTGGCCTCTACAAGAGAACTTAAAATTGACAATTTCTTCCCTTCCAAACCTACCTGGTGGGTATCTCTAGCTATAGGAACCTCCCTGAGACCTTTAGACTCACTTTAGCCTCATTTCCCTACAATCCTCCTCAGTCTCTGTTCTGCACCTCTTGGAAATCATTGATATTTCCCTTTATATAACCTGCCCTTTCCTTTCTCCTCCTCATGAGTCCGGAGCTATCTCTCCCAGCACTCCCACTGCTGTCAACCTGCCTTCCTTCTCATCTAGGGCCACTGGGATTTCAAGTTATCTTCTCTCATCCATTCCTTTATTTTCAGTAGCTCCCAACATTGTCCAAACTCCAGGGTCTGCTGCTAATAAAGCATGAAGTGGATGAGGTGGGCCTGGTTCTGGCCATGTAAAGTTTTAAAACCACATTCTGAGTTAAGATAGAATCATTGGGGAAAACTGGGTGTAGGGTACGTAAGACCTCATTATACCAATTTTTGCAACTTCTTGTGGATCTGTAATCATTTCAAAATAAAAAGTTAAAAAACGCATCTGAATCAGTCCTGATTTAATTCTTTTTTTCTTGCTCTCCAAGACCTAGTGACCACCCATCTCTGGCCATCTTGCCCAGCTACCCATAGAAATCAAAAGATGTAGTTCAGTAGCAGAGTATATTTGCTCAGTATGTGCAAGGTCCTGGGTTTGATCCCTAGAACCTCCCAGCCCCTAATACACACAGAAGTCTTCCGTTCCATGGGTACCATGATGGAGTTGGGGTGGGTAAAACTCACTTCTAACCTGGGTGTTGAAAATGGATTCTCCTTTCCCCCAGCTCTGGAACAAATTTGTAATAGGAGTCAGGCTGCCTTACCTGGTTTCTATTTCTCTCCCAACAAAACCTGGATTGCATTATATGTGGAAGGTTAGAGGGATAAGAAAGGATCAAATAATTAGCTGGCACAGGGGCTTAATAGGCTGAGGCAGGAGGATCCTGAGTTCAAAGCCAGCCTCAGCAACATAGCAAGGCCCTAAGCAGCGAGACCCTGTCTCTAAAATATAAAATATAAAAAGGGCTGGGGATGAGGCTAGGCTCAGTGGTTAAGCACCTCTGAGTTCAATCCCCGGTACCAAAAAAAAAAAGGGGGGGGGGCTCCTATAATTGTCAGCTAGGTCACATTATGTCAAATAAGAAAATGCTATTCCCCTTGGGAGATAGAAGGGATGGATACTAGTGATATGTGAACACATAAATACTTATGCTTCCACATCTTGCTCATCTTTTATCTCCAAGTATATTCCTCATCCTGTTGTTAGAAATTGAGGGGAGTGCTAACTTACAGCTGATAGTCATGAAACTAGACAGGGTAAAAGGACATATGGCTATACCCTGACTCCTTGGGCTCTCTCTATTCCCCCTCTCCACCAGTGCAACAATTAGTCCCTCACCCTCATTAGACTGAGCTTATTTGCTGCTGCACACACAGATGTTTATTGCTTCTCAAGCTCCCTGGTGTTAAAGATGAAGGGTCAGGGCAGGCTAAGATGAGGCTCTTCTTTACTTCTTCTTATCATAGGTGCCAGCACCCTTGTAGCCACTCACATAGCCAGTGTTGTCAGTCACTTCTTCCCGTCCTGCAATCCCCTTGCCCTTGCCACTTTCATCAAAGCGCTCCTTGTGGGTACCGGTGTACTTGCTGGTGTCTGTCAGATGATCTACTCCACCTACTGTTGTTGCCTTCTGCAAGCCAGAGGAGGGGTTTGAGCCCTCTTCCTTCCCCTGCACTGTCACAGCCCTTCCCCAAAGATGGCTTTAGATCCTCAGAACAAGAGTGCACAGCTCTTGCTATGCCTCTGGCACAGTACTGCTTCCTCATGGCCCAGAAGCAGCTGTGGGCAGGACCTCTGGCAAGAGCCATCTACTCCTGAGGCAGGAGGAATCTCGTGTAAGAGTGCGTGTGGTCTGTGAGGAGGGGGGGGTGGGGTGGATGCTTCTGTTTCCAGTGGAGTTTTTCTGACCAGACTGCTGCCAAAGAACTTCAGCCTCTGACCCAATGGACAGAGTAGAAATAGCTTTTCATATAGAGGGTACAATTAAGTAAAATGGTGGGTGACAGGTAAGAGGTCTCTCTTTCTCTCTCTCCCTCTCTTTTTTTTTTTTTTTTGGTACTAGGGATTGAACCCAGGAGCACTTTACAACTGAACTATATCCCCCAGTCCTTTTTATTTTTTTGAGATAGGGTCTCTTTAAATTTCTGAAGGTCTTGCTAAATTCCTGAGGCTGGCCTTGAATTTGTAATCTTGCCTGAATCTCCCTAGTGACTGGGATTACAGGCATATTCCACCAAACCTGGCAAGGGATCTCAGATTAAATCTTAAATAAGAATAGGAGGAGGACTGAGGATCAAGTTCCAAACCCTCTATGTTAATGTCCCCCCAAAGCCCTAGATGCCTGGCTCAGATCCTGGAGACTTGGGAATGATTCTAAATTCTACTATTAAAATAGCTATATTGCAGCTAGGGGTGTGGCTCAGCTTCAACCCCCAATTGCCATGTACCTTGGGCAAGTTATTTCCCTTCTCTGGGTCACCTCTGGAATGATTACATGGTCTGTAAAGTCTATGCCAGTACCAACAGTGCACCACAGACTTAATGCTCTGTTTCCTATAGTTGCACTGGATTCAGGACATTAATGAATGGGAGGGGAGACTGCAGCAGTAGGGATTTAGGGAAGTAGAATAAAGGGCTAGGGATGAAGAACATCACTCACAGTAACTCCAGTGGTGGCAGGGTCCTTGCCTTCCATGAGTTTAAAAACAGCCTGCAGGGCTTCATCTGGGTTCTTCCCCTTGAACCGCTTCTGGCCCAGCTCCTTCATTGCCTCTTGAAACTCTGAAAATGTGATGGTTCGGGCATTCTTGGCCCTGGTGAGTCAGACAGAAATCCAGGGACTTTGAATATGAACTCATTACCTTTCCCTTACTCAGACTTGGCCTCTTTTGTCCCATCTATCACTAAATGTCTTGAGGGCAGAGAACAGCCTGGGCAGGTCCCCTCCCCAACCTCACAGGCTGCTTGGTAAGCCCAGTACCAATGCTGGTCCACACCAACACCTCATGGCCAACTGCCTTGCTCTGGCAATGCCCCAACCCCCACCTTTGTCTTCTTACTTCACTTTACTGAACACGATGTCCACATCAGTGGAGGTGACTTCCTTGCCATCCATGATGCCACAGTCTTTGCACAGTTTAGAGAAATTTTTGTTGTTCATTTCAGTGCCACTGCTTGATGATTCTCCGAAGACAGCAAATCGCTGGAACGTTTTCTCTGCTTCTGATGCCATGAGCAGCTGAAGGTGGGGGAGGGCAGTAGGGGGAACCTTGGGGGTAAGGGAAGAGGGGAAGGGAGGACTTAAGAAAAATGAGGATGGGGGTTAATATACACCAGACACAGGAATAATTCCCCTCTTTCCTTCTCCTCTCTTTTCATCCCCTCTCCATTCCATCTGCTACAGCAACAGCAGGAGTCTATCCTTCTCAGCACTTGGGATACTCCACACCGAACATTCCCCTTTCCCACCACTTTTGGGTACCTGAAAGTGCCTGGATGGTACACTGACCCTTCCTACCCTTTTAAGCAAGTGTGTGCAGATATGTGGGAGTCAATGGGCTAGGGAGACTGTGGCAACCAGGAGACAGGAAGGGGCGTGGAGGAAAGCTTCTGTGATCTCAGTGGTTATGTGACATCACTGCTGGTTCCAGCTGTACCCCTGTCTTAGGAGAAGGGCTTTTGGTCTCTTTACCTTGCACGCTGAATTGAGCAAATTGCCAACCTTCTGGCTTGTTCAGATTTTCATCATTTCAGCCTAGTTCTGGGTCCTGATCAAAGTGCCTGGTGCTCTGCCCCACAATAAAGGGCTGAGGAGAGCCCAGAGGAGGTGTCTTAGCTTGTTCTCACAGTTATAACCAAATATAATCTAGTCGTCATATAAATAACAGAAATTTATTTCTGGAAGCCAGAAAGTCTAAGATCAAGGCATCAGCAGATTTAGTGTCTGGTGAGGGCTGCTTTCTTGTTCATAGATGATGCCTTCTTACTGTGTCCTCACACCATGGGGTGAAGGAGAAAACAGCTCCCTTGTTTATTAGGACTCTGCCCTTATGAAACTTAATCATGATACCTGAAGGTCCCACCTCCTAATTTATCACTTTAGGATTTAGAATTTTAAAATATGAATTTTGGGGGTTCATAAACATTCAGATAATAGTGATAAATGAAAACAGGTTGACTCCAGTCCACTCTGTGCTTCTGTCTAGTTTGTGTAGTAACAAGCATGGAGAATCCCACCAGCTTTGGCCAATCAACCTCAAACTCAATTTCAAAGGGCTCCGGGTGTTGGACCCAACAGGGAAAGAGTGGGGGTCTTGGTGTGTAATAGACAAGAATATTGTCTCTAATCTACTTAAAAGAGTGGAAAACTATTCTCTAGTACCTATTCTCCAAAAGGTTGATCTTATATATATACATACTTTTTCCTAAACTTTTTCGTGTTTATACCATCTGCTGACCACTGGATCAAATTTCTAGTGAGGGTGTGACCAGACTTCACACTTCTTCGAATTCCATGTATGCGGTAACTGCATATAGCAGGTGCTTAAAAACGGTTGCTTAGTTGAATGTATAGTTGAATATATAGAATGTACTGTCTTTGTTGGGACAATTACCCCCAGATCTGTCTCTGAGCAGTCCAAATAGGAAAGAACCCTCTGAAAGCTCTTCCTTCTGCCTGCAGCAGGCTGAATGGGACCCCTAGGCATGGGAAGCAAATAGATCTCAGTGGAAATTTCCCACCTCCTGCCTGGCCCAAGCCCCTGCCTAGGCCCCTTATCAGGTTCCCCCTGAGTCATCCTGACCCAGAGACGAATTTAGATGCTGGAACCTTCAGGTCTCTCCCTCCCCCACTCCAAGTAAGCTGACTTTAGATAAATCAAAGAAAATTGCAGGCAAAATTCTTGCTCTAAGTTCTCTTTCTACTGAAGTTCCATCATTGCAGCTGAGATCTTTGTCTTCTGTTCTATGCCTCTGAAGCTATGACCCTAATTTTAGCAGACTCTTCCGTGTCTAGGGTAGTGTTTAAACAGCATCCAGAGACTTGAGGGGGCTAGGCAGGGAGCCATGGTGCCAAGCTTTTGTGCCAGTTTCTACAGAAAGAGTTATGAAGGGAATGGGAGAAAGAAACAGGAAACCTAGGGTCTCCAAATCCAGGAACATAGGAGCCCCCTGGATATGGGGGTTTTGAAGCCTGGGTTTGAGCCCAACCAGTTCTCTTACTCTGGGTCCCCTCCTCCCTCTTGGCATCTCCTTCTTTCCAATAGACCTGCCAAGTGGGGATGAAAGGGGCATTGATGTTCCTTGGATGGGAGGGGGTTGCCAGTGGTGAGGGAAGTGGTGGGAGGGTGGTTCCCAAGCAGGAGGGGGAAAGCAGTTTGGGGGTCTGGGGGGGCAGTCTATGCTGGTGTTGCAGTTGGCAGCTCGGGTTCCATTGGCCATTGTTTCCAACTGGCTTGGTGCCCAGCCCCCGAAATGGCAGCTCAGGAACCAGGCTGAAGGGGGATGGGGTGGGGATGATCCTAGGAGGGAGGGTAGATAGAAGGGGGGGGGGGGGCAGGTGGGGATAAATTCAATCTGTTTTCCTTTTGCATAAGACAACATTGGCCACATCAACTATCCCATTCCAGGCGACATTCCTCTGAGGGGCACAGGGAGGGTCCATCTATGGTGTGTATGTGTGTGGAAGTATAGAGTGACAAACCCACCCAAGCACGGAGAGTCACGGCAGTCCCTCAGACACCATCTTGTAGGGATTGCGTTCAGCCAGTCTGAGCCGGTCTCGCCCTCCTTTCCTGGGCCGGACTGGGAGTGGTTAGCCACAGGGTCTCTTGGGTCCCAGCCCGGGACACTGCGTCCTCCCCAAGCCCCCACTCCACCCCCGCAGGGTTAACTCCACCTCCGCCCCTGTTTACCCAGGAGTCAGAGCCCTTGGGGGTCCCCGGCCCCTCCTTCAGCAACGCCCTCCCTCGTTGGGGCCTTGACCCGGGAGTCCCTGTTGGCCATCCTCTCTCCCCTCCAGCGAACACCCTCTATTTATAGCGGCCCCCAGCATTCCCCGCCCCCGCTCCTTGTTGTCCAACTTCTCACAGAGCAGCCGGAGAGCAGGCGTCGGACGCAGCAAAGAAAGGAGGTACTAGGACCCTGGGCACCCGGGAGTCGAAATTCCTGCGTCCTCGACGCCCCCAACCCTGCTCGGAGCTGGCACATCGACCCCTCCCAGCCCGCGAGACCCCATCCTCTTCAGCGGCCGGCTTCGCCCTCCTCCTCCTTCCTTAACCTAGCTCTCTGTTTCCAGGGGGCGGCAGTTGAAAATTTGGGGTGCCAGTACCTTGTAGGTCTCCCTCCACCCAACCCATAACTGAGTCTAGGGGCGAAGGGGGCTAGAGTACCACAGGCAGATACAGGCCATGGATAGAGGCGGTGTCGAGAGCGGGCGTAGGGATCCCTTGCAGGGTTAAGGGGTCCCCACGCACGCCCCACACCGCTCCTTGCGGGGGATGTTGTGTGGAGCGCAAGTGGAGCCTGGAAGCATCCCCCAGTTTGCTTTCCTCGCACTCCATTCTGCCCCAGCACAGCCCCTCCCTGAGCCGAGGACAGTCTGGGGCGGGGTAAAGGGGGGTGTGTTTACTGGGGGTCTGGGGCGGATCTGCTGGGAGCTGTCGGCCCGAGGGCGGGCCGGGGCGGGCCGGGGGCGGGTCTGCGGGGAGTCCGAGCCGGGGCGGGCCCGAGTCAAAGGCAAGTGAAGGTGGAAGCAACCGCGGCGGCAGCAGGTAGGGGGAGGGGCAGGCGAGGGGCCGCCGGGCCTGGAAGGCGCCCGCCGGGCCGGAGGGCGGTTTGATCCCGATTTATTGAAGCTGGCGGCTCCGGGAAAGGGGCCCCGCAAGGAGGGGGCTGCTGCGCACAAAGGCGGAGGCTTTTGCGAGCCGACGGGCGTGTTTGGGGTGTGCGAGAGATTGTGTCCACGGTGCCCGACGCTTGGCGCCTGCAGCCCAAAGGTGTCGATCCTCACGCGGACTGGCAGCGTAGGGACAGGCTCTGGGTGCTGGGCCCGGCCAGTGCCGTAAATCCTACTCATCCCTTCCCAGCTGGCGCTTGCCCTGGCTCGCCGTCGGGGGAGGCTGGGAGATTATGGGACCGCCTTCCCCACCCTCCCCTTTCTCCACTCACAGGATTTACAGAGGGCCGGCTGAAGGCTGGAGACTTTTTTGTTTTTAAATGGTGGAGGGAAACCCTCATCTTAAACGAGAGCTGTCAAAAATTTTGGGGGTCCCCTACTCCCCCCTTTTAGTTTTCAGGAGGAGATTTGAGTAGTAACCCAGTGGGCCAAGGTCACACTGGTAGTGGCAGAGCCAGGGTTAGAATCCAGAGGTTTTGACAGATATGCTTTTTCCTCCTCCACATCAGCACTTCCTTCTCGCCAGCCCCCACCCCAGCCTGGGCAGAAGCCAGCTCCGTGTTGTCCTGCAGGTCCCTCCAGCCTGTATTGATTGAAGCCTAGAGAGGACGCGTTCTCTGGACTCAGGGGTAGAGATTGGGGAGGGTTAGTGACCCTGGGAGTCTGGGTCTTGGCTGATGCTTCCTGTCCCTAAAAGACCCAGCGTATGTTTCCCATGTCATTCACCTCGTGTAACTGTGTTTTCTCAGACCCCAGAGTCAGGAGGAGTGAGAACCCTGACCCTTAATCCCACTGAATCCAGCCAATAGGAGCCCAGTAAGTGACCCCACCCACAAGCTGTAAACTCCTTCTTCTGCAGGTCTGCCCTGGTGCTCTGCCCCTCCTGGCCCCTAATGCTGAATGTAATCAGGAGGGAGTCTTGAGTCTTGGGACAAAGGGAGGCATTGATTGGGTTGGATACTCAGGTCCCTGTGCTGTAGTGTCCCTTTCCTCAGTTGTTCATTGCTCTGACTACTTTTTTAGTCCCCTTTCCTTTGAGTTGCTGACCTTGGGCTTTAGTTGAAGGTTATAGTCCACCGTGAACTCTCATCACCCTACTCCTTTGTATGTTTAGAGTACTCAGTCACTGAGCCACGAGTTTCACCCTCTACCTAACTGGGAGTGTGGGTGTCCCCTAAATATAGCCTGGGAAACCAGAGCCACACTGCTGTTCCACTCTGGTATTTCCGTACAGGATAGGGGAGGGGTAGGGTCTGGAGGTGCCTGTATTAAGGGGCAGCAGTGAGGCTGGCAGTCTGAAGAGGAGTGGTGTCCTGATTCCTGTTCTGCACCCCCTTCTCCCAGGTGATCTGGAAATGGAGCTGAGGCAGGAAAGGTCCTATGGGTATCCTGGAGTAGTCTTCAACTCCTGGGTTCCTCTATACTTTGTATTCCAGTGCTGACAGGGGAAGCCCAGTGTTTGAGGAGGGGTAAAGGTGAGGAGGCAACTACCCTGTCTTGTTTCCTCACCCTGCCAGGCCACCATGGCAGAGCTTCAGGAGGTGCAGATCACAGAGGAGAAGCCGCTGTTGCCAGGACAGACCCCTGAGGCGGCCAAGGTTACTGGAGACCCTCTGGCTTCCCTGCCAAAATCCTAGCCCCCTAAGCATTCCCTTTGCCTCCTGGCTTCCAAGCCTGTGGCTCTCATTCTAATGCGCACTCCTGCTTCTCCACCTCCGCCCATCTCTCATCCCTTATGCTGCAGCTGGGACCCAGGTCCTTGTCTTATCACTGCACTAACCTTCATCCTTTCCTGTCTTTTTTGTCAATCTCTTTCTTTGGTCTTTGTTGGTCTCTCTACCTATGTGTGTCACTCCATCTGACTCTTCATGTTTGTGTGTATCTGTGTGTATCTGTCTGTATGTGTGTCTCTCCAGGAGGCTGAGTTAGCTGCCCGAATCCTCCTGGACCAGGGACAGGTAACAGCATGAGGGCAGTCCCAGGGTGGGAGGAGTGGCTGTCCTCTCCCCCAGGATCTAGAAAGGGCCCCTACCTGGTTTTCTCTTAAGTTCCCTTCCCCAGCTCTCCTCTTTCCTTCCTTCTTCTTCCCTTCTCAGAGTTCCCGGATGCTCTCCAATCATTCTTTTCCATCCTCAAACCCATCTCCACCATCATGTTGCCCTAAATTCCTGCTGATCCTATTTTTAATTTTGTTTTCTTCTCTCTGCCACCCCCATCTCCCTGATTTTGTGTAGCTCTTTCTCTGGCCCCTGTTCCTCTCAGCCTAACTCCTCCCTGATGGTGACCTGTTTTCCTACAGACTCACTCTGTGGAGACACCTTATGGCTCTGTCACTTTTACTGTCTATGGCACCCCTAAACCCAAACGCCCAGCGATATTCACGTACCATGATGTGGGACTCAACTGTAAGGACCTTTATTTTCTCCTGTTCCTCCTTTCTGGGAAGAGGCTGAGGGAAGGGTACAATTGTAGAGGGAAGAGAGAGTGTGGGCAGGCAGGGAGCCCAGGGGCTTGTCAAGAAATTCTCTCCTAGCCTGATTATGGCATCAAAGCAAGAGGGTGGGTGGGTTCTGATGTGGGGACACTTTGCCTGTCTGATTCTCTTGTTGGGGTGATGTGGGTTCTCTTTAGATAAATCTTGCTTCCAGCCGCTGTTTCAATTTGGGGATATGCAGGAAATCATTCAAAACTTCGTGCGGGTTCATGTGGATGCCCCTGGAATGGAAGAGGGGGCTCCTGTGTTCCCTTTGGGGTGAGAATTAACCCCTTACCCCTTTACCAGACTGTAAGGTATAGGGCAGGTGTGGGGAAGAATGGACCAGGGAGGAGGAAGGGAAGGCAGGGGTGATTCTGGCAGAGGATAAGGAGGGCACCTGAGATGGGAAGTGTGGGCACAGATTAGTATCTTAACATTCCTCTCTTCCCCAGATACCAGTACCCGTCTCTGGACCAGCTTGCAGACATGATCCCTTGCATCCTGCAGTACTTAAAGTGAGAGGCCTGGGGACCCCTCTAAACCAGAGTTCTCTTTCCAGTACAAGGAGGCCTTAGCAGTACTTGTGCCCACCATAGTTCCTGGGCTAAGTTTTAGTATCTGGTGTCAATATATTCTTTCTCCCTCATACCCCACCTTGATTATTGAGAGGAGTGTGGTGGGTTTGGAAAATTGACTATGGAATAGCCTTAGAGAATGGAGGAAAGTGGGGGTGGTCTGTGCTTAGCCCTGCCTCTGGCTGGGGAGGGGCTTCTTAGATCTGGAAGCTAGAGAGGAAGAGGTAGGGGTGACCTAATCACTGAGGAACCAGATAGACCTGTCTCTTCCCCTCCCACTTTTCCCTCCTCCACACACACCTGGTGAACTGCGGGTTCTCTTCGAGCCCTGTGTGTGAGTGAGTGGGAGAAGGAAGAAAAGGCCACACAGGCTTCCTTCTTTGACATACACAGGGAGATGCTGACTCCTGGGTTCTGTTCTTAGATTTTCCTGGGCACTATGGCTCTTGGCAACTCCAAGAACCTCCTTGCCTCTGTTTCCCCCTTCTGTTGTTCACTACAGTTGTGTCTGATTTTACCTCTTGCTAAGTTCCATTCTAGAAAGCAGAACAAGTTGAACTAGCTCCTAAGAATATACAAAGAGCTATGCATATAGGAAAGAGTGGTTGGTAGATTGGTAGATAGGTGTTTTGTCTCAAGATACTAGCTCTCTCAGAGGATGCTGGGGCTAGTCTTCAGAGATCTACACTGGCTTCCAGTGCCAACCTTGGAAGTGCTTTTAGCTCCTTAGTACCTTCCTTTACATCCCCCCAAAGAGGGTCCCTTGCTGTCCTCCTTTGTGCCTCTTAACTCAGAAAGGAGGGTGAAGAGTTTGAGGAGACTACTGGACTCTGACAGGTTTTAGACACCAGAGCCCATGAGACATACATTTCCTTTTTATAGTTTCTCTACAATAATTGGAGTTGGTGTCGGAGCTGGAGCCTACATCCTGTCGCGATACGCTGTAAGAAATAAAAAATTTCTAGGTGGGGAAAAGGAGGGTCCTTACCGATTAGAAGAATATTGCTTATTAGTGTGTGTTCACAGGAGGAAGTGGGGACAAGGGTGGGCAGTCAGGCCCACCTGAGGGAACCTCAGGATGGGTGGAGCTCAGTGGGAAAGGGATAAGGCCATGCCCTGTTTCTGATTTCTTTCCTTCTACTGCCCCTCAGCTTAACCACCCGGACACAGTTGAAGGTCTTGTTCTCATCAATATTGATCCCAATGCCAAGGGTTGGATGGATTGGGCAGCCCACAAGGTTTGGAAGACTTCTGTTTGGATGTCTAGGGTGGGGCTCCCCTTGTTTGGGCCTAGCTCTATGGAGCAACCATATGGACTCAAGCTTCACATAGAGGGTGATAGGTAGGAAAGTGAAGCTGTATCATTTGCCTGGTCTCTTTTCCCCATAAGGTCCTGAACTTGTTCCCCTGCCCTTTCCTCATAGTTAACGGGCCTCACCTCTTCCATTCCGGAGATGATCCTTGGGCATCTTTTCAGCCAGGTAGGTTGGTTGTGGAAGATGGAGGAAGTAGGGGGTCCAGCAGGGACTTGAATGCCTAGGATGACTTCTTTAAGCTGGTACATGATCTGGAGAAAGAAGAAGGCTTGCCTCTTATGCAGTGGTTGCTTGCTTCTCTTTTTAACCCTAAGTTATCTCCTGTCTGTCCTTCAGGAAGAGTTGTCTGGAAATTCAGAGTTGATACAAAAGTATAGGAATATCATTACACATGCACCCAACCTGGAGAACATTGAACTCTACTGGAACAGCTACAACAAGTGAGTGGGCTGTGTGTGTGTGCATGTGAGAGAAATTAATAGTGGGAACTGGGGGGCATGGGAGGTACAGAGGAGGCAGGGGAGTCTGAGAAGTATGCAGTGTGGGAGGAGGGCAGGGTTTGGTGTGCAGCTTGGGCAGCTCAGGACAGACCGAGAAGGAAGAATTGTGAGGCACTGTCCCCTTTCTTTTGTTTACCTCCCATGGATTTTTGGATTCTCGGAGATAATGTGATCTCTTGTTCTTGTGCCCTTCTTCCCTCTTTGCTGCCCTCTGATCAGGGATATAGGGCATAGGTGATCACAGCAGTTTTGCTTGGGATCTGCTGGCTCTCTTCTCCTTTGGTTTCTACCTTAAATTATCAATATTTGATCATAAAGAAGGAAGATGGCTTTCTCACAGAGGGAGAGCTTATATCTGGATGGATCGCATTGCCTGTCTAAAATTTCTATTCTTTGAACCCCTCTCTAGCCGCCGAGATCTGAACTTTGAGCGTGGAAGTGAAATCACCCTCAAGTAAGACTTAAGAAATAAGGCTTTGCCTCTCTCCCTGGATCTTCCCTAGGTGTTTGTATCCCTTACAAGGAGAGTTTTTGTCAGGGAATTTCTCTGTCATCTCTTGTCCCATTATATTTGGTAAAGTCTTCCCTCTTTGACTCTTCTTGGTGGGGTTAGCAGAGGGAAAGAGGCTGTTTTCTCTTTAGAGTCAGACATTTTTCCTGCTGCTTTGCTAGGAAGAGGTGGGTGAGGGAGTGTCAGGGGCTTACTGACTTCTCCCCAACTATGCCTGTAGATGCCCTGTGATGTTGGTGGTAGGAGACCAAGCACCCCATGAAGATGCAGTGGTCAGTAGAAAATCTGGGGGTAGTGAGGGAGAGTTGGGGTCTGAGGGTGGTGGTGAGAGGGGCAAACTACTCAATTTGGGACAGGGAGGTCAACTTTGGGGCAAATTAAGAATTTGATTCTTTGCTGGGGGTGGAGGCACATACCTGTAATCCCAGTGACTCAGGAGCTGAGGCAGGAGGATCATAAGCTTGAGGCCAGCCTCAGCATCTTAGCAAGTTCTTGGCAACTTAAGACCTTGCCTCAAAATAAACTCAGTGGTAAAGTGCTCCTGGGTTCAATCCCCAGTAAAAAAAAAAAAAAGAAAGAAAGAAAATGTACGTTAGCAAAAAAAAAAAAAAATTGATTTCTTTGATTCTTGGTAAGGAGGCACTGGGTAGGGGGCTGATAGAGAAGAGAACTGGGATTAGGGTCCTTGGGAGGGGAGGGGCCCCAGAGAGAGTGATCTCATTCATTCAGCCTTTTACTTACTCCAGGTGGAATGTAACTCAAAATTGGACCCCACCCAGACCTCGTTCCTCAAGGTAATTCTACTCCAAGCTCAGCCTGACTTCTGGCCCTCTGTCTGGAGCCATATAGCCTCTCTAAATTCAGCGTCTAAATCTATTTGATTCTTCTGCATGGGAGCAAGTAGGGTGAATGAAGACTAAAACAAAGGGACTGGAGTCAGGAAGCTAGGAAAGAGAGACCCTTTTCTACCTCTCTGTGTGGATCATTTGATTTATATGTATATCATTTTTTCTTGGTGGCTGTTTCCTGAGCAGATGGCGGACTCTGGAGGTCAGCCCCAGCTGACTCAGGTGAGTACCCTGCTGTCCATGAGATGGGGAAGAGGGCTAGGACATTAGTGGTTCTCACCCCACCATGGCCTTGGGCTCCTGCTGGGCCTCTAAGCTCACTGTCTCTCTCATCTTACTTCCACAGCCAGGCAAGCTGACTGAGGCCTTCAAGTACTTCCTGCAAGGCATGGGCTACAGTGAGTGTGGGGAGAGAAGCTATCATGAGGACAAGGGAGGGATGGGCACTGAGAGGGCAGAACCATGTTAGTAAATTCCTGGACACTCCACCATCTGCCATCAGACTCGTTGACTCTCTGGCCCCAGTTTGAACTCTGGTCTCCACATCAGCACCCCACACTGAGTTGCCAGTCTCCCTTCCCCACTACTTTCTGATTCCTTCTTATCCTTCTGTCTCCACAGTGGCCTCATCCTGCATGACTCGCCTCTCCCGGTCTCGCACAGCCTCTCTGACCAGTGCAGCATCCATTGATGGCAACCGGTCCCGCTCCCGTACCCTGTCTCAGAGCAGCGAATCTGGAACTCTTTCTTCAGGTCCCCCAGGGCACACCATGGAGGTCTCCTGTTGAATGACCCTTGTTGCCCTGGTGTGGGACCCAGCCCTCACCTCCCACAGCACTAACCTGGGAGGCGCATGAGGGCACTGGGCAAGGGAAATGGGCAGATCACTGTTGGGGAGATGACCTTGATCTTTGATTGCTACCCTAACCTTGACCTTTAACCTGTGATTTCCCCTAGCTCCTGGGAGAGGTGCCTAATATCTCTTAGGGACCCAGACCCCTAAATTATCCCCTCTCCCATTTTGGTGTTGTGGAGGAGAAGGCATGTATCCTCTCTCCTTGACCTAGTTGTCTGTAGATGAGGGATAAGAGGCTGTTGTGGCTGTCATGGTGCCTGGATTAGACTCCCTACTTATCCCATATTTGCAAGGGCAGGGGATTTGGGGCTGGGGCTCCATTCACCAAAGCTGATATGGCTTCTTATTAACTCCTCAGGGCCCTAAAGGGAATGGGCCTCAATGAATGTGTGTCAGAGGAGGCTAGCTGGTGGGTTAGTGGTCCTCAGAATGTGATAAAATGTCCAGCATATAAAGAGGAAGTTGGAATGGGAGATAGTGGCAATGAATGATATGATGGAAAGTCTGGAGCTGGGGGCAATGGGAAGGGGCCTGGGGCCATTTGGCTGCACTAACTTTGGTAGCTGTCAGTGTGTGTCTAGAGTGGGATGGGGGAGGAAGCCAAGCTTGAGCCAGGATGCTTGGGGCTTGGCAGAGGGGTGGGAAGGGCTATGCTGGGGCTCTGACCACACTGTGTTATTCGTGGAAGGTGGCCTCCTGTCTCCCACAACTTCTGCTGTGACAATAAACTGTAGAGAAATCTGAGCATCATTATTATTCTTGGTCTGACTACATCCTGCATCAGGCCTCTTTTCCTATCCTCTTCTTGCCCAACTCTTAAAATTCTCTTCTTAAAGTAACATAAATCATGGGGGGAGGGCTTATGTAACAAAAATACTTCACAAAATATGACTATATGGGAACTGGCCCCAGTTCCTGTAGAATGGTATTGTTTTTCCTATAATATCAAGTTTGTGAGAGAGGAATTACTTAGATCTCAGAAGACTGCCTTGTTAGTTGTGGATTATTACTAAAGGTAATAGAATTTCAGAGATGCCACCAAAATCATGATCTTTGAGGAAAAAAAGCAAGCTGACTGTCTGAGAATGCCTTGCAATACACCTTCCTGCAGGATCCTTGTACAGGTCACCCAGGGTCCATTATAGATGGTTCAATATAATCAGTAGAACAGGATTAATGAAGTTACTATAGGGCTTGGGCTGTTCATAGTTCATCCAATTCTGAAGACTTTTGGGAGGGTCACAAGGGGATTCATTCCTCTTGGAAATTCCTCTACCTTTCTTTGAATACAAGGGATCTGGGAGCTAGTTAGACTACATTTGTGATTCTCTAAGAAGCTTTTTAACAAATGTGAATAACAACCATCAGGAATTTAAACATCTTACTGCTATTGAAGGCTGATTCTTGAGCTCTTGAAGCACAAGTAAAACTGAGAAGGCACTTTATAGCATTTTTGGCGGGAGTACTGTGGATGGAATATTACAAGATCATATGAGTTTGCTTTATAGAAACCCCATGGGCAATTATATACTTTCATCATTTGATTGGTGCAACTTGGTTTAGTGATAACACACTGATAGGGACATGATATGTCCTTGATTTTTTTTCTTTCAGTGCTGGTTTTGAACACAGAGTCTTGCACATGCTAGGCAAATGCTTTACCTCTGAGCTAAACTCCCAGCCCTGAGTCTTTCTTGTTTGGTACCAGGGTTTGAGGCCAGGGGTGCCTGATCACTGAGCCACATCCCCAGCCCTTTTGGTATTTTATTTAGACACAGGGTCATACTGAGTTGCTTAGGGCCTCACTAGGCTGGTTTTGAACTTGTGATCCTCCTGCTTCAGCCTCCCAAACTGCTGGGATTACAGGTGTGCAACACTGTGCCTGGCCTTGAGTCCATTTTAAATATAGTAAGCCAGGGTTAGAAGTAGGGCAAGTTATGAAGATAACTATTGTTTGGACCATTTGAGCCCAGGGCAGGCAGCTAAGAGTGCTAAAATGCTAAACTGAAGAAAAACAGCAGGGTTGGAATCATTAGGGTCAACTAACTCCTAGGCAAAACATGGAAAAGGCAAAGAACTGCAGCAGCATTGGCCTTTACTAGTAATTGGTGCTATTGGGCATTATAGAAGGGAAGCCAGATGTTTTCTGCATATTCATCTGCACAAGTAACAGTGTTAGCCGGATAAACTTCAGAAATGGGAGTATATTACGTTTATGTGTAGATATGTATGTGTGAAGTGTATATATCCTGTAGGTGTGTGTATCAAATGGGTGGTCACTGTTTATATCACTCTACTAGATGTTTCTGCCCAAGAAATCTAAGAAGTAGAAGGAAAAATGCTTGCCAGCAGATACAAAGAGGGGGATTTGCTGTCCTTGACTGACCTCCCTGCTTTGTTGGTCCTAGACTTCTAGTCTAGCTCATGGAGACACAGTGCCCCCCTGTGTTTGGCATGGTCGGGTTTTTTTTTGGGGGGGGCACTTAACCACTGAGCAACCCTTTTTATTTTTCATTTTGAGACAGGGTCTTGCTAAGTTGCTTAGGGCATTGTGAAGTTGCTAAGGCTGGCTTTGAACTTGCGATCCTCCTGCCTCAGTTTCCAAAGTTTCTGGGATTACAGGCATGCACTACCATGCCTGGCTGGCATGGTTCTTAGTAACTTTTCCCAGTTCTCAAGTCCCTTCCTCAGTTGTCTTGTCCTACATCTCCACTGTTTCTTGTAGTTCTGCCCAGTAGCTATATCAGGAGGTCCTGATACCAAATTCTGCTGCTTGTATCTGTTCTCAAGATCAGAGCTGAGAGGTTGGGATTGTGATTCAGTGGCAGAGTACTTTCTTGCAAGTATGAGGCACTGGGTTTGATCCTTAGCAACACATGAAAATAAATAAATAAGAAAAAGATATTGTGACCATCTACAACTAAAAAAAAAAAAAAAAAAAAAAGATCAGAGCTGAGAGGCTTGGTAGGTGTGTGTATGTGTATATATGTACACAGTTGCTTCTGTAACTTGATAGAAGCTGAAACACAAACACCCTATTTTCCCCTGTGCTTCAGGCTTAGAACTCCTGTTTATCTCTTTTTAATTCAAGGAATCTGAGTACTTCCTAGACTTTACAACTCAAGAGAGCTAAGAGAACATTCAATGGGAATGAGAATAAAACTAGAAGAATATAGTGAAAAAAGAGATTTATGGTCTTAGCCTGAAAATTCTGGATATCATAAAGAGAATTTCCAGGGTAAGTTTCTGAAGGTACAGCCATGAACTATATAATAATGGTTTGATAAAAAATGGACCATTTGAGCCCAGTGCAGTGGTGCATGCCTGTAATTCCAGCATCTTGGGAGGCTGAGACAAGAGGATCATAAATTTAAAGCCAGACTTAGAAACTTAGGCTCTAAGCAACTTAGCAAGACCCTGTCTCAAAATAAAGTATAAAAAATGGCTGGGGATGTGGCTCAGTGCTTAGGTTTCCCTGGATTCAATCTCTGGGACAACACCCCCCGCCCCCCCAAAAAGTGAGCATATGTACTACAATGGTTCCAGAAGATTATATTGCCTAGTGACACTATATGGCTTTCTAAGTTTGTGTAAGTATGCTCTGTGATGTTCACACAATGACAAAATCACCTCATGAAACGTTTCCCAGAACCTGTCCCATCATTAAGCAATGTAGGACCGTGCACTCAAAACAGTGAAGGGATAGATGTTAAACACTGGAGAGTACTCTAATGGTTAGGGAAAACATTGACTGGGAGACACCATTTTTCTAGAGAGATTTTAGGACTAACTGGAAAATGAGTGTCAGTTCTCACTGGAGGCCATGGGTGTGGCGAGAGTAAATGGTGTCCAGAGCCATGTAATTATTTGTACTCTCTTTCTTTACTAACCGCAGAATTTTTCCCACATTGAATAATTATATAGTAAAAATATAATGCATTCTGTATTTGACATCCAACACATCTAAATAAAGTAACTCAGAATACAATTAAAATTGTGAAAATTAATCTGTGACTGGCATGTTATAAGCATCCCCATAGACTAGTGTGTAGGGTGTAATCCCTCTCTGTACCCCTCTTGCTTCACCTTTACTAGTGACAATGGGCTCCCTGCTCAGGTCCATGGGGGAAGGTGAAAGTGTCTGGATGGTTGCCACACTCACACACAGCAACCCACTGGTGTTCTGGCAACTGTTCTTTATACTCCATCAGGCCAGAGCCAGGAGCAAGGGACTACTTCCTCCAGTGAGGGGAGCAAGACACTCCAAAATTATCCTTCAGGGAGGGGGCCAAGTGGCACAAATTGTCTCATGGGAATTAGCTTGGAGCTGCTTTTTGTTTTTGAACATTTCTTGTCCCTGTATATTGATTTCTGACTGACTTTCCACTCTGCTCTACCATATCCCCTAAACTTTGTTTTCTCTTGGAATCTATTCTGATCTCTCCTTTTTCATGAATTGTCACCTCATCATGGCAATATCCAAACCAAACCCTCAGTTTGAAGCAAAGAAAAGGTAGGGAGTTCCAAATGGATCCTTCAGAGAACAATGAACTGGTGACAGAATGGAAAGCTGCCTCCCGGAAGGGTAGTTGGATGCCTCATTTTACTATTTTCTTCCTAAGTGTCTAAAAAATATACATGTGGGACTAGAGAATGAGGGGTGGGGAAGGGTGACACAGAGGAGGTGTGAACATTGTCCCACATAAATTCTCTCCTGATTATTCCAGCTAGCTTCCCTCATCCCTTTTTGCAGTCTGCATATTGTCCCTCATATATAAAAGATATTACATGTATTAAATTATATTTAAACATACACATCATATATGTTTTAACATACACACGTGTGTATATTGGTACTGGAGATTGAACCCAGGAGTGATATGCCACTGAGCAGTATAACCCCAGCCCTTTTATTTGACTTTGAGATAGGGTCTTGCAAAGTTGCCAGCATGAGCCTCTAACTTGTGTGCCTCCTGCCTCAGCCTCCTGAGTTGCTGGGATTACAGGCATGCGCTCAAGCACCTGGCCCCTCCTATTTTTATTTTTCAACTTCTATTATTATTCTGGTTATCTTCTGTTACAACCTGTCTCTTAAGGCTGAGTGAATCAAAGATTACTCCTGCATCTGGCTTCTAGTCACCATAGCCCAGCTGTCTCAGCTATCCCCAAGTTCTTATGCCTGTTCTTATTTCAGCTTTCTTTATTTGGTCTCCTTCATCTTTGGCTCCCTGATAGCCCTCTTTGTATTCTTTCTGGAAATGCATGTCTTTTGAAAATGATCAAAAGATTGTTTTCTTTTCCTGGTGCTCTCTATATGGAACCATACTCCAGCTTTTTTCCAGTTCCTGATACAATATAGTTTATACTAATGATGGCTCTGGTCCCAATTGATGAGAATTTTGGGCAAAGGAAATAGATCTGAAGAGAAGAAAAAGTATTGAGGCTGGATGCAGAGGAAGCTAAAGGAGAATCCAAGGATCTTGGGATGGAAGATGGCAAAAAGGGTGTGACTCCCTTGTGCTTGAAATATCCTAAACTCTGCCTCATTTACATCAAACGCTGATAGCATCAGTGACCAGAAGCATGGAGAAGAGTCCTAACAGTTTAATGTCTGTAGGCATGCGAATACTCTTTCTTGGAAATAGCTTCCATAAAATCATATCCTTTTCAATTCATCCCTGCTGAAGTCCAGTCAAGATCACTTAATTGAACACAACAGAAAATCTCCCGTTTGAACCTCTGCATCTCTCTGTTATGCTCTGTGCCCTATGAGGTTGACTTGTTTGCAAGGCACTATGGCTGGTTTGGGTTTGCACAGTAAGATGCTGACACAGATCAAAGAGTAGAAGGCTGGTGAGATTATTTCCTTGGCCTCTCCTGTTGGGGCCTATCAAGGTCACAGCTCTTACTGAGTTTTAGTTTCCTCTTTAGTTTCTGGTAACTCCTCCTTTTTCTTCAGCCTAGGTAATAGCATTGTCAATACTCAGCTACAGGGTATTACCACATCATTTCTCGCTTTGTTCAAATCCTGCCCACCCCTTACTCAATACTCCCTTTATTAAACTTGAATAAACAATTATTCAGTGTGCAACTATCTGCTTTCTTCTACAATCCTAACATATAGGATGGGAGGTTAGGTAAGGTAAAGTAGGAGAAGAGAATGTACATATTGAGTTTTTCTTGTTTTGTGGTGCTGGGGATTGAACCCAGGGCCTTGTGCATGCAAGGCAAGCACTCTACCATCTGAGCTATAACCCCAGTCTGAGATTTTCTTAGAATTATAGAAACAGAGCTTTGAAGCCCAGAGAGCTAAGTGATTAAACTATTTAACTTTTCTGAATGTCAGTTTTCCTAGACTTCCTACAGGGATAATATCTACCTGTCAGGTTTGTGAAAGTGAAATAATGTATGTGAAGACAACAGCGCAGGGCCTGGCATGCAGCAGGTGTTCAATGTAGAAACTATATCATTATTATTATGCACTAGTCACTGTTCTAAGTATATTACATGTTCCTGAATTTTTTTTTAAAGAGAGAGAATTTTAATATTTATTTTTTAGTTTTTGGTGGACACAACATCCTTGTTTGTATGTGGTGCTAAGGATCGAACCCGGGCCCCATGCATGCCAGGCGAGCACGCTACCGCTTGAGCCACATCCCCAGCCCCATGTTCCTGAATTTAATACTGAAGAGAAGACATAACAGGATAATGCTTCAGGGAATTTTTTTTCCTGTATTAGACATATCTATGTATCATCTTTCTTCCACTCTCTTTATATATCTATCAGTCCATTCATCCATTTATCATTTATTATGTTTTGTTTTGTTCTGGGGATTGAACCCCGGGGCCCTCTACCACTGAGCCACATTCCCTCCCTGCTTTTTTAAAAAATATTTTTAGTTCTAGATGGACACAATACCTTTATTTTCTCTATTTAGTTTTTTTATTTTATGTGATGCTGGGGATTATACCCAGCGCCTCACACATGCCAGGCAAGCATTCTACCCTTGAGCCACAACCACAGTCTCCCTATTCTTTTTATTTTGAGAAAGGGTCTTGCTGAATTGCTGAGGCTGGCTTCCAATTTGTGATTGTCCTGCCTCAGTCTCCTAAATTGCCGGGGCTACAGGCATGTACCACCAGGCCTGGCAATTATGTATCTATTTTTGCCTGGAGCTTGTCTTATCAGTGATGCCTGGGTATATAAATTAGGGTCAAAATAATTGTATTTCTTACTTCGTGGGGAGCAGAAGATGAAAAGGATGCAAAGAATGAGTCCGTGTCATGTTAAGGCTATTTGAGCTTCCACACTGAAAATCAGAGAAGTGGCAAATTGGTGAGAGTGAGTTAGTTCCCAAAGTCATAGCAAGTGTCTACTGGGGTAGAGAGGTCCTCCTAGGTAGGTCCATTAGAGATCTCTCAGGCCCATAAAGCAATAAAGGCCATGAAGGTAAAACCAGCAACTCTTCTCTTTTCTCATTTCTCCAGTAAGCCTCCTTCTTATCATTGGTAGGAGGCTGGGCAACAGTCATCCTTCTCAGTATCAGGTAACCTGCTTTTATTTGTGTCCTTAGCAGTTGTTAAGGAAAGCAACACATTGTAGGAATTACTCAAACTGAAGGACAAATGATAGGGCAGGTAGAAAGAAAGCCACTAAGTCATGCAGGAGCCAATTAATCACTGTAGGTATTTATCTGGTATCTTTTTACCTCTCCAAACACACTGCTTTTTAATCCCTCAGCTTGAAGCAGCCGGAAGAGAATAGGCTCAAAGAACACCACTAGTGTCCCTGAAGCCTTATAGGGCTGTGTGAAAAACAGGGACTTGGAGGAAACAAGCTCCATTTAGCCTGATGATCTCATGAGTCTGCTGAGCACATAGTGGCTGACAGTAGGTACTGGGAGTGGGGTGAGGTAGGTAGTGTAGGAAAATAATCAATACCCCTGGCTTCTATTTTTAAACTTCTTTCCTTCTAAATGCTGGGAGTGCTGGCTCATTTTCTGGACTCCTGTGGGTAAGGTGGGAGGGGACAGTTGGAATCCCAGCAATGCTACCCTGTGTAGAGTCATGGTCTGCAATTTACAGAATGGCTAGAGGCTCTGATTCCAGAAGAAAACATTGCATCTAACACAAATCCCTCCCATTCCCCATTCTACCACTTCCTATTCCAGTCAGCTTCTAGGCAATTGGGAGAAATGAAATACAATATGGCTGAAGGGGAAGGGTCAAATAAGACATTTTATTGCACACAGTAGCATAAGTGTGACAAGAATCAAAATTGGAGTAATGATCTTTGTACCAATTCTCCAATCAACAAGCACTCAACTTAAAGAATAAAATTGTAATGACAGGGGAAAAACAAACAAACAAACATAGGCACTCAACCTAAACCTCCTTTTCTCAGTTCTGAGTGAGAAATGGGATCTTATGTAGGTAAAAGCTGAGGTCCAGTGCATACGAATGCATAGTGAATATAATTTAGTCTCAGTAAAAAAAAGTCCGAGGGCCAGTCATAGCAAGTATCTACTGGGGTAGAGAGGTCCTCCTAGGTAGGTCCATTAGAGATCTCTCAGGCCCATAAAGCAATAAAGGCCATGAAGGCAAAACCAGCAGCTACACAGCTCCACTTGGTCAAAGGGGCCTCAGGACCAGCTAGCTCCCGGGGCAGAATTTCCAGGAAGGTAACATATAGGAATGTGCCAGCTGCCACACCCTCTAATACAGCCTGGGCTAAGCCTTGTCCCCCTTCAGGATCCCCTCCAGCCACAGTCAGCCCTAGGGCTAGTCCCAAAGGGGACATGAGAGCTAATAATAATATGGAGAACAGGGCCCATCGTGATCCAGTGCCTATCTTCACCAGACGCAGTCCTATGCCAAAAACTACAAGCCCCTTATGAGCCAAGACAGCAAGACAGAGCTGTATGGTAGCTACAATTGTTGGCTGTAGTCCCACAGCTAGACCTTCAAACACGGAATGAAAGGAGAGTGAAAGCAAGAGGACAAGGGCTCGAAGGGGACCCCGTGAGGGTGAGGGCAGAGGTTCATGGCTGTGGAATCCAAAGATGTGAGTCCCACCCCATTCCTCTTTCTGAACTGTTGATCCTTCAGCAGACCCAGGACAGCACTGCAATGCCAGCGACTCCAAAAGGAAGACAGAGAAAAAACCCAGGGAGATGATGAGCTCTCCATAGGGATACTCCACCTAGGGACATAAAGAGGGCTGTGAGACAGGAAGGGAAGGGAAGGGAAGACACTTCATTGGATGGACATGGATTCAGAGATTGAAGAGAATGGGAAAATTCTATAATGTAAAATAAGGGTATGGAGATGAAGTCATGGGTAGATATGCAACAGTGAGAATATCAGAGGGGCTCAGGGACACAATAGCAAGAGAGTTAGAAATATGGGAAGATAATATGAAGTATGTTGGAGGGTCCTGGAAAGGCAGTAAATAGTAAAGCAAGAGGAGCTTTTCCTGGTGTTCTGTAAGCACAAGAAGACTATGGTGGTTCCTCCTTTCCTCTACACTGAGCTGGGGAGAAGGGATTTCTGGTATTCCTCATATATTCTTCTCTAAAGGGTCTGGGTGTAAAGGACTCTCTGGGTCTCCTCAGTCTCCAGATAGGGGCTGGTGGGAGATTACTTACAAGAGCTGAATCAGTAGCATCAGAGGAATTTCCCTTAATTTCTGTCCTATTCTAGGGGGAAAGAAACAGAAATTAGATGGGAGATGGAGCAGTTCAGTGTCCTGTCCTGTCCCTTCAGCAATATCTCTTTCCTTAAAGCCCAGTCTGAGGGGCTCTCATCATGCCCCACATTGAGCTATCTTCCCTGCTGTCCCACTCATGCCCGTGGCTCCATCACTCTCCCTGCTTTCTTCTCTTGGTGCTAGTTGTCATTCTTGCCTTGCAGCTCTGCAGTTCGGCATTCAGCTGCTCACCTGCACTTCAAACTTCTGGATTTCGGATTCAATTCCCTCCAGGGCTTCGGCAGTCATATGCATGAACCCCGCTCCCAGGAAGACACCAGCTGAAATGCAGCCCAGGAGGCTGAGGACCCGGCGGTGACGACCTAATAACCAAGAAGTGACAATGCAGTTGGCAATGAGGGGGTAAACAAAGATGACTAAGGAGCAACAGGCAGCACCCAATGTCCTGAGCTTGGGCATGGTGAAACAATCAAGAGCAAGGAATAGGACAGGGTTGAGGTAAGAGGTAAAGGGATGAAGATGGGGTGGGGTTATACCTGTAGCTTCAGCAATCTGGAACCACTTGAAGCAGATGGGAATAAGGCCACAGGTCAGAGTGATAGCCAACAGGGCAAACAGGCAGCCAATTTTTACTCCCAGGATTGACTCCATCTCTGGGGTGCAGGATAAGCAGAGGCCTCAGAATGGCAAATGGAGCAAGAGTGGTATCTTAGTGGTCAAAGTTGGAGAGTGTCCACTTGCTAGAGTTTCAGGAGCCTGTTGCTTTCTTTCCGTTCTGGGTTGACTCTGCTTGCGCAGCTCTGCCTAGCTAGCTAGGGCCCTGCCCCAGCTACCTGCCCTCCCACTATGTGGAGGCCCCTCCCCTGGCTCATGCTTTCCTGAGCTTCAAAACCAGAAACTCCGGACTCCCTGCCAGCATAGCTCAGTGCTGTCTTCTCCTCCTCTTCAATGCCATGACTAATCCAAGAACTCTGGATAGACTTAGTTCATCCCTTGGGTTGCTCTAGCCCCAAACGGGGCAATCTATGGTACTTACTTCCTAGCTATTTTGTGTTGGGGACATTCTGCTCCTGCCTAACTCAGTATATTTGATCTAAGCCTTTCATACCCTCTGCACCTCAACTCAAATTTTTTAAGTTGCTAGGTTGATATCTGAATCAGAACCCTTTCAGAGGGGATTTGGGGCCACAGGGGCAGAGAGGTGGGGCTGAGGGGTAGTGCTGTTGTTATGCATTCTGTGGGAACTGGTAGGTGAGGGGACTCCCCTTTCCTGTAACTCCAGAAAAATAGCTTCAGGCATGGAAATGTCTAGTGGGGAGTGGACATTTCTAGTTTTACAACACTGATACTGCCCTGACTTCTGACTGTGCCTGTTTCTGTAACTAAGTCTCCATAACAAAATTAACTTATTTTTCTCATTAAGAAAGCAAACCATTTATCCTCCCTAAAGTTAAGAAAAACAGAACCAAACAAACAAACAAAAAAACTAGGCAGAGCACATTTTTTGCTTTCCTCTGGTCAAGGTGACCCATGTTTCTGTTGCCATTTCTATAAGCACTTTTATTGTTTTTTTCACACAGGGCAATTTACAAGTTTGATTTGCAGACCCCTTGATAGATCAATGATCAGATGTCTACTACAGTGTCAACAAGTCTGAAAGACCTGTATTTTAATCAGTTTCCTCCACTGGACTCCTGCTTATATAATTATGCTTCCTGGGGTAGGGAGATTTGAGGTATATCCCTGCCTTTTTGGTTAGTCCTTCTATTAAATTTTCTCTACTCCAAGCATTAGTGTTCAGTGATTGGTTGGCTTCTGTGCATAGGGCACACAAATCTTTTTTTGGGTTTGGTAATGTTTCTTTATATGAACTGTGGGAGAGGGACTTTCAGGTTTTAAGGTGAATAAAGTTGTTCTAGCTATGAAAACCCTAAGGCCTAGGACAAAACAGAAATGAATCAAACAAGGATCCTGCCTGGGTACACAGGGGTAGAAATGCAAGACTTAGTACTGACAGGGATCAATCTTGAGGATAATGTGGGGGGCAAACTCTGGGATAGTTAATGGACCCTGGGAAAGATGGAAGGGAAAGAGATATATAAAAAAATGAAGTTAGGTAGCTGTTGATTCCCCTATTCAGGTGGCCCACATAACTATCCTGAGACCTGTTGAGCCAGTTCTCAGAGAGCTGAGGGTGGTTTTCCCCACTATTTCAGATAATCTTCCTGGGAATTCCTGGTTTTCAGCAGAAGCAGCAATATTCTTACAGGGGATGGTGAGCTTAAGATTTGTGTGCTAGCTTGGCATGGAAAAATCTCAGGATTCTCTACATTACGGGATAGGTCAGGACAATAGACCCTTATTCTTTTAAGAATCACAAAACCCACTACCATTCTTTAAAAATTTATTATTATTAAAACTTCAAACAAATGCAGAAATGCAGGCGTACTGGCATTCTCTTACTGGATACCACGTAGCTTCAGCCTTGGCAGGTATGATGGAAGAAAGTAATTGTTACATATCCTTGTCAACTCTTATGGAATTCTCAGGGGGATCTTGAGCAGGGGAGAGAGGAAATTCAGATGGAGTGATCACAGGTAAAAGATCTCCCCAGGAGCTGACACGGGCACAACGATACAAATCCCTATTGAATAGAAAGAGATGTCAATGTATGCTGCAGGTTTTGCCAGATTTTACTAATTTTGGTCACATCTCCTATACCTGCCATGCCGGCGGGCTGTGATGACAGCATGCTGCATATGTCCATCTGAACAGCACAGGTGACAATGCACATGACGAGGCCGTTTAAGCACAGGTTGAGTAATTCGTGGCCAACGATTAACCTCCTCTGGAGACCCCCGGGCAAGAATCACCATGGAGAACTTTTCCTCCTTTGGCTTCTTGTTCTAAGATAAGAATATACAGACTGTTTAGAGGAAAAAGATAAGAGGAAAAACTTTTAGTCCTCCCTCCCCCTACATTCCTGAAGTCCCTTTTTCTTATTCTATAATGCAGGCTCTAATATCTCCAGGCTATTCTATGGATTCTCAAACTTCCCACCTCTGACTCTTTTTTCTGTTTTCCCAGGCTATCTTCTCTCTGTTGCAATATTCTCAGAATACATACCCAGCTGAAGGGGATTGGATGGTAAGCCTGAGAGAAGCTACAGGCCAGGGGCTGAGAGGCTGTCAACTGAGGACAAGGAAGTTCATGGGGACACTGTGAACATAAAGACATAAGACAAAAAAGATAAAAGAGCTATTAATTGTAAAATTCAAGAATGATAAAGTCAAGACAGGTCAGGTGTTGGAAGGTGCACATGAATTATGGGTTTGTTTGAGCCATCACAAGGCAGGGGTGGCTTTTCTGAGAATTCCTGGTATGAATCCACTGGCTGAAGATTACTCAGATTAAAGCTGACACCCTACCTTAGCTCATAGCCCCAAACAAACTGTTGTTCCCATCTTTATCCTGTTTTCCCAAGAAGCCTGCCACACTGAAACCATTTGCTTTATTTCCCCTTAAACAATTTGGGCCTTTTTCCTTGTTCAGTTCTAGTTCCTATCAGGGCTGGAAGACCGACCCACCAGACACCCAGCTTTTAAAACTATTTTCTATCTGCTATCTTCTGTTCCTTATTGATTACTTTCAGACTTTCCATTTTCCCAGTTGGTTCACACCTTCAAGCAGGCATCTGCTCTGCTAGGGTTGCCAACAAGGGAGAAGGCAGCACAAGAGAAGGGGGTAGAGAGAATCAAGGGAATCAGTTGGCAGAAAATGGATAGAGAGCCAGGCACAGTGGTGCATGCCTATAATCCCACAGACTTTGGAGGCTGAGGAAAAAGGATCATAAGTTCAACACCGACTTCAACAATTTAGTGAGGCCCTAAGCAACTTAGCCAGACCCTGTCTCAAAATAAAAAATAAAAAGGGCTGGGGATGTGGGTTGGTGGTTAAGTGTCCCTGGGTTTAATTCCTGGTACCAAAAAAAGAAAGTGGATATGGACACAAAATAGTGGGGAGAGTGGCTTGGCTTGGCTTTAGCCTCTTATTCTTCTGGGTTACTCTAAGTTCAGATCTATGTTCTGCAACAGGTAGAAGTAATATACTCACGGGGGCAAAGACAAAGCTAGGCCGAGGATCTGAAGGTAACTTCTCTTTTCCCTGAAATCAAAGAAATAAAGCTAGGATTGCAGGGTCTATTTTCATGTTTCAATTTCTACACTTGGTGGACTCTTTAACATTCAATTCTAATCACGACCAACTAAGTTCTTGAGTTAAGCTGGCTATATCACTAATGTGCCAAAGAACTCTTTCTCTGCAGCAGTAGAAAGGCATGAACTTGGCACACATTATGGTGCTCTCCCTTGTCAGCAACCTCCACTCTCAAAAAAAATCTTACTTCAGGACAATTAAATTTATGATTACACAGAGGCTCATACTCTCCCCTAGAGACAAGGTTCTTGACTCAGCAATGCTCTAGATTAGGGTGGGGAAATTTTATTTAAAGGGCCAGAGTAGGCAAAATCTACCTCTGTCTCAACTACTCAACTCTGCAATTTGTAGTGTGAGCAGCCACAGACAATACAGACATGGATATGTATGGGCCATAAAAAACAGGCCTTCATCTGCCAACCACTGTCCTATATCATAATGATTTTTTATGTCTAATTTCCTGAGAGTTACCCTTATCAACAGGCGACAGAGTCTCTTTTTTTTAAAGGTTTCCATTGGCTTTTTTAAAAAAAATCTTTATTTTTATGTGGTGCTGAGGATCGAACCCAGTGCCTCACATGTGCAAGGTGAGTGCTCTCACTCTGAGCCACAATCCCAGCCCCCAACAGAGTCTCTTTAGTTTTCAAGGAAGTAACAATAATTGGTGACAGCTGGGAATGCGAAAGGAAGGGCAAAGAACTTTACCTTAAGAACTAGGTCCCTGGCATCCATAAGAAGGCGGTGGCCAGCTTTCGTTCCATTCTCCAACAATACCTGTTCACCAAATGGGAAAATAAGCAGAAGCCCTGAATCACATGAAAGCATAAATAAACATCAATAGCACTCAAGAGGGAGTAAGGGTCTAAAAGGAACTGGGCATTATACAAAAGATGGGGATGAGACCTAAAAGAGGGACACAGAAATCTATAAAGGGGAGAAACGTTCAAGAATAAAGACAAAAAAAAAAAAAAAAAGAATAAAGACAATGAGAGAAGGAAGGCATGAAATCAGGAGAAAGGGGATTTCAACTTACCAGAAAATGGCTTGTCTTACGCCACAAAGTTTGAACCACCTCAGTTCGGTCAGCTTTGCTAGGCAGTTCACTTAGGGCAAAGGCTGATACGACCACGTCAAATTGTACCTGAGGACCAAGACAAGGAACACGACAGACCTGACATTTCCCAATTCTAAGAATACAAGAAGTTCTAGCCCCTATATTTCTTCTACTCCGTCTTTTGTATTCTAATATTCAATACTGGATGGCAAGACTGAGGCCACAATTTTCTATCTGCCACATTCCATATTTAGAATACCCTAAACACTGCTACTTGCCTTGGGTGACACAGGTAGAAACTGTCTGAAAAAGACACCTGGAACATAAGGCTCTCCTGTTTGTGAACCACCTGTGAAAGAAACAGGAGATGTGGAACTAAGAATGTATATGAATTTACAGCCACAGGTATAAACTGAAGAGATATCCAGAGAAGAAACACGGCCCCAAGGATAAAGAAAAACACTAGGTGAGACTGAGATGCAATATGTTAAGTAAATATTAAAATGGGTAGGGAAATCATGAGTTCCCCTCACCTGCTAACTTTACCATCTAACCACAATCCTGCAAAGTTCTCTGATACCTTCTGCTTGACTATAATATTGGAAAGAGACCAGATTCATGTTAACTCTTAGTCCTCCTCTCTACTTCCCAGTAAAATACTCTTTCTACTAGTCCTTTGCTTCCTTAACCGCCTCCGCCCCAACTGTGGAAAAGTCCTACCTTAAAGCTTTTTCTCACCTTTCAGTAGCTTTTCTGCCAAATCCAACATGGCAGCTGATCTGTCCACACACATATACTCTCGAAGGCTCTGGCCCCAAGTATTGTGAGCAGCCCTGAGATGGTAAAACAAAACTCAACAATTTTCATGACAAAGAGTCATCCCCTCAAGAGATCCATCTACTTCCAATCCCACCCTTGGGTAAACAGGGTTATGTTAAATAGTTGGAAAAACTGTAAGTTATTTTCTTATTTCATGTATAACTCCCGAAAAGAAGGGCAGATTCAAGGGGAGGGAGCAGGGAAGTGTTGGAAGTGATACTGGGCCAAATAATACTGTTATATTGTGTGTGTAAAAATATGTAATAAATCCCACCATTATGTATAGCTATAAAGCACCGTAAGAAAAGAAAATGGGAGAGTAAAGGGCAGATTTAAATATTTATTTGTTGGCAAAAAATAAAAAATTTTTTGCCTGATATGTAAAACCTATTCCGTATACTAATAACTTTCCTTTTAAAACCTTCTATATATTGTCTTTTTTCACTTCACATTTAAGTTCTATCTCCAATCTATATACCTTCTTCTGCTTGGCCTACTCTAAGGGAAGAAACATTCTAGTTTTGAAAATTTCCTGTTCTCCATTTGGTTTCCCAGTCTCTTGATAATGAAGCATACAAATATGGCTATCAAATATAAAACTGACAAAGACAGGGCTAAAGAAAGTTACTTACCAGGTGACAGAACCAGTACCAGAACCAAAGTCCATCAAGGTTTGTGGCTTGAACTCTGGAATCCGAATCCTGATCTGAAGGAATATATAAGCCCAAAGAAGAGTAGTAGAGACTCAAGAGTTTTAGAAAATACGCATTAAGAGACTATGATAGAGAGATGTGAATGTGTTTTAAATTCAATATAAATACTTTAGAGAATAGAAAGCTCCTAAAACAATGATGCTAAATTTTTCTTGGGTCACAGAATCCTTCCAGAGGATAAATAAGACCTTTTTTAAAAAATGTATATATAAGTCGGGCATGGTGGCACATGCCTGTAATCACAGTGGTTGGGAGGCTGAGGCAGGAGTATTGCAAGTTCAAAGCCAGCCTCAGCAAAAGTAAAGTAATAAGCAACTCAGTGAGACCCTCTCTCTAATAAATATAATTTTAAAAAGGGCTGGGGGTGTGGCTCAGTGGTCGAGTGCCATAGTTCAATACCTGGTACCTCCCCCGTAACAAAAGCATATATAATGTCCCAAGAATCTCTACTCTACAAGACTACTTTATGAATGTGGGAGCTGATAGTAAAAGGGTTCAGTTTGGAAGTTGAGGGACTTTCACCTCATGGAATGCCCTGGAGACTGCTGCAAAGCCACCATCCAGTCTTGCTGCCATATACACCAGACTCAGTTCCTCATTGTAGCTGTCACAAAAATCAGAGTCAGGGCTGGGGACATAGCTCAGTTGGTAGAGTGCTTGCCTCGCATGCACAAGGCCCTGGGTTCAATCCCCAACACCACACAAAACAAAATAAAACAAAAAACAAAACAAAACAAAAACCAGAGTCACACTTACTGGGAAATGATCTGAATTCTCTGGTTATCTATTATATTTTAAGGAAATGAAATCTCTGGAATTGTCCCTTCCAGTTCAGTCCTTTTACTTCCAAATATAGAAAGGTTCAGGTAGCTTTCTCAAACACCAATTGACTGTATAAATGCAGTCCTCCACCTCTTTTCAAGTTCAACATTTCTTTCTTTTGCACCCTTTTTGGCCCTTCCTTACCTCAGTTCTTGCCAGTGGTAAGTAGTTTTGCGTAGGACATGTAGTACTGCTTCACAAAGTTTCTCCTCTGTCTGAGGTAAGTCTGCGGTGAGAACAAGGACTGGAAGTGAGGACCTAGGGAGAACAGGGATCAGATCCAATATTTGAATAAAATGCCCACTCAATCCTCCTTTATTCCCCACCTGACAAAAGCCTTCAAAGCTCACGAGAGAAGTCAAACCTAGAGAGAAACTCCAGGTAACAGTAACAATAAAGACTACCAACATCAGTGTGTATTAAATAGTATTCTGCCACTAACAGCAGTTTATTCAACTGAACCAATGCTATCCAAAATGTTTTATTTTACATTAAAGAGAAGTGTATTAAAAACTTAAAGAGGGGCTGGGGTTGTATCTCAGTGGTAGAGCGTTTGCCTAGCACATGTGAGGTACTGGGTTTGATCCGTAGCACCACATAAAAATAAATAAAGTAAGCTAGGTGTGGTGGCACATGCCTGTAATCCCAGCATCTTGGGAGGCTGAAAGAGGAGGATTACAAGTTCAAAGCCACCCTCAGCAATGGTGAGTGCTAAGCAGCTCAGTGAGATCCTGTCTCTAAATAAAATAATACAAAATAGGGTTGGGGATGTGGCTCAGTGGTCGAGTACCTCTGAGATCAATCCCTGGTACCCACCCCTGAAAAAGGTAAAGGCATTTGTCTCTCTACAACTAAAACAACAAACAAAAAAGGATAGGATAAGGATGATATTTTGTGGATTTCCTCATTTTCTGAAAACTTAAGATTGTGATATCTCCAATGTTCCCATGGGGAGGAAAAGTGCTTGAAAAATCTAAGTCTCACAACTGTTCTCAGTTTATGATTTAACAAGTATCTATTGAATGCCTACTCTAAACCAGGTACAACAACAACAACAACAAAAAAAAAAAAAAAGGCAGATCTGTAATACCAAAAAAGTTCACAATCATGAAAATAATTTGAATTATACTTATTCTTCTTATTCCTGAAGGTTTCAGTATTGAACAGGGAGCCATACAGGGACTTTATTTCAACTGAATAAAAAAAGTTGAAGATCCTAATCCACTGGACTTCGGTGGGTGGGTGGGCGACAAAACCCAAAATCCCAAAGATCTGGATTTTTTAACCTTTATTCAAACACCCCGGGTAAACACTGGATTAATCTACCTTCTAGTAAGGCATCATCATAAGGAATGGTTTGCCAAAAAGAAAGCATGTAAGCCAGGAGCAGTGGCATACTCCTTTAATCTCAGCGACTCAGGAGACTGAGGCAGGAGGATCATCAAGCTTGAGGCCAGTTTTAGCAGTTCAGGACAACACTCAGCAATTTGGCGAAATAAAAAATAAAAGGGCTGGGGATGTGGCTTAGCAGTAAAGCACCCCTGGATAAAGGAAAAATCGAAACAAACTTCAGCGTCTTTTTGAAAAGCTGTGAAATTATTTCTTGCTCTTCATTTTTCCACTAATATTTCAATCTGGCTTACTCGTTAATTATTCTTAAACCCTACCTGAGTTTTCCGAGAATTTTTTCTCAAGATGTATTGCCCGTCTTTGCAACTCCTCTGGCTCTACAGGCAAATGTCGGCTCCAGAGATAACTGGTCAGTGCATGCACCTCCTTCTCGACATTGGACATTGAGCTCTCTATGGGCCAAATATGAAAAGCGGAATCACACACGTGCAGACCTAGTGGCTTTTCTCTTCAGACCTTCATTCACGCAGATACTCACCAGCCAGTAGTACCCGGGCGGCGTTAGTCAGCGCCTGCGGCAGCCGCACGTACGGAAGCTGTAGGATGCCGGGGTGCTTACGATGGGGCTTTTTCCCCAGAAAATCGGACTTGTTATCTATCTGGGTCACACCGGGCACGAGGACGGCGAGCGTCTGCAGGCCGGGAAAGAAAAGCTGATTGCCAGAAATGAAATTGGCAGGCGCTTACACGCTTACTAAAAGGAAGGGGCTGCCGAGAGCTTTCCTTCTTCAACCGGAGCTGTCTCTGGAAACCCAGTCTCTCCAAGAACAAAGGAAGTAGGTACTTACTCGGAACTGAAAAATTACTCCACGGCTGCGGCGCCATCTGTCTACTGTCAATAGGAACCTCAGTGTCGTTACGGTAGCCATGGCTCTGGAGGAAAACCGGAAACGGAACTGTAGGTGCCGGTGACCCTCACGCCCAACGTCCCGGTGAGCATGCTCCGCGGACTTCGCGCGAGACAGTATCAACCAATGAGAAGGGCGACTACTTACTAGTAGCCAATGAGAAGTCTATATGTAAATCTCCTCGAGGAGGAATCCTACGTAGGCGGGACCACCTGGGCTGCAGTTCAGACATAATCTGCTGGAGGACCGGAAATCAAGGGGGCGGAGTGGGGGCAGGCCTTAGACTGCTGAAGACTGTTTCTTGATGTATTTCTTGTTTTCCTGCCTGGAGACTTCTGCGTTTGGGTTGTTTCCCGGTAGTGGAAAGGGGAAAATATGAAATAAAAAGACATAATGAGAAAAATCAGATTTAGGCCGCCAAGGATAATCAAAACTAATAATTATTAGATAATTAATAGTTGAGCTGGGTGCGGCAGGGCACGCATGTGATGCCCGCTACTTGGGATGTGGAGTCAGGAGGATCACAAGTTCGAGACCAGCCTTAGCAACTTAGTGAGACCCTGTCTCAAAATAAAAATAAAAAGTCCTGGTGATGTAGGTCAGTGGTAAAACACCCCTACCATACCCAGGATCCAATACCCAGTATCCACCCCTCAACACCCCCCAAAAGTTAACAATTAATAAATATGAAGTCTAGTTAGTAAGCTTTTCCCCCCCATATTTATTAGGTTTTATTCGAATTAAACTGATCCTTTTACTAAGCTAACATTGAGAATATCCATGTGACAGACACCGTGCCAAGAACTTTCATATTTCTACCTCATTTAGTTTCCCAAATCGTATAAAGCACGATTGAAATTCAGACTGCAAATGGTTAAATGGGCTCAAGATGACAGAACTTGTTAGGTGAACACTAGGTTTAAACCTAGGCAGGGGGCCCGAATGTAGCTCAGTACACTTCCTAGCATGTGGTAAATCCAAACGCAAAAACCCTGTGGAGGGTAAGTGTGAGCCTTACTTTTAAACTACGGTGTAATTGCAAGAAACCAAATATGAAAATTATCAGATAAAATATAGGAAACTATATCAGCTGGAGAGTTAAATGTCCTGTTTGTATTGGGGTCATTTAAAATTGATTCTAATAAAGCAAACTTCTTTATAATTTGAATCTTGGGAAGGAGACTTGAGGAGGTATGTATGACAGCTGTGTAGATATGTTCCTCTCTACTCTCCTTTTCAGGTTCACCTTCCCTTTGGTTCGTATTTTCCCCTTTCATTTTGATTTACACTGCCACACTTAAGTTTCACCTTTTGTGGTACTCTGCTTTTATTATTTAAATTGTTGACTTAAATGTTGATCCGAATAAAATATCCTTGTCACTTATAGGTCAGCTGTAATATAATATTATGTAGCAAAATATAGGGGTAAAGTGTTGGCCTCTGAAGTCTGGTATTCTGTGGTTGAATTCTAGAGCAGCCTTATAAAATAGTTGCTGCCTCACAGAGTTGTTGCATTGAAGAGTAAATAAATCTGGCTCAAAATTCATGCTCAATAAGTTTATGCCACTATCATTGTCACATGTGTTTTTGGAATTTGCAGGACATAATTGAATTTTAATTTTCATTTTGAACTCATGTCATTTCCAAAAAAAGATAAGCAAGTGGGGGGATAGTTTGGGGCCAAGTAAGACTGAGCACTGGAGAATGAGAAGTAAGGAACAGGAGTACCTGGTGGTGTCTGTGAACATCCTTCCTGTTTTTCTGGAGAAATTACCAATATACACGTGGCTTCCTTATTCTGATAATGGCCTAGTTGGACTTATTTCTTTTCTTCTGTAATGTAACATCTCAAAACTGACTTAAAATTACATGCTTTTGTTCTTAACCCAAAGGATTATTCTCCAAAACATAAACTTCCATAATACCCTTCTCATGTATCAAGAATATGTAAAGGTATCTAAAACTGAATGCAATTCTTGAAATGTTAAGAATGCTTAACCAGTATTGGTTGATGACATTGATAAAGTGACAAATCTTTATTTCCATGATTGGAAAAGCTCAGCAGGATAGATTAGCCTGAAGATCTAGGTTTAATAAATTTGACCAGGACCCAATTCCCCCAAAAAGCATCGTTGAGTCCATTTGATACACATTCTATGAATTCTGCCATATTACACGGGTCATATCTTGACCTGGGTGGTATTTCCAACTAATGGCTCTGCACTTTAACAAACAGATGTAAATGTGGAAAGACAAGGCAATGTTAAAGAGAAATATCCCCAACACCCAGAGTGAGTAAAAGAAAATAAAAAAGACCTATGAGGAAGGTGTGGATTACTTGTTTGAAGATGGGTAAATGACCAACTGGTCTTTTCCATTAAACTTGTGAAAAAAGGATAATAATTAATAATTTGATTATATTTAGAGAAACTTTCAATAGTGAAAGTGTGAAGAAATGGAAACAAGGTTCTTAGGAAACAAAAGAAATTCTGCCTCCAAAGATCCCCACAAGTATTGACCTGTGGTGAGAGAGAGGCAACTTTGCGAGGAAGCAGAAATCAAAGGTAGTGGATCTCTGGAGAGTTCTGTCAGCTCCACAGCTTCAAGAGTATTTATGATCTCTAACATCCTAAAGAGATCCCCTGACTCCATCGAGTTAATTCTAGTCAAGATAGTAGAAGTGGCCGTTGTCCTGATTTGATAAATATCCACTGCTTTTTCTTTCATATTGTTCTAAACAGGAAATCTCTTGTATCTTCCCAGAATCAATTAGACCCATGAAAATCTTGAAGTCAGCCACACCTTCTCTTTTGCTGTTGTAACTCATATCCAAGCCAATGACAAATCATATTGGCTTTAAAAGTATGCCAGCAGAATCTATCCAGAAAGTAATTGTTTCTCACTACCTTCAGTGTTATCACTCTGATCCAAGCAACCACAATCTTTTATAGTGAGCCTCTTAACTAGTCTATTTCTGTCTTTGCCCCTGGCATCCAGTTTTCCACAGCACAGTTGTATGTTTTTTTTTTTAAATATTGGGAATTGAACTGAGGGGCATTCGACTACTGAGCCACATCCCAAGCCCCATTTTGTATTTTATTTAGAGACAGGGTCTCACCGAGTTGCTTAGCACCTCGCTTTTTGCTGAGGCTGTTTTGAATTTGGGGTCCTCCTGCCTTAGATTCCCAAGATGCTGGGATTACAGGCATCTACCACTGTGCCTGGTTCAGTGATCCTTTTAACATAAGTGGAATCATGCTACTACTTTATCTAAAACCTTTAAATAGTGATATGAAGATATCACTCTGGGTAAAATCTAGAATCTTCAGAGTGATCTCCAAAGCCCTACATGATCTGGCCCTTTTGACTTTTTCTATGATCTCTTTTCCCTGGGTCCTCACAGCTACAAGGTCAATGATTTTGCGCTTCCTTAATCATTGCAAACTTGCTCCCACTTTAGGCCTTTGTATCTGCTATTTAGAATGTTTTCCCCTCTGCCATCTTCATGGCAAACTTCTCATTTTCTTCAAGCATCTGCTCAAGTCACTCAGTTATTTTTATACATATATAATAGGGTTTTTATATTATATATAGGATTATATATTCTTTATTTTATTCATTGTTCTATCTTCAGGGCTTAAAACTGTGCCTGACATGTCGTAGTCAAGTAAATATTTCTTAAATGAGAGAATGAGCAAGTATAGAAAAGGTACCTAAAGCACTTTTAACACTAGGTTAAAGTCTTCTGCTCTATCTTCCCAAGTGCTTGGTACTTTCTGTTTTAGAATGTGGATATAAATCACATTATATAAACTCAGATATACAAGAAATATTATTTAATTTTTTCTATAAATTAATCTGTATCCTTTATGAAAAGCTGGGTCTCAGTTATTTTTGCTGCCCCAACCCCATGCCAAGATTCTACGGTCTAGGAATGAGAAAGCAGTTCCATTCATCTGAGGCCCGATAACCTTGATGGCCACAGAGATGCCTACTGTTCTCCCATGCTGCTCTTGGGACATGGGGATTATTTGCAAGCCAGGATACCAGGAAAACCATTGTCTTGCAGGTGACTATTGCTTTCCATCCTGAAATTAACTTTAAGGAAAGGAAACAGAGCCTGCATCTTCACTGATGGAGGGAAATAAAAAGAGAGAAAAAAACAATGGCTCAAAAAATTATCTTGCTATTTATACATTCAGCTTGAAATTACTTGTTAAATGTTCTTTCTTTCTTTCTGGTACTGGAGATCGAACCCAAGAGAGCCTTATCCCAGTCCTTTTTATTTATTTATTTATTTTTTATTCTAATTTCTAATATGACAGCAGAATGCATTACAATTCATATTACACATATAGAGTACAATTTTTCATATCTCTGGTTGTATACAAAGTATATTTACACCATTTGTGTCTTCATACATGTACTTAAAGTAATGATATCCATCTCATTCCATCTTTTTTACCCCATACCCACTCTCTTCCCCTCCCACCTCTTTGCCCTATCTAGAGTTTGTCTAATCTTCCCATACTCCCTCTCCCAACCCCATTATGGATCAGCCTCCTTAGATCAGAGAAAACATTCGGCATTTGCTTTTTTGGGATTGGTTCACTTCACTTAGCATTATATCCATTTACCTGCAATGCCATGATTTTATTCCCTCTTATTGCTGAGTAATATTCCATTGTGTATACAGTTTCTTTTTTCTTTTTTTTTAACTACAGTTTCTTTATCCATCCATCTACTGAAGGGCATCTAGGTTGGTTTCACAGTTTAGCTATTGTAAATTGTGCTGCTATAAATATTGATGTGGCCGAGTCACTGTAATATTGCTGTTTTTAAGTCCTTTGGGTATAGACCAAGGAGTGGGATAGCTGGGTCAAGTGGTGGTTCCTTCCCAGCTTTCCAAGGAATCTCCATACTGCTTTCCATATTGGCTGCACCAATTTCCACCAGCAATGTGTGAATGTGCCTTTTTTCTCACATCCTTGCCAACAATTATTGTTGTTTGTGTTCTTTTTTAAAAAAATATTTATTTTTTAGTTGTAGTTGGACACAATACCTTTATTTCACTTATTTATTTTTATGTGGTACTGGGGATTGAACCCAGGGTCTTGCATGTGTGAGGTGATCACTCTACCGCTGAGCCATAACCCCAGCTCTATTTTATTTATTTTTATGTGGTGCTGAGGATGGAACCAAGGGCCTTACACATGCTAGGTAAATGCTCTACCACTGAACCACAACCCCAGCCCTGTTTGTGTTCTTAATAGCTGCCATTCTGACTGGAGTGAGATGAAATATTAGAGTAGTTTTGATTTGCATTTCTGTATTTGCTAGAGGTGTTGAACATTTTTTCATGTATTGATTGTACATCATCTTATGAGAAGTGTCTCTTCAAGTCCTTGGCACATTTATTGATTAGATTATTTGGGTTTTTTTTTGGTGTTTAGCTTTTTGAGTACTTTATATACCCTAGAGATTATTGCTCTATCTGATGTGCAAGTGGTAAAAATCTGCTCCCAAGATGTAGGTTCTCTGTTCACCTCACTAATTGTTTCTTTTGCTGAGAAGAAGCTTTTTAGTTTGAATCCATCCCATTTATTGATTCTTGATTTTAATTCTTGTGCTATAGGAGTCTCATTAAGGAAGTTGGGGCCTAATACAACATGATGGAGATTTGGGCCTACTTTTTCCTCTAATTGTTGCAGGGCCTCTGGTTTAATTCCTAGGTCCTTGATCCATTTTCAGTTGAGTTTGGTGCATGGTGAGAGATAGGGGTTTAATTTTATTTTGTTGCATACGGATTTCCAGTTTTCCCAGCACCATTTGTTGAAGACTATCTTTTCTCCATTGTATGTTTTTGGCACCTTTGTCTAATGTAAGATAACTGTAATTATGTGGATTAGTCTCTGTGTCCTCTATTCTGTACCTCTGGTCTACTAGTCTATTTTGGTGCCAATACTATGCTGTTTTTGTTACTATTGCTCTGTAGAATAGTTTAAGTTCTGGTATAGTGATGCCACCTGCTTCACTCTTCTTGCTGAGGATTGCTTTAGCTATTTTGTGTTTCTTATTTTTCCAGATGAATTTCATGACTGCTTTTTCTATTATTATGAGGAATGTTATTGGAATTTTGATTGGAATTGCATTAAATCTGTATAGTGCTTTTGGTAGTATGGTGGTGTTTTGAGAATATTAATTCTGCTTACCCAAGAACAAGAGAGATCTTTCCATCTTCTAAGGTCTTCTTCTTCTTCTTCTTTTTTAGTATTCTATAGAGTTCCTTCACCCCTTTCATTAAGTTGATTCTCAAGTATTTTATGTTATTTTGAGGCTATTGTAAATGTGGTAGTTTTCCTCTCAGAGAATTTGTCACTGATATACAGAAATTCCTTTGATTTGTGGGTGTTGATTTTGTATCCTGCTACTTGGCTTAATTCCTTTACTAGTTCTAGAAGTTTTCTGGTGGAATTTTTTGGGTCTTTTAGGTATAGAATCATATCGTTGGCAAATAGTGCTACTTTGAGTTCTTCTTTTCCTATCCATTTCCCTTTAATTTCTTTCATCTGTCTAATTGCTTTATTTATTTATTTAAATTTTTTTTGTAGTTGTAGATAGACATAATGTTTTTATTTTATTTATTTATTTTATGTGGTGCTAAGGCTCAAACCCAGTGCCTCACACATGCTAGGCAAGCACTCTGCCACTGAGCTACAGCCCCAGCTCCTCCTTTTTTATTTTTTTGAGACAGGGTCTTGCTAAGATGCTGAAGGGAGTGTATAACTGTGCATGGCTTTTCATTCCTTTTTGGCTGTAGACCCCTGGAGATCAGGAGCCATTTCCCTATTGATTTGTGTGGGTAGATTTGCCTTTACTATTTGCTAGGTTCAGGGAAAGAGTATAAATGGAAGCCTTTATGCCCCATATATGAATATTGAACAGTTACAAATCAAGCTAATAATTTGTTAAATTTGTTCCATGCTAATATCTTGACAGATATATCTTCAAAATGACAAAATAAAAGATGTTCTGAGTTATTTTTTTATGTGATTAAAAGTTGGCAAAGTTTCAAAGATGACTGAATTTGTTATGATGTATGTCAATTACCTGCTGGCAGACTGTCATTATTTGAAAAAACCCATAATTTATAAATTATGTGTTTTTCAGAAAATGTATTTCCTTGCCTTTATTTAATGAAAGTCATTGTGTTGTTACAATCTAGATGTTCACATAATTATGCCCTTTTTGACAGTAAAGAATGTCAAATTAGGCAACCTTTCTTGAATCATTAGAGTTACTAGAAAATAAATACTTCGCACCAATAATATATCATAATATGAAATCTATTGCAGTCATACTATCTGAGAAAACTCTAACAAGTCAGTTTTTTTTCTTTTATATAAATGCTTGTGCTGCCCAAATCCTTCTAGTACTTGGAATCAGTGTCTGTTTCTTTCACTGACAGAGGCACAGCCTGCAACTGTCATGTCACTTGAATGCAGTCATCTTTGGAAGACCTAGGGTGAAAAATATGGAGAAATGTTTCCTTTGGACTAGAACCATGTTATTCATAAAAGCAGAAGTTTAGGATTATGGGTTACACTGAATCTCAAGTGACAAAACACCTTTGTGTGTGTGGGTTTTTTGTTTTGTTTTTTTTAACCAGGAATTGAACACAGGGGCCCTCATCCCCAGGCCTTTTTATTTTTTATTTTAAAACAGGGTCTCACTAAGTTACTTAGGGCCTCGCTCAGTTGCTGAGGCTGGCTTTGAACTTGCAATCCTTCTGCCTCAGGCACCCAAGTAGCTGGGATTACAGGCATGGCCACCACACCTGGTGCACCTTTGTACTCTTAAGTGAAGGTATTATTTTATATGATTGTCTTAGTTGTATGTAGGGCCTTCTTAAATGTGAGGGCCAGAGAAGGAGCCCCATTTATCTGGTTATAGGGTAGTTCTGGCTGTATCTTCAGCATTTAGGCAAGAAGTCTTATAGGTTTCTTCTATTTCCTTTCTTTCTTTTCTTATTTTGCAGAATTAGAGATTGAATCCAGGAACTCAATCATGATAGGCAAGTGCTCTACCATTGAGCCACATCCCCAGTCTCTAATTATAGTAGATTTATAATAAATTGTCTGATGAAATATTTTGAGTACATGAGATGTATGCCTGGAAGAGATGTGCTGCTGGCTCTCTGGATGCCAGAGGTTGGTGAATTTTAAGAAAACAGGAGTCTCAAAGCAAAAATCCAACAAAGATATATATTTGGAGTATGCAAAAAAGATTTTAACAGTCATTTATTAGAGTACAAATGTTCCAATAAACAAGTGAGAAAAAAGAAAAAAAAAAGCAAAAGTATTTCTGGGCACAGTGGTACATGCCTGTAATCCCAGCACTTGGGAAGCTGAGGCAGGAGGATCACAAGTTCAAAACCAGCCTCAGCAACTTAGCGAGGCCCTAAGCAACTCAGCAACACCCTAAGCAACTCAACAACACCCTGTCACTAAATAAAATATTAAAATATGGCTAGGGATATGGCTCAGTGGTTAAGCACCCCTGGGTTCAATCCCTGGTACCAAAAGAAAAGAAAAAAATCTCTTTGGAGTCCTAAAGTTCAGTGCAGAAGTTAGCAGTGGTTGGTTATGAAAAAAACTATTTTAGAAATGTTCTCTGAACAGGGGTTGGGGATATAGTTCAGTAGTAAAGTGCTTTCTTAGCATGTGTGAAGGCCTGGGTTTAATCCTCAGCAACACACACACACACACACACACACACTCACAATTCTTTGAACAAAATGCAGATCAACTCTTGAGCTGGTTTTGTATGAAGCTAAGAAGGGTAACTTCAATTTGAGTCATGAAAATTGAGCCCAGTGTTTAGATTGAAAGAACTATACCTCTTAAGATATCAAGGGATAAATAGCTCTGACCTCAAACTGGGACTGGCAGTACACATGAACTTTGAAATGGAATTTGAACCAGCTTCAAAGCCTGAATACTGGGTGAATGTATGTGTGCCAAGCTGAATGGTGTGGCATGAGATAGTATCTATAAGTTTTCCCTAATTATATCCTGTATGTACTGTGAAAAGTCATTGTCACTGTGGTAAAATTATGTTGTTCTTTAAATAACTGTCCATTAGAGGAAACAGGGGAGGTCCATACAAGGGAAGCTTAGGGATGGAAGAGGATTTAAGAATACATTTTTTGGAGAAAAAGACTTTGACAAAAACAACTTAACTAACTATAACAAAGCTGGCCACCGAGTACTTAAGCTATCCTCTGTCAATATCATTCATTTCTTTTTTATGCGTTTGCTCTTCACTTAGAGGCGTAAGGGAAGAAAGTTTAGAGAACAGACCTGGAAAATTTCAAGAAATAGGAGGAAAGGATCATTTTTATAGATGTGCACTTTTCCAGAAATTTTAGGTATTTGCTGAAAACTGTCAGACTCTATGTATTACCGTAGCTCCTATCAAAAGTGGAATCTGAGCCAGGCATGGTGGAGCACACCTGTAATCTCAGCTACTTGGGGAGTTGAGGCAGGAGGATTGCAAGTTTATGGCCAGCCTGGTAATTTAGAAAGACCATTTCAAAATAAAATAAAAAGCGCTGAGGATGTGGTAGAGGGCTTGCCTAGCATGTTCAAAGCTCTGGCCTCAATTCAATGTCCAGCAAACATGCGCGCATACACACACACACACACTGAAATCTTTAATGTGGAGAGTTTTAACTGCCTAGGTTCTGTAGTGAATTTAAGTTGTAACCTGTTCTTTCATGAATGCTGATATGGATTTACATAGATTAGGAACAAATCCTTTTCCAACTACAAGTTTGTTTCTGTGGATCCTTGCTTAGGGGAGAAAGAAATTTAGTGCAGCCTAGATAGATTGTCAGAGAATGATTAGTGCAATATAAAGAAAAATTCACAGTAAAGAATTGCAGTTAGTGAAATGAACATTTGGGAAACTATTCAACTTCACTAACAAGGAAATACATGTTAAAACATTAGGTACAATTTCTCCTAATAAAATAGCAAGGTTGCAAAGAAATTCATATTCTCTGCACAGCAGATGGCATTGTAAGTAAATACAAGCATTTTGGAGGAAAGTTTGTATTATACCAAGGATGAAAGGAATGTTCATGTGCTTTGATCCATCAATTCCAATTTTGTTATTCTGTAAACATCTGTAGCATCCCTTCCATATGATAGACAACATTTCAGGGAGAGACAACCAGGACTGATGTTGTACCTTGTGTCCTTTAGGAACTATCAATTTCCAGGGGAAATGTACCTACTCAGATAATTATGAATAAGATGATCAGGGAAGATGGAGGCCTAATTGCAGTTATGGGGAGTGTGCAGGAAAGAACAGGGAAGGATTCCTGTAAGAGGTGATACCAAACTGAATCTAGAAGGATAAACAATAAATAATTTCCCTACAAGACTAAGTGGGGAAAGATGCACCAAGAAAAGCGAGAGCAAGGACTGGAGGTGGCTTTCCATGATTCAACATGTCTAGAGGACAGCCTTGAAGGAATTTCAGGAAATTACTTAACTACTCTCCAGAGTGGCTTCAGAGAAAGTTTTCATATATTGGGTAGCTTTCCCTTGACTTTAGTTTTAATTTTCTTCATAGAGACGTATATTCATTCCCTCACTCTCTGGGGATACAGAGAGCATATCTGTCACCTTGGCCACAAAATTCTCCATGGCAATGACTGACAAGCTTGAGTTATGCTCCCTGGGTCCCTTTAACACCACATAGAATCTCAGTGCTCTTTAAGCCCTTCAAGCAGAAGCAGAGACGGCTTCTTGGGCAGCAACAACAGCACAAAACAGGTGGTGCCTGCATGATTCCCCTTGCTTTTCTATGGCATCTCCACCAGCAAGGGCACCTAGGTGAGGTGGGAGGACCTTTTAGAAAAGCTGGAGAAGTCAGCAGACACGACTGATAGTTTGGGAATTATTCAGATATTCTTTTTATTATTATCATTTTTTTGTGTGGTGATGGAGTGAACCCAGGGCCTTGTGCATGGGAGGCAAGAACTCTACCAACTGAGATATATATCCCCAGCTTGTATGTACTTCATTTTTATATCCCATCTTCTCTGAAAATGGAGCAAGTGAAATAGGGTCACAATTGTCCTACTGGTCTCAGACATTCAGGTAAGAATAGCATGTGAAAAAACACTTTCTGGTAGTGAAAAGCCAGATAGATGCTAAGCAGGGATCTGGGAGACTCTGGAGAGCTCCACAATAGAAGGCTTGCCATCATTCATTTAGCTGTAAAAGGCTAAATAAATGAGATGTCTGGTTTAGGGACTGGGCAGCCTTCTTCACTAGGACATCTCTGTTTCATTCAGAAAAGATTTATTTAGCTTGTACTATGATGGGCTATGCATGATAAGTGCATATGAATTTTTAAAATCAATTTTTTCAGATTGAGAATGATTCCTGTGTATGGGCCTGTGTCAGATCAGGGTGAGGTCTTAAGCACAGAAGAAGCTCTGAATCCTGGAGGAAGGACAGCGGACAGGGATGGGTGGACAGGCTAAGAATCGATTAACAGGAAAAGAAAGATTGGCCTGGCCTAGGAGGGTGAGTGGTTGCAGGGCCTAAGGGTGGTAAGATTTTGGGGGAGTCATTCGTGAGTGTGGACCACACCCAAAGACCTTGAGACAAATCTCTGGCTCTGGGAATATAGGGAGTGGATGGGCTTGGGGGTTAGGATTTTTCTTTCTTTCTTGGTAGGGATAGAACCCAGGGCCTTGTGCATGCTAGGCAAGCACTCTGTTACTGAATTGCACCCCCAAGCCTTAGGTGTTTTCTCTGCAGAAGCTGGGAGGGCATTAAGAGATTCAGGGAGTGCCCACATAATCAGCATAGATTCTTCTCTGAGATCTCAGCTCCTTTTCTTCTTCCCTTGACCCAAGTGAACTTCAGGCTCTTTTCCTCTTCTTCTAGCTGAACTTTGTGGTGCCCTTCCTCACTTATAAACTGTGATTATTATTTTTCCCAGTGCTATAGTTTGTATGTGATCTGTCCCCATCAAACTCATGTTGGAGTTTAATCCTAATTGTGAAGTATTAAGAAAATAGAAACTTAAGGTGTTTAGAGGTGGGGCCTTTGGGAAGTAAATAGGATTAGATAAGTTCATCAGGCAGAGTCCTTATGATTGAATTCTGGTGGCTTCATAAAAAGAGCAAGAGAGTCCACAATGCATGCACACTTCCTGTATCTTACAATGGGATTCTCTGTGCTACCCTGGGACTCTGCCAGCAAGAAGGCCATCACCAGATGTGGGCCAGAAATCTTTGACCTCCAGAATTATCAGATAAAATAAACTTCTTTAAAACTTACCCAGATTGTGGTATTGTGTTATCAGCCACAGAACATAGACTAATAGACCCAGGCCCTTTAATTTCTGGGCTTTAGGTGAGAAAGCCCCAGGAAGGCTTGGGAAGGCAGGGCTGGGGGAGAGAAGAAGCCAGATGGAGTTCTCTTATTGCTCAGGCTGGGTTGCATTTGGTCAAAGGATTTATGCTTTCTATTTATGTTCCTCCTTTATGACTGCTCTTCTGGATAAAAGGCAATAATATCACCCCTTTCCCATTTGACCTGTGGGGGAAAAATAGGCCTGGGGAGCAGATACAGGTAGCACAGGAGCCAGGCTACCTTCCATTTGCTTCTTCTCCCCTGCCAGGCCACATGTGAGTCTAATTCCCCCAACAACTTCTGGATTTCTGCTGTGCCATCTCCCTACATATTACACAAGGTCCTATGTAAGTGTCAGGATGGCAAGTATCAACTTTTCTTCCTGAAAGAAAATGTTACTCAACCTACCCGTCCTGACCCTATACAGATGGACACTATAAGAATGCATATTGGGGGGCCTGGGGTTGTGGCTCAGTGGTAGAGCGCTCGCCTAGCATGCATGAAGCACTGGGTTCGATCCTCAGCACCACATAAAAATAAAAAATTAATATATTGTGTCCACCTAAAACCAAAAAATAAATATTAAAAAAAAAGAATACATATTGGGAGGAGAGAGGTTCAACACCACTGCAACTGCGTAATCCCTGACTAATTCTGTGAGATTCTCACCCAGGGTTGAGTGGAGGAGGGTACATGCATGAAATCAAGATTGTGAATGTGATGATTCTCACTGGAGGTGAAGTAGTAATGGTGATTCTCTTTTGTTTATGGGGAGAACAGGAAGGTGGAAATGGGCAAAGGACTGAGTGAAGTAGTTACAGATAAAGAGGAGTGAGTGTGAGAGGAAGAGGGGGCTGTGGATTTCTTAGTTTGCAGAATGAAGCAGGTATGGTGGAGGACTTCATTTTTATGGGCACTTTGAAGGGCTCACCATCATTTTAAGCTGCTTCTCAATGATTAGCTGTCAGACTCTGGACAACTCTTTCCCTCGTGGTTCTACAAAAAAAAAAGCTGAGAGTTTTATCTTATCGAAACATACATTGTACTTCATAAGTATATACAAATTTATGTGTTAGTAAAAAGACTTTGAAGTTGGATGTGGTGGTGCATGCCTATAATCCCAGCAGTTTGGGAGGCTGAGGCAGGAGGATCACGAGTTCAAAGCCAGCCTAGCAAGGCCCTAAGCAACTCAGTGAGACCCTGTCTCAAAATAAAATACAAAAAGGGCTGGGGATGTGATTCAGTGTTAAGTGCCCCTGAGTTCAATCCCAGATCCCCCCCACCCCCCAAAAAAATGAGATTGAGAACAACAGTGGAGCAACAGGATTTAAATACATATCTATAGATACGTTTCAGAACACAAGGTATTTTAACTTAGGGGCACTTTCCCCTGAACTACAACCTCAGCCTGATTTATTTTTTATTTTTTTATTTTTTATTTTGAGGTAGAGCCTTTTTAAGTTGCTGAAGCTGACCCCAAACTTGTAGTCCTCCTGCCTCAAGCTGCCAGGTTGCTAGGATTGTCAAATGCAACATTTCACCTGGCCTCAAAACAGGATTCTTAACCCTTACATCCCCGCCCCAAACTCATTCTACTTATTGCCCTGGTATGTTCATAGTCTTCTTGAGAAGACAGATAGATCTAAGGGGCACCTGCTTTGTTCCATGAGTCCTGACCACCACAGTGGAGTGGAAATGAAGAAGGAAGAGGGAGAAGTGAGACAATATCTCTTTATCAGTAAAGAAAAAATGAGGGCTCCCATCTGCACCTCTGAGGTCAAAGCTGTGCTATACCATTTTGACAGTTTCCGGCTGCATTTCACTAGTTCTTTAAAGGGACAAATTGTCCCTTTGTCCATTTACAGAAAATCAAGGACCTTTTATTTTAACAGGCTGAGAAAAGGGTAGTGTGAAAGTCTGTGTTTGAATGTTTGATTATACACACACATATATAAAATCATATAAATATAAAATCCTTAATGGAAGTGTTTACATTGAAAAGGGTAGGTGATGTTATATAAATATTATGAATATACATATATATTTTGTTCTTTATGCATGGTTCTTGGCTCAAAAATTACTTTCCAAGGCAAGCCATAGAAAATAGAATTTCTCTTTTCCAAGGTAGGTCACTGAAACTCAAATCTTCACTCACCTTCTTGTCTTAGAACTGGCCATAAAAAATTTATCTGACCTACCTTGTCTGATGGTAGATAAGAGCTTCCATTTCAGAAGAGATCCCTCCACATTCCTGGGAGGCAGGAATGCTACATAGGAAAACTAAGAAGAAACGGAACAGAGAGTCCTTGTTAGATTCCCCCACCAGTCTATTAGCATTAGATCATACCCTTTTTGCCTAATCACATTTCCATATAGTTTTCCATGCTTCAATCATGCCTATGCAATGAAGTCTCCATAAAAACTCACTGAAAAGGACAGGGTTCAGAGAGCTTCTGGATAGTTGAACATGTGGCTGTTCCTGGAGGGTGGTATGTGGAGAGGGTATGGAAACTCCATACTCCTTCCCCCGCCCCATGCCTTACCCTTGCATCTCTTCTTCGGCATCCTTTATAATAAATGAGTAAATATGTTTCCCTGAATTCTGTAAGTCATTTGAACAAATTCAGTGAACCTGAGCAGGTGTTAAATTTATAGGCAGAAGCACAGGTAAAACAATTTGGTGCTTGTAAGTTGCATCAGAAATGAATGGGGGCAGTCAGGAATAGTTGGGGACTTCACTCTCAACCTGTGGAATCTGATGCTATTTGCAGATAGATAGTGTTAGGATTCAGTTGAATTAGAATTCATTCAATTCTAATTTCAATTCTAATGCCATGGTGCTTACTGCAGAACTGGTTGCTCACTTGTTGCTGGGGAGAAATCACTACATATTTTGGGATTACAGAAGTAATCTTCAGTGTTCCTAGGACCTGATATATTGAAGCTTTCGTTCTTGTGTGGGGTGGTGGGGGCTGCAGATTGGCAGTATCAAATCTTCCAGATGCACGTGTCACTGGTTCCAGGGAATCCTAAGAGGATAATATTTTTCAGAATTTGTTAGTCATTGCTTATCCATAGTTTTACTTTCTGTTTCAGTAACTCATTGGTAATCTTTGGTCTGAAAATATTAAGTGGAAAATTTCAGAAATTAGCAATTTATGGGGTTTAAATTGCACAGCATATTTAGTAGTATGATAAAATCTTGCACCATCTCAGTTGGTCTTTCCTGGTCCTACTGGGACATGGATTGTCCCTTTGTCCAGTTAACCACACTATATATATGCTACTTTCCTGTTAGTCACCTTGTAGTCTTCTTTATTATCAGATGGACTACTGTGTCATTGTGGTACTTGAATTCAAGTAAGCTTTATTTTATTTTACTTAATAATGGTACCAAAAGGCAATTGTAGTGACATTGGCCATTTGCATATATCAAAGAGAAGTCAAAAAGTACCTCCTTTAAGTAAAATGATGGAAGTTATTGACTTAATAAGGAAAGAAAACAATTTATGTTGATGTTGCTAAGACTTATGGTAAGAACAAATTTATCTGTAAATTGTTAAGAAGGAAAAAGAAATTCTTGTTAGTTTTGCCATTGCACCTTGAAGTGAAAAAGTTAGAGCTAGAATGTGTGATAAGTGCTCAGCTCAGATTGAAAAGTCAGTAGATGCTGGGTGTGGTGTTACATCCCTATATTCCCAGCAACTTGGGAGGCTGAGGCAGAAGCATTCCAAGTTTGAGGCCACCGTTGGCAATTTAGGGTGATACCTTGTCTCAAAATAAGAAATAAAAAGAATATGGCATGTAGCTTAGTGGTGGAGTCCCTCAGGTTTAATCCCCTCTACAAAAACCAAACAAACAAAAACAGAAAGAATGGAAGAGAGAGAGAGAGAGAGAGAGAGAGAGAGAGAGACAGAGAGAGGGAAAAAGACAAAAGGCATTAAATCATAAGGTTTGATACTATCCATAGTTTTAGGCATGCTCTGAGAGTCTGGGAATGTATACCCTAAGGGAAATGAGAAGTGACTATAATGACATGACCTACAGAAGAATCCCTTGGCAGTTTTTCCTTGTAATAAGAGTCTAATAACAGTGTGGTACATAAAATTCAGCCTTATTCTCTCCAAGTCCTGGCTTTTTAATACTGGAGAGTAAAAAGCGTACCTGTTTATATGTATTGGATAAACTTACATACCAGTAAGGACAACTGGTTTTATTTCTAGTCACATACGGAAAGAGTTTCAGCAAACTGCACCGTCCTATTTTCAAGTGACTTCTAGAGGATTAGCACTTTACTTAAATTGATTCACTTAACCTTCACAAAAATCCACAATGTAAATACCATTATCCTTATTTTATTTTATTTATTTATTTTTTATTTAGTCTTAGCATTTACTTCTCCCACTCCATATTCTTGGAACTCTCTTCATTGAAGCTCAACAGGAAGTGGAACTGATAGAAAGATGCTGGCTCTATCTTCAACAAACAGCTGTTGGAGCTAGCTGGGAAAAATCCTCACGGAATTGGAAGCTTCTGGAACAGGTGCCTAGTCTGCTGTCCAAGTCCTTCACAAGGGTGGTGGCAGGGCCTGCACTTCCTCCAAGCATTCATCACAGGCTTCTTGGTATTCCTCGTGGGGCTTGACCATTATCACACAGGTGGGGCGCTTGGAGCCAGCAGCTGCACCCAGGTCCGTCTTAGAGGGGATATAGACATAGGGCATATTCTGGTCTTCACACATAACTGGGAGATGGCAGTACACCTCAACTGGTAACGTATCTTTTGCTAAAATCATGATCCCTTTCTCGCTTTTGTTGATAAACTTTTGAACCTCCTTAACCCTGCGCCGAATCTGCTTCTGCTTCTGCTTCACCCGCTTTCTTGATGCATTTATAGAGTTTCCTCGTGAGTCTGCGAGAAGCCATAGGCTGCGTGATAGGGTTCAGATTCATGGTAAGTGCGCTCTCGGAAGCACGCCTCCGCCGGAGTCTGGGGTCTGTCCGGGTCTGCCTTTATTTTGGTCATCCCGCAGCCGCAGCAACCCAGACCCAAAGATGAATCCATGCGGCCCGATTATCCTTATTTTAAAGATGAGTAAACAGAATCCCAGATGGCAGATAATAGTGGTAGAATCAGGAGCATCTCCTTCAGAAGCTGGAGGGTGCCCATTTATTCTGGGCTGCCTCTTTGAGAGAGCTGACATTGTATGTTTAGGGTAAAATCTATCCTTACTTTTGTTTCTTCCTCTCTAAACTAGGTATAGTTATCCAGGTTGACCTCACAGTATCACCAAGCTTATGTTCTAGGTAATAATGTTGTTTCCACAATAAAACGTGGATTATAGAATGTTCGAGATGGAAAGGAGTCTCCACTCTGATGGTTCTTATCCTTTCTATGTCCCAGGACCCCTGTCATTATCCCTGCCTGTGAAACACATATTTTAGAACACAGTAAATGAACTAGTGAAAGGAAAGTGAGGAACTGGGAAACAGGCTAGAGAGAAGTGAAAGACAGAGACAAGGCAGAGATACACACTAGAGTTTATTTGTCAGAGCTGACAAAGGCACATCTCTCCATAGACAGAGGAAAAACAGGCTTGGGGCTCGAACTTTTATGCAGCAGGCTCAGGGATTAGAGCCAAGTGGGTCCTAATGCAGGCACTTAAGGGTGGGGTTGGTATGAGGGAGTGGTGAGCCTTTCTCAGAGAGAAATGCCCCAGAAAGTGAAATTTTTCTTAAAATGGCGGCTGTCACTTAAGATGGCCATCCAGATGTTAAGCAAGGACCTTAAAACTAGTATGTAATCTTTTTCTAACAAGAGCAGCTACTGTTTTTCCTTAAAGTTAAGTGTCAACTTTTAGAAGTCTGACTCTAACATTTAGAAAGATCACTTTTCTTCAAAACAAAGTATAGTTAACCTTTGAAAAACATTTTCTACTTACTCTTGGCCTTCTCCTGTTCCAGGCTCTTTTTTTGAGGTAAAGCTTGCTGTTAGAAGAGGTGTGTGGATCTGTAAAACAACCAATTAGGGTGGGATGGGAACTCTGTGACTTGTCAGCACAGACACTTGAGAAACTGATGTAACTCCATTTTTGAGAAACTAGCCTCTACCTCAGAGCAAAGCCTGTCCAAGGAAGGGGCGTGGCCCTTGTCCTTGGAAAAACCCATAGAGCACTCCTAGGCACATATCCACCCTGCAAATAACAGGAGAGATCTGTGGCACCAGGTGTCCCTGACTCAGTCAGGCTAGGTGAGAACTCATAGCAACCCCCTAGCAACTACCAATCAGCATAAGACAGGGAAAATACCTGGAATGCCAGATGATCCTCCCAGTAGTTTATGGTGGTTGATAACATGTTGGGAAACCATGTGGTTCAGCACGTACACCCCTCGTGGCTTAAACCAATCAGTTCAAACGAATCCCCCTCTTGTACTAACCAATCACCCCTACCCAACTTGTTCCCACCAGTGAATTTGCTAATCATGTTTTAGAGTTGTTTTATGATTTTCCCGCGGTGTGTGATGATTTGCTAAGAGATGCTATGATGTATGTAAAGTCCCTGCCTTCCCCAAAGAGTGTATAAAACTGCTGCAAACCCTGGGTTCAGGACCTCTCAGCATCACTAGTTGCTGTGTGCGGAGGACTGAGCTAGCTCGCAATAAACACCTCTTTGCTGCTTACATCGATCTTGGTCTCTGGTGGTCTTTTGGGGGTCCCGAACTCAAGCATAACACACTCAGACAAGATACCAGGGACTCCTGAGTGCAGTCAATAACAGAGACAGAGAATCAAAATCATGGTAGCTAGTCATTCTGGATCTTGAGCACATGGGAGCTTTTGTGTCATCTCTGTGATCATTGGCATGATGGTTAAGTTAGCATAGCTTTGATGCTTAAAGAAAAAATTAAAATAACTAATACAAAAATAAATATTTAAGTCAGGCACAATGGCGCACAAATATAATCTTAGTGGCTCAGAAGGCTGAGGCAGGAGGATTAAAGTTCAAAGTTAGCCTAAGCAACTTAGTGAGGTCCTAGGTAACTTAGGGAGACCCTGTCTCAAAATAAAAATTAACAAAGGGCTGGGGATGTGACTTAGTGGTTATGTGCCTCTGGGTTCAATCCCTGGTACCAAAAAACAAAACAAAACAAAACCACAAAAATAACAATACCTGGCTGGCTAATAAACAACAGAAATTCATTTCTCCTAGTTGTGGAGGCTGAGGCCCAAGATTGGGTTGCTGGCATGGCCAGGCTCTGGTGAGGCCTCTTGAGAGTTGCAAAGGACCAACTTCTGACTGCATCTGAAGATGAGAGCAATAAAGGGCTCCTTTATAAGGGCAATAATGCCATTCACAAGAGCTTTATACTCATGATTAATGGCCTCCTAAAGGCCCCAGTTCCTAATACCATTACATTAGGGCTTAGGATTTCAGCATAAGAATTTTAAGGGACACAAGCATTCAGTCCAATAAAAGATGTTGAGAGGGTTCAAGATATGTATTGCCACTCACTCAAGACATCCTCTTCAGTGCTAAAGACAAGGGCTAAGGATATAGTTCAGTGGTAAGGCACTTGCAGTGCTAGTACAAGGCTTAGTTCAATCCCCAGCACCAAAACCCAAAACCTAACCAACCACCAACAACAAAAAAACAAACCCAAACAAAACAGAAAACAAACAAAGGAACAAAACAAAGGAGAGAGAGAGAGAGAGAGAGAGAGAGAACAAAATATTTCCTGTCCTAGAGATACCTGAGGCATGAAACTATTACATTCATGCTCAGTGATGAACTGACCTCTCTAGGCTATTATCAAGTCCATTAACACAGATGGCATCCAAAGTTCTTACGTCTCAATTCACCCCTTATTCTTTTGTGTCAATCTTTTATTATGCCCAAATGCAAAGATAGTTTTGAAGATTAGAATGTTTTACATGTAGAGACTTATTAAGGCCCCATGAATATAAACTTATTTTATTTCATGTACATCCCACTGCCCAGAGATCATTTTGTCCAAACCCTATATCTTATAGATGAAGAAAGGAATGTGGAGGAATCTGCCAAGATTCTGTAGTCAGCAAGTCAAAGATCTGGACTAAATCCCATAGCTTCTTGTCCTCGGAATTCTATTCACGTAGCTGAAATCATGTGATGGCATCAGATCCACTATCCAAATTATGGCACACATGTGCTTTGTGTAGTGATTCCTTATAGGCCATTTGTCCAAGGAAATCACCAGATCTGATGTACTTCCATCAGGGCTCACTGTTTGAAGGCCTATGGGTATAGGGTCCAGGTGTGCAGGCGTGTGGGATTCACACTACGTTTGTGCTCCAGGATGGGAGAAAGTAAGAAGGGACTCAAGTTGTACCTCAACTGGGAGTGCATAAATTACCCCTTTAAATGTGCCCTCTGTGGTTTTCTGGGCTATTTTTAGTGTCCTTGCCACAGTAGGAGCCACCTTGACTTCACCTCTGTATTCCTAGCACCTTGCTGTCTGCTCAAGCTGTGGTAAGTGCTGAATGTTGGTGGCACTGTCCCTGTCTGATTCATGCCAGTGAGACTCAGTGCACACTCCTCTCCATTTGGGTTCCTGGGAGGACAGATGATCCTGAAGTTTCCCTTTTTTCTTTTTGGTCTTATGATTCTTTGAATAGATTGCTCATTCCTTTGGTTTGAAACTCTGTCCCTTCCTGTATCCCAATGACTCTTAAATTGGTCTCTTGATGTTATCCCATATTTCTTGGATGTTCTGCTCATGGTTTCTTAACAGTCTTGCTGAGCTGTCTATGTTCTTTTCAAGTTGAAATACTTTATCTTCATTGTCTGATGTTCTATCTTCTAAGTGTTCTACTCTGCTGGTAGTATTCTCCATTGAGTTTTTAAGTTGGTTTATTGCTTCCTGCATTTCTAGGATTTCTGTTTGTTTGTTTTTTATAACCTCTATCTCCCTGTATAGTTGATCTTTTGCTTCTTGGATTTGTTTATGTAATTCATTGTTGAAGTGATCTTTCATTGTCTGATTTTGCTGTCTGATGTCTTCCTTGAGACTCCAGATCATCTGAAGCATGTATATCCTGAATTCTTTATCTGACATTCCATCTGCTGCAGCTATTACCTCTTCTAACGTTGAGTTGACCTGCATTGCTTGTGGTCCTTTCTTTCCTTGTCTCTTCATACTGTTCGCGTTCCTTTCTACTTGGTGAAACTGTTGTGCTATTGAATTTTCCCCCTATATATTTATATTGGTCTTGTATAGTTGCAAAGTCTCCCTCACAGGCGCGGGCGGCGGCTCTGCCCCTCCTCCAATTGGGGCAATGTGCCTACCACGCCGGCAGGCCACTGGGCCTGCTCTGCCGGTCGGTAGCAGGTCCGCCTACCTTGCAGGCGCGGGCGGCGGCTCTGTCCCTCTGCGGGCCGCTAGGCTTGTTCTGTCGGTGGTCGCAGTTCTGCCTACTTTGCAGGTGCAGGCAGCGGCACTGCCCCTCTGCAGGCCTCTGGGGCTGTTCTGCCAGTGGGTCGCAGGTCCGCCTACCTTGCAGGTGCGGGGGGCGGGGCGGCTCTACCCTTCCTCAGGCCACTGGGCCTGTTCTGTCTGTCGGTTGCAGGACTGGCCTGTTCTGATGGTGGTCACAGTTCCGTCTACCTTGCAGGCGTGGGGGGAGGGGGCGGCTCTGCCTCTCAGCAGGCCGCTGCTCCTCTTCTGCCGGTGGGTCGCAGGCCCGCCTACCTTGCAGGAGTGATTGGAAGCTCTGCCCCTCCGCGGGCCACTGGGCCTTTTCTGTCGGTGGTCACAGTTCCGCCTACCTGGCAGGCGCGGGGGGTGGGGGGCGGCTCTGCTCCTCAGCAGGCCGCTGGGCCTGTTCTGTGGGTGGTCACAGTTCCGTCTACCTTGCCGGCGCAGGGGGAGGGGGCGACACTGCCTCTCAGCAGGCCGCTGCTCCTCTTCTGCCAGTGGGTCGCAGGCCCGCCTACCTTGCAGGAGTGATTGGAAGCTCTGTCCCGCCGCGGACCACTGGGCCTTTTCTGTCAGTGGTCACAGTTCCGCCTACCTGGCAGGCGCGGGGGGTGGGGGGCGGCTCTGCCTCTCAGCAGGCCGGTGCTCCTCTTCTTCTGGTGGGTTGCAGGCCCGCCTATCTTGCAGGAGTGATTGGAAGCTCTGTCCCGCCGAGTGATTGGAAGCTCTGTCCCGCCGCGGGCCACTGGGCCTTTTCTGTCGGTGGTCACAGTTCCCTCTACCTTGCCGGCGCAGGGGGAGGGGGCGGCTCTGCCTCTCAGCAGGCCGCTGCTCCTCTTCTGCCGGTGGGTCGCAGGCCCGCCTACCTTGCAGGAGTGATTGGAAGCTCTCTGGTCTTATGATTCTTATTGCTCTCATCTTTCTTTTTTTCTATTTTAGCTTTTCTTTTCCTCCCCCCTTCTTTCATTTCTTTTTATTTTCTTCACAGCAATATGCCCCCAGACCAGTTTGCCTTCTAATGCAAAATTTATAATTTCGTAATAACCAATTTTAAAAGGCAAACTGGTCTGGGAGTCTGTAGCTCAGTGGTTAGTTGCACAAGGCTCTGGGATCAATCCTCAGCATGCGTGCACACACACACACAGGCAAACCAAGAAGCTAATCAGACAGAATCAACTGGACATTTATTTTCTCCTTACTCCCTGGGATTCATTTTTTTTTCTTGGGTGGGAAAGAGGGAGATCCCAGATGAGGCCTCAGGCTCTCAGTCTAAGGGTGAGGAGAAATACAAGTGTGATTTGCATCACAATGTATCTGAGGCTCAATCAGGAAGAAATTCTGAGGCTCAACCAGGAAGAAACCCACGGGTTGAATGTGGTTCTTTAGTGCCACAGGCTTACTTGTTTTGTGATTTGACTGATAAACTCATACACAAAGCCAGCTCTGCTGCTGCTGCTATTGAAACCACTCCAATCACAAAGCATTCTGCTGCAGGACAGAGATTTGCCAATGGGATCGGTGTCCTTTGCCAAAAATCTGTGTTGAAGAGAGCAAGCTGGTTCTGGAGAAATTGCAGACTTTTAAAAAACTCTGTCTGGGGTAGGTTCAGCCAGAGCTTCCAAACAGCTACAAGACAGGGAACAGAGCAGTGCTGGCCTTGGCTTGGAATGACATCCTTAGAATATGAGTCCTACTCACATAGGAGCTTCACTGGAGGTGCAGTGTGGACACTATTGTGTGGACAGGTCTTTAAAAAAAAAAAAAGAGCCAAGGATTGGACACCCACCGGGAGTCTCCCATCTCTCTCCTGAGGATTGAGACTCTGACATGGAGACCAGAAAGGCTTTGGCAGTGAGAAGATTTAGAAGTCATCCTACTCTCACTTTATGACTCTGAGAAAAATCTTAAAATTATTCCATTACAGTGGTCTGGGACAGGACCTTCCATTGTCTAACAATTATTTCAGCAGTTTCTAGTCTAGACTCAGGAAAGGAATCCCAAAAAGAAACTTGGATTCATCATCAGCTTCTCTAAGCTATCTAGAAATGCCATTTCTAATGTACTGCCCTGAAACAGGGACTGACTCAAGAGAGAACTTTCTGGTAGGATCTGTCAGTGTTTTTGAGAATCACTGGAAATGGTAGCACATTCGTCTAGCTCAGAAGGCCGTCTAGGAAATGAAGAGAAAAAATGAGAGGAAAGAGTGGTATATAATGGGAAAAGATATATATTAGTGATGTGGAAATTGTTTTTCATTCCTGAGTTAGTGGAATTCTTTTCCAGTTGTATTATATAGGCCAAGCTCTGTGTTAAGGGCTAAAAGCCAGAAGAGGAGGAAAAAAATGTGTTATGGGAGGTGATATATATTTTCCTTGTAAAAGTCTGGTTCCACGTTTACATTTTGAACTCAGTGGGGATTCCTCTATCCAGGCTCTGTGGGCGTCAGACATCAATAAAAGCTCCTAAAACTCTGCAGGCCAAGCCTATCTTCCCTTTCCCCTTTCTTCTTTTTAATCTGGCTTCGGCACACCAAAGGATTGTTATGCCAGATTCGTGGGACGCCAGTAGACCTCCAGGAGCCGAATCCGATGCAATCATATAAGAGTCTTTATTGCAAGCTCTAGCCTGGACTCACAACCGTTCTGACGCAGTGGTCCCAGGGAGTGAGTCCCCATCCTTTGTTCAGTGAGATTTTATAGGTTTTGGGGAGATACTCTATGCATCACAACATCACATAGCAAATCATTCCATACTGTGGGAAAATCAAACAACAACTCTTAACATTGATTAGCACATTCAATGGCGGGAACAAGTTGGGTAGGGGTGATTGGCTAGTACAAGAAGGGGGTTCGTTTGAACTGAGTGGTTTAGGCCACGAGGGGTGTACGTGCTAAACCACATGGTTTCCCAACATGTTATCAACCACCATAAACTACTTGGGGGTCATCTGGCATCCCAGGTATTTTCCCTGTCTCATGCTGATTGGAGGTTGCTAGGGGGGTTGCCATGGGTCCTCACCTAGCCTAACTGAGTCAGGGACACCTGGCACTGCAGACCTCTCCTGTTATTTACAGACAAACAACTCAGCAGGGTGGGTATGTACTTAGGAGTGCTCTGTGGGTTTTTCCAAGGACAAGGGTCACGCCCCCTTCCTTAGGACAGGCCTTGAGGTAGAAGCTGCTGTTATTTATTTATTTTTTAAAAATGGAGTCACATTAGTTTCTCAGGATCTTGTGACGTAAAGTGAGATTTATGTTATCTTTCCAAAGATTTTCACATTGAAAATTTGAATTCCGATTTGCCTTAAAATAGCAAAACCTGAGGTCACCTTGAATCACCATTTACTCCATGTAAGATCAACCAGAGCTGAGTAGCAGCCTCCTCTTCTTAAGCTGCTTCTTTTTTCTTTTTTTCCAGCACCAGGGATTGAACCCAGGGGCACTTAAGCACTGAGCCACATCCCTAGCACTTTTTATTTCTAAGTTGCATTAGGGCTTCACTAAGTTGCTGAGGCTGGCTTTGAACTTGTAATCCTCTTGCCTCAGCCTCCCGAGTCTCTGGGATAACAGGCATGAGCCACCATACCTGGCAAGCCACTTCTTCTTAAGGAGCACCTGTCTCTTTAAAGATAAAAGCTCCAGGGTCTTCAATGACTTCACTTCTGCCTCCTGGTGGCCATCCTGTCTGTCCACTCATAGTGATACCTGCCTTGTTCCTGGAGACATTTCTGTTTATGACCATCAGATTGTTATGGTGTCCTAAGAAATGACTCAGGTCATGCCTGCCCAATCCTTGACCATTCTTTCAATTATGTTCAGAGTATAACCCCAAACCGATTTTCTTGTTGTTTCTTGTTTTTCCTCTGCACATACTTAACTGCCTCCATTATCTCCAAATTAAATCCAAATGACCTAGTCTACAAAAAAAGATCTTGAGTTGAGGACCTGTTTATTTGAAAAAGGAATCAATACAAATATGTTAAGGGAGGTACACTGGATTCTCAGTGTGATTTTGTCTTTAGTATCAAAAGACTGCTCAATGTAGGCTTGTTCTATTATTTTATTGACTTGAGTACCCTATTTCATGTCAAAGCAGCACTGAATTATTGGCTAATATCATTATGCCGTTATTTGTAATTAAGGGACGTTGTCAGATAATAGTCCCTGGAGGTCTTCTGCATTGAGATAAAAAGAAGCGTTGAGGACATTGACCATAGAGTTGCTCAAAGCCACCTCAATTTCCAGCACTTGACATTTCTTCAATGCCTTTGCAATATCTGCCCTCGCAATATCTGTTCTTAAGCTGATATAGAAATACCCTCCATCAATACCTTCTGTGCACAGCTTCCCCTAACACAGTGGCTATCTGTGGGATGACACACACACTATTGTTATATCAAGTGTAGGATTCATGTACAACATAGTGCAGGCTAACTTAATTCCAATGAATAGAGGAAACTAAGCTCTGCTTAAAAGAGATTTGGTATACTGACCCCTCCTTGGGCTCCGCAAGGTGGTTCCAGGCCTGCCTTCTGTTTTTATGAGGCCTCCTACATCTCTCTCCTAAGGCTTTTGAATGACAGCATATCCAGGTTTCAGGAGTGAGATAGATAAGTTCAGAAGTTTTCATACTCTCTTTACTGATAACAACTCTAGATAGTTTGGCAAAGGATGCTCTGATGGAATTATAGAGGGGTGTGTCAGAAAAGGATGGGAACAAAGGAGTTTTACCCCTCAAATTGGAAGATTGGTTCTATGTGAAATGAACCTTTCACAAAGTCAGCATAAGGAAGGTGTTTATTAAGACCTCAGGGTTCATGGGAAATGGATTCATCATTTCTGATCTCTGCATCTCAGTAATTATAGGAGTCTGTATAACCGTGATAGGAGTTTAGATTGTGGATGGTTTAGTCCTGATGACACTGTTCATTTACTCATCCTCTCTAAGCCCCTGTCTTCTCATCTGTAGATTGCTAATAATAATACATACATACTTAATAAGGTTAAGGAGATTTAATTAAGTAGTGTATGTAAAATATTTAGCATAAAGAATTCCACAAAGTAAAATGTGCTCATAATCAGAAATAGCAGTTGTACTCAGCAAGGTACTGGTGAACTGACACTCAGTGTTCCTGAACATGCTTTTTGTTTCCATTAGTCCCACAGGTGAGAATGGTAGTCCAGGAACATTATGAACCAGAGTTCAGAGCCTGCTTAGAGGGTTGGATAGAGGTCATGAGGCTGTGCAATGAAGGTCAGCTCAGGGACTCAGAACAGTAAGTACAGAAACTACATTAACACTAGGGGGTGGCTCTGAGGGCAAAGAACCAGCCAATGAAGAGCAGCATGAGTGGAGGCTGAAGCGGATGTTAGGACCTTTGTGCCACTCCAGGAAGGGCAGGGCAGAGCAATTGACTGAAGAGCTCACTATGTGCAGCTAATCAGTTTCATGGCACAGAGGACAACATTGGGGTGCCAAGGCCCGGGAATAGCAACAGAGGAGCTTGGACCACACACCTGGTCCATGGCCATCAGGAAGAGTCCAATGTGATCTGGCATAGCTAAGCCAAGACAGGTTTAGTGTTCCAGGATAGAACTGGAGTAAAATCAGGATGTGGATGTAAAAGAGCAACTTTATGGATTATAGAGAAGTCTGAATACAGGGATGCAGGCCAGTCCTTATGGGGCAGGAGATGGGTGCTTTTCCTGACAAAAAAAATATTGTTTTCATATGTTTTATCATCTTACGGACAACTTGAGTGGATGTGGTAGACAAAGGAAGAGTTGTTGTAAGTTTTCTTCCATTCTTTCAAAAATGTTTCAGGGACATAAGCCATCATCACCAGGTTAGGCACTCCTCTGGATTCTCTGAACTTACACCTAGGTTGTGGTGTCATGGCTAAATGCACCAAGAAGGTCAAAATCTCCCTGTGGAAAATGGTGAGGAAAATGAAATCAGCCAGCACACCAAGTACACTTGCTACTTTGTGGCAAAACCAAGATGGAGAGGTGAGGGTTGGTTCCTGCATGAGAACAGCAGTCGTGGCACCTGGACCCACGGCACTACTCCACGGCCATGGTCAAGTTCACTAACAGAAGGCTGAGGGGATCCAAAGGCTGGTAGAAGCTCTTCCATTCGAGATGTCCCAAGCCTGTGACAAATGACTTAGTTTATGTAACAATAACAGCAACAACAATGACAAAATCCCTCTTGACCTGGTAAAATTGAGCATGTAAGAGTTAGCCTTTGCTTTCTTCTGATAGTGAATAATTGCATGGAGGTCATGGGCTAATTGGTGTGGTCAGGTGGAAGTACATTTTGGAAGGAGGCAGGTTGGGTGTGAGAAATTTTACACATCAAAGCTGTGTAACTGGGTGTCTGAAAAGATGAGGGAAAGAATTCCTGAGTCCAGGACATCTCAGGGAACGCCAGGATGTGTGGGTGTGGTTAATATGCAATTGGAGCTACTCCTTCCTATTTGATCACATGGGAAATGTAATTTCACACACATTTTTCTCATACTTCTGGACCATTTTCTTTTAGTGATATTTTTGGCAGCTATAATGATCAGTACTGGCATTTAATGAGTAGGCCTCAGGTATGCAGGGCATAGAGAAACGTGCAGCAAATTCCTAAAAGGGGAAGGGTTACTGCCTCACACAAACAGCTTATAACTGTCTTCTTGGATATTGGGGTGGGAAGGAAAACAGCTTATAAACTTCTGTGCCTCCATCATAACTCCTTTTATTTTTTGGGGTGGGGTACTGGGGATTGAACTCAGGGGCTCTTGACCACTGAGTCACATCCCCAGCCCTATTTTGTATTTTATTTAGAGACAGGGTCTCACTGAGTTGCTTAGCGCCTTGCTTTTGCCAAGGCTGGCTTTGAACTGGAGAACCTCCTGCCTCAGATGCTGGGATTCCAGATGTACGCCACTGCGCCTAGAAATTCCTTTTAATTTTGTTTGGTTTTAAAATACAAAGAATTTGCTGGAAATGTAACTACCATGTAAATTGAAGAAACTATACTTCTAGGTCTTTGCAAGCTCTCTCATAGACTGGGGGAGAGCAGGCTGAGGGGTTTATCTCTTTCCTTTTCACAAGGTCCTCCTGAAGTTGACTTGAGATGGGTCAGTAATTGGCCATTATTTCTTGGGAACCCTTGCTAAATCTGAGACTGAAAGAATCAACTTTTAGCATTCCATTTTACTCATGGAATCAGAGCAAAGAGAAACAAATGTTTATAAGAATTACTTCTTTTGATAACTCCATGACAAACATGAGGAACTGTCTCAGCAAGCAATTAGGAACATTTCTACCATGATGAGAAAATAGCCTGCCTATTTTCTAACCCCTTTTTAAAACAGAATTGGATAAATATAACTAAATCTTTGACCTTAGTTTTCATTTTCTTTTTACTATCTTTAGGTCCTTTATTCTTTTGTAAAAGCATTTTTTAAAAAATTTTTTAATATTTATTTTTCAAGTATCGGCGGACACAACATCTTTGTTTGTATGTGGTGCATGAGGATCGAACCCGGGCCGCACGCATGCCAGGCAAGTGCGCTACCACTTGAGCCACATCCCCAGCCCTGTAAAAGCATTTTTTTAAAGGTAGAACCTTTCTTTTCTTGGTAGTGGGGATTGAAGGGTGCTCAACCACTAAGCTATATCCCCAGCTTCCGTGCTTTTCTTTAAATATATTTTTTTAGTTGTAGGTGGACACGATAGATATCCCCTTTCTTATTTTAATGTGGTGTTGAGGATCAAACCCAGTGCCTCACATGTGTTGGCAAGTGCTCCACCACTGAGCCATAGCTCCATCCCCCCCTCACCGACCTTTTTATTTTGAGACAGGGTTTCACTAAATTTCTGAGGCTGGCCTCAAACTTACCATTTCCCTGCCTCAGTCTCCCACATTTCCAGGATTATAGGTGTGTACCACTGTACCCAGCTCCAGGTAGAACTTTTCATGTTGAAGTCTGAGATAAGCTGAAGAAGAAGAAAATGTGTAGAATTGGTGGGAGGTGAGATGACTGATGCTTAGTATTCACAGGTACACATTTAAAGTGTTCATTGCCATGGATTTTTTTTTTGTACCAGGGATTAAAATGGGGTTTCTTCTACAGAATGGGAGAAAAACTTTACCACATGCACCTCAGGTAGAGCACTAATCTGCAAGATATATAAAGATTTAAAAAACTTAGCAAGAAACAAACAAAAACAACAACAAAACCAACCCAATCAATAAATGGGCTAAGGAACAGAACACACACTTCACAGAAGTAAATATACAATTCATCAACAATTATGTGAAAAATTGTTCAACATCTCTAGCAATTAGAGAAATGCAAACCAAAACTACTCTAAGATTTTATCTCCCCTCACTCAGAATGGCAGTTATCAAGAATACAAACAACAACAAGTGTTAGTGAGAATGTGGGGAAAAAGGCACACTTATACATTGCTGGTGGGACTGCAAATTGGTGAAACCACTCTGGAAAGCAGTATGGAGATTCCTTAGAAAACTTGGAATGGAACCACTATTTGACCCAGCTATCCAACTCCTCAGTCTATACTCAAGGTACTTAAAATCAGCATACTACAGTGACACAGCCACATCAGTGTTTATAGTAGCTCAATTCACAATAGCTAAACTGTGGAGCCAACCTAGATGCCCTTGAACAGATAAATGGATAAAGAAAATGTGGTATATATACACAGTGGACTATTACTCAGGCTTAAAGAAGAATGAAATTATGGCATTTACAGGTACATGGATAAAGTTGGAGAATATCATGCTAAGTGAAATAAGTCAATCCTGAAAAACCAAAGTCCACCTGTTTTCTCTGATATGTGGATGCTGATCCATAATGGGGTTGAAGTGGGGCAAGGGAAGAATGAAGGAACTTTGGATTGGGCAGAGGGGAGGAAGGGGAGGGGAGGGGGTATGGGGGTGGGAAGGATGGTGCAATGTGATGGTAATTATTACCTTATGTATATTTATGATTGCATGAGTGGTATGACTCTGCATTGTGTACAACCAGAGAAATAAAAAGTTATGCTCCATTTGTGTACAATGAGTCAAAATGCATTCTGTTGTCATGTATCACTAATTTGAACAACAACAACAAAAAGAAATGAGGGGCTCTTAAGCATTGAACTGCATCCCCAGCCCTTTTTATATTTTATTTTGAGACAGGGTCTTGCTAATCGCTTAGGTTCTTCCTAAGTTTTGATGCTGGCTTTGAACTTTCTCCTGCTTCAGCCTCCTGAGCCTCTGGGATTACAGGTGTGTGCCACTGTGCCCAGCTCATGAATTTATTTTAATGTGCACAAATAAATACTGTATGCTGTATTTTCTTCTGCTTTCAACAAAACTGTGTGAAAAAGTGAGTTGATAAAAGGGAAATATTAACTAGTAGTTCAGATGGAAGGGAGCTGTGGAGCAGGATGCCTGATGTCTAGAAAATTTGAGATAGCAGTCAAGCTTAAATGGGCCTTAAATGCATTTCTCAATTTGAGTTATTTCACTGTTTCCCAACAATAGTAATGATTGGAGCTGGATGGCCAAGAAGGAGGAGATGGTGAAGGTAATTCCTCAGTGAGCGTTTTTTGATGAGATGGAGATTCACAAAAGTGTCTTTCCACCAGCAGAGGGCAGGAGCAGCTATGAAATCTTGTGTGGGAGAAAATGAAGTACTGAGGGTCTGGGGAAGGAAGGACTGGTGCATCAGGGTTAGGTGAGATGCTGGTGCCTCACTCTCCATGTCTTCATTCTCTCCTCTAGCACAGAAAACAGCTCCGATGAGTACACTTCCTAATCACCTCCTGGACAACCTCTAGGTCAAGAACTTTTGTGACAGAAACAGGGATGAAAAGCATCATGAAATAGTCCTGGTGCCATCTGCAATCGATCATGTTGAGGCAGTGTGTTGATCTCTGGACACTTATTTTCTGTCTCTTCCCTTACCTGATAGGGCTTTTGTTCTTACTGTCCTCCACAACTACATTGTGGTATCAGTTGAAGTTGTAGAACCCAAGGGTCAGCTGTTTTTCCTCTCCTCTCTCTACCATACTCCCTTGGTGTGCACTGATTCTAAAACAACTCCCTGATTTTACACTCTGCTCAGATCTCTCTCTTTTGACTAGTACATCCAACTGTCTACTTGACATCTTCACTTGAAGGTCTAATAGACAATTCAGACTTAACCTGTCTCAAATGGAAATAATCATCTCCCCTTCTACTCCTCTAAAACTGCTCTTACATCAACATCTCCCATCTGGGATGAAAATAATGTTATCTTTTCCATTCTGAGGGCAACAACTTTGATGTTATTCTTGAGTCTTTGTTTTTTCTTTTGTCTCACTTCTAACCTGTCAGTAAATTCATTTGTTTCTGCCTTCAAAACACCTTCAGTGTTTGTTCACTTCTCACTATCTTTGCTGCGATCACCTAGAAATGAGAGATCATTTCTTTCTACCAGGTTTATTATCAGAGCCTTGGATCTGAACCCCCTGCTTCTACCCTTGACCCCACTCTCAGCAGCTGGAAAATCTTCTTGAAACAACTCAGATCATGTAACTCTGCTCAAAACCCTCTACTGTGCCTTCTTTTCACACTAAGTTAAAAACTACAAAAGTCCATGTGCTTTTCAGTGATCTGTCCTCCTACACTCTTAACTTCCAAACAAATCTACTGCTCTCCCTCTCACTCACTCTAACATCTGACCTCCCTGCTGATCCTGAAATGTATCCTAGGCACATTCTTCCTTTAAAACCTTTCTGCCTAGATATGTACCTGGCTAACTACCATCCCATCTTTGAGTCTCTGCTTCAGTGTCACCTCATGCTACGTTTTGGATATAATTTGAGTATCTTCCAAAACTTCATATGTTAAAATTTAATCTCCATTGCGAAGTGTTACGAAGATGGAAACTTAATCCAACTATGGTGCTTAAAGGTGGAGCTTTTAAAGTGTGATTAGCATTAGATAAATTCACCAGGGTGGAGACTCCAAGATTATTAGATTCTGATAGCTTCATAAAAAGAGGGAGAGAGACCAGAAAGACAACATATGCAGGCACACACCCTATCTTGCCATGTGGTGCCTGGTGCCACCTTGGGACTCTGCCAGAAAGAAGGCTATCACCAGCTGCAGCCTTCTGACCTCTGACTAGGACTGTGAACCCCAAACAGAACTCAGTTCTTTAAAATTTATCCGGTCTGTGGTATTTTATTATTAGCAACAGAAAACAGACTGATAACAGCTTATCAAGGAGGCTTGCCTTGACTTCCCTATTTTAAGTTGTTAGCCATATCTTTCCCCATTCTCTTTCTTGTACTTATCTCCTTAACAGTCTGTATAATTTACATATGCATTATATTTAATGTCTGTAGGTATTCAATGGAAAACGACCTTTGTAAAAGCAGGAAAATCTTTTGCCTTTTTCTCCTTACCTACCCACCTATTTTCTTTATTTCCTTCCTTCCTTCTTTCTTTCTCTTTCTCTCTTCCTTCCTTCCTTAATCTTCCTTTCCCTTCCCTTCCCTTTCTCCTCCTATATTCTTTGACACCTCTTTCTAACAGTGCCTGGCTCAGGTACTTGCTACTTAAGAAATTATTTTCTAAACCACAAATGCAGAAGTGCTTTCCCTGTGACAGAAAATAGAACCCAGTGCCTCACACACGCTAGGCAAGCACTCGACCACTGAGCGCCAGTCTCAGCCCCACACTCTGTGTTCTTAGTGGGATTTGCAGAGTCGTGGGAGAGACATGTTTTTTACATAACCACGGATTACTGTATGCGTGGGCTCTCTCTTGTCCCGCTAGGAGGTCCATGGAACAGGGTAGAGGAGAGTGTGGCTGTGGAGTCACAAATCAAGACCTCCAGAGACCAAGCTGGAAGCAGGTCTGATTTTATTGCACAGTTACTATGGATATATACCTTGGGTAATAGCTAAGCAGATTATAGGCAGCCACCAATACAATTTCTGGCCAATTGTCCTTGCGGCAACCAATTGAGGAGCCGACTGTGGAGCAAGTGCTGCGACTGCAAATGTGGCCTCACGCTGGGGCGCTGTGCCTATTGGTGAGCAGCCTGCCACTCATTTGCCTAGCATGAGGGGAGTAACCTGCTACTCAGGCACCCTTAATGTGTGGCACGTAGGCAGTACTCCATGCACTTGTCCCCACAAGTGTCAATCTCACAGGTGACAGCATAACATTATATGACAGAAAAAAACAAGAGGAGCTGCCCTACTTTAAGGTATCAGAGAAGTCTCCACAGAGTTCAAGTAAGTTGCTCCCACTACCAAGCTTAGACTGGACAGCAGATCTGCCTGGCTTGAAAGCCCAGTCCCATTCCTGAGGAACACATGGCAACCAAAGTCCTTCCTAATGCTTCAGTTTTCCCCAGGAACTCCTGAGCAATGGACATTGAGTCATTACTCAATCACTGACATCCTTTAACCACAAATGCAGAAGTGCTTTCCCTGTGTCTGAGTTTCATAAAGCTGCTCAGCTACTGTTAATACCAGTGTCCCTGGGGTCACAAGATCAATCTTCAGAGTTCTAAGGCATTGAATATGTCTGGTGTGCCTCTGATAGGGTGTGGGGGTGACTGAAGTGACTGGAGCAGCCTGCCAAGAGGGCAACTTCATGCTGAGGATCTAGTGGAATTTGGCTAAGATTGATTTGTAGCTGATCTCTGCTTCACTCACAAGAATGCTCAGCCTCAGGCCTCTCATTGCCGCAGTCTGGCTGGGCACACAATCACGAGCCACCACACAGCTTGTAGATTCAAACAGCAACTCTTTATTCCCGAACTCACACCAGCCATCTATAATCACGTTCTGGGGAAGTCCACGTTCTCTGCCCAAATCCACGTTCTCTGCCCAAATTCACCTCCACTGGGCTTCTATCTCCAAAATATACTGTCTGAATCCCGTGAGAAATCAAGGGGAACTCAGGCAGCAGGATACGCCCTATTCCCGGGAGGAATAATCTTAAACCTTAAACCTGGAACCTAAACTGGGAACGCCCTAAACATGATTATCTTAAAACCGGGAACACCCTAATCTGCCTTGGTCCTTGAGCAAGGTCACCTACATTCAATGTCGCTGCAACATGTCAGCAACATGGGGTACGCTGGCAAGGAAATTGTCATACCTACTTGGCTAATGGCTCCCAGCATCTCCCCCCTTCTGATTAATTAAACAACAAGCAATGTGGCTTAAGGACCGTGCCTGGTAGGTTGTCCAATTCAACATATGGTTCTTACCCGTCATCGGAAAACTGACCTTTAGGCGTCAGCCTCCTGTCTTAGGTTGATACCACTGCAATTGAATCATACCCGTCACTGACTACCGGTCCAGCATACAGCCATACTTGTGGATAGGTCTATGCACCAGTGGGGGGGTGAGGTTCTTTGCCTCACCTCTGTTGGCCCCCAAATTTGGCCTTGGTGCCAGTGGGGGAGTGAGGTTAATGTGGCTTATGGACCGTGCCTGGTAGGTTGTCCAATTCAACATATGGTTCTTACCCGTCATCGGAAAACTGACCTTTAGGCGTCAGCCTCCTGTCTTAGGTTGATACCACTGCAATTGGATCATACCCGTCACTGACTACCGGTCCAGCATAAGCCATTGGCCCCCAAATTTTAGACCATCACTAGCAGAAGGGAGGAGGATACAGAAATGCCACGACACCAAGCCAATTGATGGCTCCTTGGGAAAAAATTGCATCACTGGTGACACCATCAGCAAAGATATGTCAGCACTACCACAATTAACATGGGGTGCGCTGGCAAGGAAATAAAAATTGCATCACTAGTGACACCATCAGCAAAGATATGCCAGCATTACCACAATTCGCTGCACCAAACGATAGTTACATAGTCCAGGCAAGTTCTGCAAGCAGTTCAAAGCAGAGGACTCTATCAATATGTCCATTTCCTCCCAAAATCCGTTTCCTCCCAAAGTAAGTTGACTCTTTGATTGAGCATTACTTGTTGAGTTCTTCACCGGCACTGGGATGGAGATAGGAATTCTGGCAATGATGCTAAAGAGACATTATCCTGAAAAGAATTATTAAATATAATGAAAAGGAAAGGTGAAAGTAAACAAACAGATCTGTTAACCTACTTTAAAAACAATCCTTAACAGCTGTTTACTTAATTTAAATTAGTAAACAAACAGATCTGTTAACCTCCTTTAAAAACAATCTTTAACAGCTGTTTACCTAATTTAAATTAAACCATTTAAATCACGTGAATAAAAATAATAATAATTCGGATCCATTTTTTCATGAGCGCTCCTCATATAAGAAATATGGACATACGCACATACAGACATACAACACAAAACACAAGAGTGTACACAAACGTACAACACATAAGAAAATAGTAAAGGCCTTGTAGCTTTACCTGGGTGAAATCTCCATTGCAATGTTTAAAAACTCCACAGTCAAAAAATAAAACTGATCAGAAAAACATTAACCTAGGTTTGTATGAGCTCAAAAAATAAAAATAGAACCTTATGATGTGGAAAAATGCAATAATAAAATAGCTATTGAAAAAAGCATCCTGGTTAATCACTGTCACAGATGTAAGAATGGCCAAGCTGGAGTTCTGGATATCAGCTGTTATGGATTTGAGTCAAATCATCTTCTTTTCAATCTGTAGAGACTGTTTTAGTTAATCTTTCTGGAATCCAAATGGGCTGCTGTTCTCCCTGTGGAAAAACACAAACAGACCCCCGACTCCAGACAATCACTGGGTCAGGACCTTTCCATTGTCCTGTTAGAATATCTTTCCAAAGTACTTTAGGCTTATGTACATTTTTTGGATACATATGTCTTTCCGCAGCACTAAGTCCTGATGAATCCAAATTTAAAAAGTTTAGAGTAAAAAGCGTTATTTTAAGTTTATCTTTGGGGGATATATACCCCTTTCCAATTCCCTCTTTTTGCTTTAATAAGTATGTTTTAATAGTTTGATGAGCTCTTTCAACTATGCCTTGTCCCTGTGGATTGTATGGGATTCCTGTTATATGAGTAATACCAAATGATGAGCAAAATTGTTTAAAAGAGGTAGAGGTATAGCCAGGACCATTATCAGTTTTTAACTGTTTAGGAACGCCCACAGTGGCAAAATTTTGTAAGCAATGAGCTATAACATCTTTAGTTTTTTCTCCGGCATGAAGGGAGCCCATCAAAAATCCAGAAGAAGTATCAACTGTAACGTGTAAATATTTTAATTTTCCAAATTCTGGCAAGTGTGTGACGTCCATCTGCCAAATATGGTTAGGTATCAGTCCTCTGGGATTGACTCCAAGATTAACTTGTGGTAAAAATGTCACACAATTTTGACATTGTTTTATTATATGTCTGGCTTGTTCCTTAGTTATTTTAAAACGCTTTTGTAAAGTATTAGCATTAACATGAAACCTTTTATGAAAATTTGTAGCTTCTTCAAATGTAGAGAAAATATGTATGTCATGTGTAGTTTTATCTGCTAAGTCATTGCCTAAACTAAGGGCTCCAGGCAATCCTGTATGTGCCCTAATATGTCCTATGAAGAATGGATCTTTTCTGTCCCAGATTAGACTTTGTATAGTGGAAAACAAAGAGAAAACAGTAGAAGAAGGGGAAATCCTACCAGCATCTTCAAGAGATACTATAGCATTAACTACATACTGACTATCAGAAAATAAATTAAATACAGAATCTTTAAACATCAAAAAAGCTTGTAAAACTGCATTAAGCTCTACCTTTTGAGCTGATTGTTTGGGTACTAAAAATGTAAAAGTTTGATCAGGGGTAACTACTGCTGCTGTACCATTATTTGACCCATCAGTGAAAATATTTGGAGCATTCATGATAGGTGTTTTTCTTGTCATTTTAGGAAAAACTACAGGATGCTTAGACCAAAAAGACAACAAAGGATTAGATGGTAAATGATTATCAAATGAAACATTAGATTTACACATGATTATTGCCCAAGTATTTAACTCATTAGCTAACTCATCAATTTGATCCATAGTATATGGAGTAATAATTTTATTGGGAGAAATTCCAAACACTCCCTTCGCTGCTTTTATTCCTTTGAATATTAATTGTCCTACAGCCTCAGGATACCTAGTAAGAATAGTGTTAGGAGAATAAGATAAATGTATCCATAATAATGGACCTTCTTGCCAAAATACTCCAGTAGGGATATTTTTTGTTGGTAGTACAATAAATAATAAAGGCAAACTTATATCAATTCTATCCAAATGCATATTTTCCATATATGTTTCAATAATTTTTAATGCCTTTCTTGCTTTAGGAGTTAACATGCGGGGTGAATTTGGATCTGATGGACCTTTTAGAATATCAAATAAAGGTCCCAATTCTCCTGTTGGTATACCTAGATAAGGCCTTATCCAATTTATGTCTCCCAATAACTTTTGAAAGTCGTTAAGTGATTTGAGTTGATCTACTCGTATTTGAATTTTTGGTGGACGGACCATGGTTGAGGATAATAGAACTCCTAAATAATTAATTGGAAAATTTAATTGTACTTTATCTATTGCTATCTCTAGATTATAATTTTTTAATAAGTTTGTAAGTGTGGCATAACATTCCAGCAATATGTTTTTATCTTTATGTGCCAATAATACATCATCCATATAGTGAAATATTTGTAGTTCAGGATTTTGATTTCTAAGTGGCTGGATTGCTTTGTTAACATATATTTGACACATAGTTGGACTGTTAGCCATCCCTTGAGGGAGTACTTTCCATTCATATCTCTGATCAGGACCTTCATGATTTAATGCAGGGATAGTAAATGCAAAACGTGGACTATCCTTGGGATGAATTGGAATTGAAAAAAAACAATCTTTAATATCTATAGCTAAAACATGCCAGGTTTTTGGCAAAGCAGACAATTGAGGAATCCCTGATTGAGCAGGTCCCATAATAACCATCTCATTATTAATGGCTCTTAAATCTTGCAATAATCTCCATTTACCAGATTTCTTTTTGATGACAAAAATGGGAGTATTATGGGGAGATATGGAAGGTTGTATATGTCCTTCCGCTAATTGTTGTTGACCAGATCATGGGCTACTTGTGTCTTTTCTTTAGTCAGGGGCCACTGAGGAACCCACACTGGTCTTTCTGATTTCCAAGTAATTTTGATTGTCTCAGTGGCCCTTTCTGAAAATCCAACCCATGTCTGTCTGTTCCTTGATCTATTTGTACTGGTGCTGCTATACCTTGCCCTTGTTTTCCTAATCTTTTTTCTTTCCTAAAGCCTTGTCTAGCCCTAGTAGTGGGCACATTAGGATTGATGTTATTTGTTAACGTCAAACCTAATTGATCTAGGACATCTCGTCCCCATAAATTTACGGGAAGATGATCCAATACATATGGCTGTATAGTTCCTTCACATCCTTCAGGATCCTTCCAATCTAATACCATTGCACTTCTATGGGGATTAGTCGCCACTCCTAGGCCTCGAAGCGTTTGAGTGGCTTGTTGTAATGGCCAATGTTTTGGCCATTCTTGACGAGAGATGATGCTAAGGTCTGCACCTGTATCCAGTAGCCCATTAAATTCATGTCCTTGAATATTTAGTTTTAGCATGGGGCGAGAATCTAAATTTAAAGAAAGCATAGCCCAATCTACACCTGTGGAACCTAATCCCTTGGAACCTCTTTCTACAGTACGACTGGAAAATTTATCATGTAGGCTGGGTATTATTAGTAACTGTGCTATTCTATCTCCTGGTGAAATTACTGATATACCCTTTGGAGAACTGGCTATAATTTTTATTTCACCTTCATAATCGGGATCAATTACCCCAGGACTTATCATAAGTCCTTTTAGAGTAGAAGAGCTGCGTCCCAATAATAAGCCTACTGTTCCTTTGGGAAGAGGTCCTTTCACCCCTGTGGGAATGATTTGAACTCCCATCTCTGGAGTTAATACTGCTCTGGCAGAGGCGCAGATGTCCAACCCTGCGCTCCCTCGGGTTTGTCTGATGAGGGATTTAATGGACAATGTGTCCTGGGCACTACCCTGATGGTGTTGCTGGGATCCTCCACTGCCCCGTATATTTGTGGTTGTGGGCCCCGGAGCATTGGGCCCCCCTGTCCGTTTTTTGGCAATGGAGCCTGATGCCTTTCTCCACGATATCTTGGATAAATACCTGGTCTTTGTCCGTTTTTTGATAAGGGAGTACCTTCTATGGTGGTTTGAGAACGGCATTCATTAGCCCAATGTCTCCCTCTACGGCATCGTGGGCAAATACCCGGTATTCTATTCCTTTGATACCTACTTTTGTTAAACCCTCCTCCTATGGGGCAATTCCTTTTAAAATGTCCTGTTTGTTCACAATCATAGCATGTTTTTGGCCTGGCATCTAAAGCCTGTTGTACTGCAGCTGCCAAGACTTGCCCTTGTTCATTAATATCTCTACATAATTTAATATATGTGTTTAAATCTTCATGTCTCCATGGTCTAATAACCTCTCTGCAGCAACGATTTGCTTGGTCATAAGCCAGTTGTTTTATTAATGGCATTGCTTGTTCTGTATCCCCAAAAATTTTGGCAGCCGTTTGAATTAGCCTATCTACAAAGTCAGCGTAAGGTTCATTAGCTCTCTGTATTACCTTAGATAGCTGACCTTGTAAATCTCCATGTCCTTGTAAAGTCTTCCATGCCCTAACTGCGTCTGCAGCAATTTGTGCATATATAGCAGGATCATATTCAATTTGTTGCCGTTGACCCTCATAAGGTCCTTTTCCTAACAACATATCTAGATTTCTTTGAGGGTAACCGGCTGCTGCATTTTGCCTAGCTGTCTCCGTGCAAAATTCCTCATTGGCAACCTTCCATAACAAATATTGTCCTCCATTTAGTACAGATTTACACATGCTAGCCCAATCTGCTGGCGTCATGTCCAAGTTAGTAATGGACTCAACCATGCTTACCGTGAAGGGAGCTTGGGGACCATAGGTTGTTACAGCCTCCTTTAACTGCTTCACTGTTTTAAAATCTAATGCACGGTGAATTCGCTGCCCTCCTGCCTGTTCAAGTACAGGGCATGCTAATCTTTGAGGTCCTGTCTCAGGATCCCATTTATCAACTACGGGGTTTGAGGGCCACTCAGCTGTCTCCATCGGTGGGGCTGTTGGTTGAATTATGCCCTCTTGTGATAAAACGGAGTTAGTAACAGCCTCCTGTTGTGGCCTTTTTCCTAACAACCCCTTTTCCTTTAAATTTTCTTCCTCTGTCTGACTAGCTCGAGAGACCTTCTCTTTTGCTTGATCTAAAATGTCTTTCTCCATGGTCTGAACCTCTAACAATTTACTTAACATCTTTTCGGTTTGTTTTTTACTAATTTCTAATCTACTATAAAGATAACGCAACCCAATAAGATAGCACAAAACAAAGCCGAAACTGAATGAAACAAAAACGGAATAAAAAATCATTGTATCAATTTTCTCTTCCTCAGGGCCGACAAACTTCAAACCTTTAGTCAACCATTTTTTCCAGTTTGCCTGAGAAATTTCTAGGGATAGGCAGCTTGAAACAAAAACAAGATAAATCAAAACAATAACACATTGTTTTTTGAATTGGTCACCCATTCTTTCGCTCTTCCTCAGGGGCGAGCAATTTCACTTACCTCTAAACTTCAGAAGTTCCCCGTACGGGCCACCAAATGCCGCAGTCTGGCTGGGCACACAATCACGAGCCACCACACAGCTTGTAGATTCAAACAGCAACTCTTTATTCCCGAACTCACACCAGCCGTCTACAATCACGTTCTGGGGAAGTCCACGTTCTCTGCCCAAATCCACGTTCTCTGCCCAAATTCACCTCCACTGGGCTTCTATCTCCAAAATATACTGTCTGAATCCCGTGAGAAATCAAGGGGAACTCAGGCAGCAGGATACGCCCTATTCCCGGGAGGAATAATCTTAAACCTTAAACCTGGAACCTAAACTGGGAACGCCCTAAACACGATTATCTTAAAACCGGGAACACCCTAATCTGCCTTGGTCCTTGAGCAAGGTCACCTACATTCAATGTCGCTGCAACATGTCAGCAACATGGGGTACGCTGGCAAGGAAATTGTCATACCTACTTGGCTAATGGCTCCCAGCATCTCATGTCAGACTAGATCATTTGGACTTTCTTTCCTAGGCAATGGAAGGCAGTTAAAAAAATTGTTGAGAGAAGTTACTAAGAGAATGATTGGGAAATTCTCTTAGCAGTGTGTGCTGAACCCCACTCAGTGGCAAGAAGGGTGTTGGGAATTGGGTATGGCATGTTCTAGACCCCTTGGAGGAGATGTTCCACATTCCACAAAATCACATGTCTACAGGATGCAGGCAGGGGTGGGAAGGAATGAGTAGGTAGGCAGGAGACAATGTGCAGTGCTTGGGATGTTTTTGCTATCACCATATTGTCTTCCCTGCTCCACAGTGGTTGTAAGATCCAAGAGACAATAGTCTATAGCTAGGCGCTGAATAAGATAAACCCTTTTAAGATAAAACAAAATGTGACCAGACATTTACACAAAGGTTTGTCAAAGCACTTTAGGTGGAATTTTGTTAAGCATTCTAAAACATTGCAATGGGCAAAAATTCTTTGCAGAAGTTCCCCAAATAGGTGATCAAAGGAAAAGCAGACAAATAGTATTATAAAAAATTAAATGGCTTCTCCACAGCAAAGGAAATAGTTGACAGGGTGAAGAGACAACCTACAGAGTGAGAGAAAATATTTGCAAATTATGTATCTGACAAAGGATTAATGTGCAGAATATACAAGAAACTCAAAAAACTGAACAGCAGAAGAACTCACCATCAGATTAAAAAATAGGCTGATGATCTAAATAGACTTTCTCAAAAGAATATATACAAATTGCTGGAAAGCAAGCCTATTAAAAATATGCTCAACTTCAATGTGAAACAAAACCAAAACAAGATGTCATCTAATCCTGGTTAAAATGGCTATCATCAAAACGACAAAAGAACCAGGATGTGGTGAAAAGGGAACCCTTGCCCACTATTAGTGGGAGTTCAAGTTAGTGCAATTAGTAGAAAACAGCAAAGAGTTTTCTCAAAAAGTGAAAAATAGAACTTCCAGGTGGCTCATGTTGGTAATCCCAGCAACTCTGAAGTCTGAGGCAGGAGGATTGAAAATTTGAGCCCAGCCTGGGTAACGTAGTGAGACCCTAACTCAAGATAGATGTAATGGTTAATTTGGATTGTCAACTTGATTTAATTAAGAGATGCTGATGATTAACAGGCTTCTGGGTGTGTCAATGAGAGTGTTTCTAGGAATGATTGGCATGTGGGATAGCCAAGTATGGGCAGCACTGTCCAATAGGATGGTGACTTGGATAGAATAAAAGTTGGAAGAACAAGAAAGCAGTAGCAGAAGCCAGCTCAATTCTTCTTGACCAGGCTCATGATTGTTGCTTTGATTGTCTGAGGATATCAAACTCTTCTCTCTTCCAAAGTGGACTCTGCCAGTGGTTCTCCAGGGAGTTTCCAGAAGCCTTTGGTCTCAGACTAGGTAGCACTGTCAATCCCTCTTGCTCTGGGGCTTCCACCTCTGGGGTTGCACAGCTACTAGTTCTTCTAGCTCTCCAGCCTGCAGATGGCCATTGTGGACTATCCAGTTTCTGGTCTCATAAGCCAACCTAATAAGTTCCCTTTTTATAGTCATACCTCCTGTTAATTCTGTTCCTCTAGATTACCCTAGTGCAATAGATACATAAATAAGTAAATAAACTAAAAATAAATTAAACTAAAATAAAAAGGGCTGGGTAATATCTCTGAAGTGAAGCACCATTGGGTTCAATCACCAGTACCACATGTACTCAAACAAAAACCCAAAACAAAACAAAACAACAACAACAAAATCTTCCATGTGACCCAGCAATGCCTCCTCTGGGTATATGTCTAAAGCAAGGAAATCAGTATATAACAGTGACATCTGTAGTCCTACCTTCATTGCAGGATTGTTCACAAGGACCATGAAATGGAAACTCCTCGAGTGTCCATCACCTAATAATTGGATAAAGGTGTGGAGCATAAGCACAATGGAATACTAGTTAGCCACAAAATTCAATGAAATTCTGTCATTTGCAACAAAATGTATGGAACTGGATGTTGTTATGTTATGTGGAGTACACCAGGCATAGAAAGACAAATACATCCTGATCTCACTCCTGAGTGTTATCTAAAAAGTTGATCTCATAGAAGTAGAGAGTAGAACAGAGTCCCCAGAGGCTAGAGAGAATGGGGATAGAGAGAGGTTGGATCACAGTTATCTAAAGGTAGACAGGAGGAACATGTTCAAGTGTTCTATAGCACAGCAGGATGACCATAGTTAACCAAAATACAAAATGTATGTTTCAAAGTAGCTGGCAGAGAAGATTTTGAATGCTCCCTCCAGAAGGTAAATAAAGTGCTTGAGGTTCTGGGAATGCCAATTACCCCGACTGATCATTACACTTTTTATACATGTCTGGAAAAATCTCACTGTACCCTTTAATACATGCAATTATTATATCAATTAAAAACATAATAAAAAAGCCCAACAAACCCATTGAACTGTACAATGAATGCCTCTACACGCCAAGGTTAGGGCCCAGTCTGCAGAGGGTTCAGAGCAGGCTGAGAAAACTTTGCTCTTGAGGAGGGCCTTTGTCAGTTGGCAGATTCAGTAGATACCCCAGTTTCCCAGCCTGAGGCAGTGAGGGGGCCAAGTCTCTGCAGCTTCTTGATAAGGAGTCTCTGCCTAACATCTCTCTATAAAATCTCAGGAAGAGAAAGGAACATGTCTGTAGGACAGATTGTGAGTAAATGACAGCAGAGGAGCAGAAACAGATACACAGAGATCTAGATTGTCTGCAAAGAGGTTTATTGCACAGCTCACAGGGTGCTTCAGCTCAGCAAAGCTTGAAGGGAGCTGGGGACTGGTTGCATGAGGACAGGAGCTGATATCCAGGGTTGACAGAGGGCTTGGGAGCTGGTAGATGAGCCATGCCACAAAGTGCTGATCCAGGAGCTAATATGTCCCATCCAAGTGAACCGGAACCACTGGATATGTGGTATTGTCCCGTGGAGATCTCTTGTCACAAGCAACTACGTAGAACTCCATTGCTGATACATCTGTGTATTTGCAGTTTCCATAACTCAATTTACTTTTTGTGATGCTACAGATGGTTAAAGGCACCTGAACTGAACTTTTATGACAATTTGTACTGGGGCTTGTAAGACAGGTTACATTTGGGGTTCCACAAACTTGAACAACATCAGCAAAAGTTGCTTTTAGAAAAGTATTTTTGGCTTTGCATTGCCCAATGTAACTGTTAACTATCTGCATTGCATCATCACATTTGGGGCCAGCCATATTTATGTGTTGAATTTCAAACCACTGAGCAGGGGTTAAATCACCTGGTGGGTCTTCAAATGAGACACTCATTCTCACAAATCCCAGCAGGAGCAGAAACCAAAGTCGTGATCCCAGCAGCTTTGGAACCATGTTTCCTGTGAGCAAAGAAGAGAGGTAACTAGTTCTGCATCCTGGCCCAGTTACCACATACTCTTTCTGTCTCAACCAGCAGCCCCCTCTGCAGTCACTGTGGGGTCATATTACCATTTGCTTCCCGTCCCCACAGTGTGCCAAGTCTCCTGGACACTAACTTCAGCTCATCCTCCCTCAGGTGCTATCCCACCGTGGGACCTGCTGTCCCAGTTTGAGGGCTCAATGTCTTACCTAGTCTTTGTGCTGCGGCTCCCGTGAGAACAGAACCAGCTGGTTGAACTGAGGCTCAGGGGCTGTAGGTGCTCCTATTTGGATGGTAAATATACAGCAGCCCATATGGGTGAGGCTGCAGGAGCCAGGAGGGTTCTGACGTCTTGGCCCTGCAGAAAATCCACACAGTGGTACACATCACACTTGAGCAACCACTCTCTGTTTTGATCACTTGGTCTATTAATGGATACCCAAGGATAGTAGTGCTTCTGCTTCTGCTATATGGAATCTAATTCCATGTCATCCATGAAGGACTTTTGCTGGCTGGATCTGGTCCTGTGTTTGACAATTACACTGCCTGCTGAATAACCACAGATTTTGTCACTGCGCTTCAGTAGAGTACTGAAAGACCAAGTTCCACCAAGACAGGGCTAGTACTCAACAAGTAGAGCTAGGTAGGGTCCATTTTACAGGAGGAATTTGCATTCTTGTCTCATCTTAAAAACTCCCATAATGTTGGCTGGTGCAAGGAGTTTTCTCTACTGCAATATGTCAGCTAGAGCTGGGTAACAGCTGCCTGTGTTGAAAGGGCTCAGGGGTCTTCCTGAATCTATCTTTCCTTCCTGACTCTCCTTCTCTTTTTTAGCCAGTGATGTCACTCTTCTGGTTCCTGGAGACATTTGTGTGTTTGACAATGAAAATCATTATAGTTTCCTGAAAAAAAAAAAAAAAAAAAAACAACAAAAAACAAAAAACAATGACTCAGAGCATGGCCTTCTTAGTTTACACTCTGTGTTAGTTTTCTTTTTTTTTGTCTGTTTTTTCCCCACTGTGACAAATACCTGAGATAAACAACTTAGGGAGGAAAGATTTGCTTGGGCTCATGGTTTCAGAGATTTCAGTTCATGGCTGACTTCATTGGTTCAGGTCTTTGAGTGGCAGAACATCATGGCAGAATGGCATGATGGAGGAAAGTTGCTCAGCCCATACCAGCCAGGAAGAGGGTGGGGGGAGAGGTAAAGAGAGAAACACTGAGGACAAGAAATACCTATCCAGGGCATGCCCCCAGTGACTTACATCCTCCAACTTTACTATGTTTCTTCCTCATGCCAGCAGTTCTTTCTGCTAACAATGGATTAATCCCCTGATGATGTCAGAGCCCTCATGATCCAATTACTTACCAAAAGCCCCACCTTTGAACATTGATGCATTGGGGACTGAGCCTTCAACACATGAGATTTTGGGGACATTCCAGATCCAAACCATTATATACCCAAACTATAAAATTATATTCAAAATATGCCTCATAATATTTTTATAATTGTTCCATGTATAAATTTGCTCTGCACATGTCCTACTACCCTCATTTTGCTCCAGTTTTATGTTGAAGATTTTCTAAATAGGAACTCTTTACCTATGAAGTCTGAATAAATATGTGTTATGGTTTGATTTGGAATTTCCCCCTCAAAGCCCATGTGTTAAAAGCATGTTCCTTAATGGATTACATTTCATTCACAGATGGGATTTTTATGCAATGGTAAGATCACGAAAGTTCAGCCTCACAATTGAAAGCTGAAGGGAATACTGGTGGGACCTAGTTGGAGGAATTAGGGGTATAAAGGTATGATCTGGAAGCATCTCTCTCTCTGTCTCTCTGTCAGCTTCCTGGTTACCCAGTGAGCTGAGCAGCTTTTCTCCACCATGTCCTTCTATCACAATGCTTCTGCCTTGGAGCCTGTGGACCATGGACAGAATTCTCTTAAACCTAGCCGAAACAAACTTTTCCTTCCCCAAGTTGTTCTTGTCAGGTATTTTGGTCACAGCAACCAAAAGCTAACATAGTGAGCCTACATTAGTCAAACACACCATAACTCCAGTGTGTGTGTGTTTTTTTTGTGTGTGTGTGTGGTGTGTGTGTGTGTGTGTGTGTGTGTGTTTTGCTATGGATAGAATCCAAGTCCTCATTCATGAGAGGCAAATGCTCTGTCAATGAGCAACACTCCCACTTCAATGTAATTTTTGTCTTTAACATAATAACATAATGCTCTTTTAAATTTTATTAACAAACCCTTAGCTGTGAGTCTCTGCAAAAATAAAAGAATAAATTACTCACGTCCAAGATACAATGGCACAGGGTGAACATTCCCATCTCCAAAAGGAAGAAAATATCAAGAAGGAATTGGACCAAAGCAAGACCAAAACCCAGCAGGGCTTTGAATTCTGTAGCTCCATGCCTGCCTTTTGGGTCACATGGAGTGGTGTTGTGAGCTCTGCGGGGCATGGGCAGCTCAGCCCCTATGGTCTCATTGATTACAGCCCACATGGGCTCTCTCAGCTGGCTTTGCTGACTGCTTCCATTTTCCCTTGGCTTGTGTTCCTGGCATCTCCATAGTCCTGGGGTGTCTGCTGAGACTTTGGCTTTACTCTCAAAGCTTCAGGCATTGCCTTGTTGGGGACTGTTTGCAGAGATTCCAATCCTGCCCCACCTTTCCAGCCTCTCAGGCTTTCCTTTAAAATTTCAGCGAAGCCTCTGGAACCCCTAACTTTTGCCTACACAAACTCTGTATCCTGGTCCTCCAGTTTGACTGCCCCCAAACCACCGCTATTACCAGTTCCTTTGGATCTTTTCATAGAAGATATAGATATGACTATACAACTCGTACACATTCCTTTATGCTGATACATTGATTCTTCAGCCCTAACGCCTGACCCACAGAGCAGGTGGACCACAACATCAAGTTTTAGGAAGACTTGGATGTTTGTTCTTGGCTCCAAAAAAGTGTACAGTTTTTCAGCAGAAACCGTCAAAACCAGTAGAACAAAGCAGCGTTTTCCCAGTAATGGGAGTTCATATATAACCTTGTATATGGACATTAGCATCATCCTTATTATCAAGTTTTGGTCCTGGAACACCAAGGAGGGTGAAAAGCAATTCTTTCTGCAGATCTTAGAAAACAGTCATTGGGAAGGACAGCACTGAGAAAAATTCTAAACAAGTTGCAAGTTACCACTTGAAAAGAGTCTGTCATGAATGACCCCCTGTGTTTTCCCTCCACCTGTGACTCTGGGATGACAAGTTGCTTGTAGAACTTCAGGATATGTCTCATAGGTATTCATTCTGTATTGTTAGGTCTAGAATTCTGGGAGGAAAAGAAGCTTTGGAATAACCCTACATTGTGTTCACTCAACATCTCAGCACCCCCCCCCCTTTTTGGTACCAGAGATTGAATCACTGAACCACATCCCCAGACTTTTAAAATATTTTATTTAGAGATAGGGTCTTGCTGAGTTGCTTAGGCCTCGTTAAGTTACTGAGGCTGGATTTGGACTTGCGATCCTCCTGCCTCAGCCTCCTGAGCTGCTGGGATTACAGGCATGTGCCACTGAGCCTGGCCCAGTTCCCTTCTTATTGTTCTTAAACACTGTGGTCTTAAAAATTTCAGCTGGAGACCAATAAAGGAATTCTTGAATTGGGAATAGATACTCAATCACACTTGAATATTTCTCTATACCCCAATTCCATGAGCAGCTAGAAGAATAATTTCCACAGAGAGAAAGAAGGGTATGGGATAGGGAATGAATAACTGCTGAGAGAGAAGCCAGGATAGGAAGGAAGAGGGGGACAGATAGCTATGAAGAGTATGGAGATAAAGGTGTATAAAATGATATTTGGACTCTAAACGTTCTATGTATGCTCATTCATTTAAATAATGTTAATTAAATGAACATGATGTGTCCAGTTTCCTAAACCCAAAGCTTTCAAGAAGAGGGCAAAAATAAGTGGACATTTTGCCCCCCTCCCCACACCCAGAGAAATCTTCCTTGACCTCTCAAGCCCCAGGAATTAGATTCTAGAAGCACTTTCCTGATGGCAGATTAGAGGAAGACTGCATTTTCAGTTACTCCATGAATCAGGATTCAAGCAGCAGGAGTACTGATTCTTAGCAAGGTGGGTGAAAGTTGAAATTTAGTGAAATTCAATATTGAATAGTCAGAATCTCCTAGAGACTCAGGAATTCAGGTGCACTGAACTAAGAACAAGAAAGAAAACATTGGAGCCAAGCTAGTTATGGCAGTGGCAGTGGCAGTGGCACTGGTTATCCAGGGAAGGGAGGGCTAACACAAAGAGAGAGACACAATGGACCAATTTGGAATAGAAAAGTCTGTAGATCAGAAAAGCAGCCTGAACTTAGCTGATCCAGAGAGTGCACAGCAAATTGGTGTTTAAGTGCTCTGCTTTTCTCAACTGGCAAGTGGAGAGCTGAGCCACAGAGCCATGTTGAGGACGCCACATTGTAGTTTGCTGCTGTGGGAACCCAAGAGATTATAGCAAACATTGCCATACTGTCCTGGAAAGCTCCTACCTTGTGGTGGAGGATGTACCTAGCAGAACATGAGTGAAACAGGCACAGGGAAGTGTACTAAGGGGAATTCAAATCCGAAATATGGAGGGGAGTGTAACTCCCTTTGCGTGGATGATCAGCTGAAGGGGGCTGGAAAATTGAACAGATGGGTGTGAATATACACTCAGGAACCAAGTCTAAGAGGCCATATTTGTGGGCAGCAGAGTGTGTGGGTTGGCTCCCTTGCCCTGCAAGTATAATTCTTGGGAGGCTGTTGAGATTCAGACTCCTGACAGAGATCAGCAACTGCTGGGTCCTGTGGTGATGTAGATCTAATATCTCCAGAGCAGATATCACCCAACAAAGCCCTTAAATCCAGATACACTAAGCCCCAGCTGCTGAAACTCCATTCTGTAGCAGCCCCGCTTTGGTGGTGTACAGATCTGGTCTGTCTGGACAAAACTCCAATCAACAATATTTCCTATTCCATTCTGCCTTATACCGGTGAGAAGGGACTCTGAGCTATTTCACCTGCTTCAGTTTTAGACCATACCAGCTGGCAGCTCAGTGAGTAACACAAAAAGAGGAAGAGATTAACAACCTCCAGCCCTTGCACACCCTCTCTTTTCTCTCAGTTCATAGATCAAGAACAAATTGAAAGAACGACTGTTGGGTATTGATTCTTGTCAACGCTTTTCAAGAGGAGAAAAATACTTTTAGTGGAGACAGTATTTTTTAGTAAGAAAATTCCCTCCCACCCCTTTTTTTCTTTGGCGTTATTGCTGTGCTGGTTGGCTCATGGCTACATATACTGAGCCACATCCCCACCCCTTGTTTGTATCTTATTTAAGACAGGCTCTCACTGAGTTGCTTAGGGTCTCGATAAATTGCTGAGGCTGGCTTTGAACTCACCATCCTCCTGCCTCATCCTCCCGAGTCATTGGAATTACACGCCTATACCACCAGGCCCAGATAAATTTAAAAACAAGTTATTTTTCCTTGTTTTTTGAAAGTTAAGACTTTTGGTTTTTTTCTTACTTTTGTTTTTTGTTTCCCTCATTCCTCTTTCTCTTCTTTCTTCTCCCATTAATAGCAAAATTCTCTTTTTCTCTCTTCCTGTCTCACTTTACTTCATCTTTTCTATTTTTCTCCTTCTTATAACTATCATTTGCTACATTTCTTCTGCATTCTGTGTTCACACTTTGAACATTTGAAACTTTACCTTTCTATCACATTTTTTTTTCTCTTGGGACTGTATTTTGACTATTTTTTATAACTATTTGGCTTATAAAACTTCTGCCCTCACCATTTATGCTGTTACAGTAATCAGTACTGCAAACTGCCAAAATTGGTTCTTTACTTTCATGCCAGATCTGATTCACAGCTATTTATTGTTTTTACTGTTGGCAATTGCTGACCCCTCCATTTGTGGTTCTGCGGCAATTAGTGTTGTAGATGTCATAGTAGGCACTGTGTACTTATTTTAATGCCGTATACTGTTTGCTTTGGTTGTTGCTATTGTTTCTTTCTCCATTTGCTGTAAGGTGCTGAAAAATCTACCGGGAAACTACAAGTTCACACAGTAGAGACTTTGTTGCTGAATTAAACTGAGCAAAGAAAGAACATACCTTGCTTCACACAAAAATTACACTCAAACTTCAGCTATACTATAATAGAAAGAATAGAAGAGAAAAAAGTCTAAACTACTGACAAAAACTTAAGTAGGAATGACTGGAAGGACCTCATCCATTCTCATGGACATCCATTCCTACAGCAAAAACAGCTAACACAAAGGCTATAGTGAAGAAGACTGCATACACTCTGTGCTCTTAATGGGATTTGAGATTAGTGGGAGAGACCCACGCTGCTGGCTTAACCACAGATTATTGTCAATCTCACAGGGGACAACATAACATTATATGACAGAATAAAACAAGAGGAGCTGCCTACTTTAGGACATCAGAGAAGTCTCCACAGAACTCAATTAAGTTGCTCCCACTACCAAGCTTAGACTGGACAGCAGGTCTGCCTGGCTTGAAAGCCCAGTCCCATCCCTGAGGAACACAAGGCTACCTCATGGCAACCAAAGTCCTTCCTGAGGCTTCAGTTTTCCCCAGGAACTCCTGAGCAATGGACATTGAGTCATTACTCAATCACTGACATCCTTTCAAACAGTTTTTCTTTTCTAAACCACAAATGCAGAAGTGCTTTCCCTGTGACTGAGTTTCATAAAGCTGCTCAGTGACTGTTAATACCAACTCATCATCCCAGTGTCTCTGGGGTCACAAGATCAATCTTCAGAGTTCTAAGGCATTGAATACGTCTGGTGTGCCTCTGATAGAGTGTGGGGGTGACTGAAGTGACTGGAGCAGCCTGCCAAGAGGGCAACTTCATGCTGAGGATCTAGTGGAATTTGGCTAAGATTGATTTGTAGCTGATCTCTGCTTCACTCACAAGAATGCTCAGCCTCAGGCTTCTCACGTCAGACTAGATCATTTGGACTTTCTTTCCTAGGCAATGAAAAACAGTTTTAAAAAGTACAATTATTATGTATCAGTTAAAAAAGAAAAAGACAAATTGGAGTGAAAAACAACAAAAAATTGGAGTGTATAATGAGTAACTCCGCAGGCCAAGGTTAGGGCTTAGTATGCTGACGGTTCAGAGCAGCTTGAGAGAAATTTGCTATGGAAGAGGGCCTTTGTCAGTAGGCAGATTCAGTGAAGATCCCAGTTTCCCAGCCTGAGGTAGTGAGGGGGCCAAGTCTCTGCAGCTTCCTGATACAGTGTCTTTGCCCCACATCTCTCTTCCCCAAAATCTCAGGAAGAGGAAGGAGCACATATGTAAGAGATAGATACACAGAGATCTAGATTTGTTTTCAAAGAGGTTTATTGCACAGCTCACAGGGTGCTTCAGTTGAGCTAAGCTTGAACGGGGCTGGGGACTGGTTCCTTGAGGACAGGTGATGACATCCAGGGTGGACAGAGGGCTTGGGAGCTGGCGGATGAGCCACATCACAAAGTGCTGATCCAGGAGCTAATATGTCCCATCCAAGTGAACCGGAACAAGTGGATATGTGGTATTGTCTTGCACAGATCTATTGGCACAAGCAACTACGTAGAACTTGGTTGCTGGTACATTTTGATATCTGCAGTTCATATAATCCTTTGTTTTTCTGGTGATGTTACAGTCAACCAAAGGCACCTGAACTGAACTGTTATGACAATTTGTACTGGGGCTTGTAAGGCAGGTTATATTTGGGGTTTCACAAACTTGAGCAACAGCGGCAAAACTTGTATGTAGAAATGTATTTTTGGATTTGCATTGCTTTCTGTATCTGTTAACTACCCGCATTGCATCATCACATCGGGGGTGGGCCATAATTAAGTGCTGGATTTCAAACCACTGAGCCCAGGTTAAATGACCTGGTGGGGCCTGAAATGAGATAATTATTCCCATGAACCCCAGCAGCAACAGGAGCCAAAGTTTTGGAGCCATGTTTCCTGTGAACAAAGAAAAGAAATAACTAGTCCTGCATCCTAACTCAGTGACCATATTCTTTTCCTGTCTTAGCTTACAGGATCTCTCTGAGGTCCTATAGGTCTTATAGGACCTCATTTTGGGGTCATATTTCCATTTGCTCCCATCATTAATGTGTTCAAGTTCCTGGGTATTCATTTTATTTCAGCTTCCCTTAGGTTCCACTGCTGGTCCTCTGGTCCCAGCTCTAGGGCTCAATGTCTTACCCACTCTCTGTACTGTGGCTCCTGTGTAACAAACCCAGCTGATTGTCTGTTCTTGGGTTCGGAAACTGTGGGTGCTCCTGTATGGGCCTGTAGATACATAGCAGCTCCTGTGTGGGGCCGCCAGAGCCAGGAAGTTTCTAATGTCTTGGCCGTGCAGACACCCACATATTGGTACTAGGCCCACGTGTGCATCCAGCCTCTTGACTGACCAATGGGTCTGAAGGACAGCACTACTGCTGCTTCTGCTATAAGAAATCTAATTCCACATTATCCATGAAGGACTTTTGCAGGCTGGATCTGGTCTCAGTGAATAAAAACTATACACTGCCTGCTAAATGTCCATGGGTTTGGTCACTGTGTTTTAGTAGGGTACCGAAAGACCAAGTTCCATCAAGGCAGGGCTAGTACTCAACAAGTAGAGCTGGTAGGGCCCATTTCACAGGAGGAATTTGCATTCCTGTCTCATCTTAAAAACTCCCATAATGTTGGCTGGTCTAGGGAGTCTCCTCTACTGCAATGGGTCAGCTGGAGATGGGCAGCAGCTGCCAGTGTTGAAAAGGGCACTAGGCTCAGGGGTCTTCCTGAGTCCACCTCTCCTTCCTGGACTCACCTTCTCTGTTCAGCCAATGATGTCACTCTCCTGCCTACTGGAGACATTTGTGTTCATTACCATCAGACTTATTACAGTTTCCTGAAAAATGACACAGATCACACCTTCCCAGTTACTGGGCACTTAACTTCCGTTCAGCCCTCCCTCAGGTGCTATCCCACTACAGCCCCTTCTATCCCAGGTCTGGGGCTTAATGCCTTACCTAATCTCTGTGCTGTGGCTCCTGTGAGAACAGACCCAGCTGGTTTTCCTGGGATTCGGGATTGTGGGTGCTCCTATTTGGGTTTGTAGATATATAGTAGCCCCTATGGGTGGGGCTGCCAGAGTCAGGTGGGTTCTGACGTCTTGACTATGCAGAAACCCACAGAGGGGTTCATGGCCCCCTTGTGCAAGCAGCCTTCCTCTTTCATTACTTGGTGGACCAATTGGTAGTCAAGGATACAGCTTTAGTTGCTACTGTTGTAATAGATCTAAGGCATCGTGTGCCACCAGAGCTTTCCCTGTTGATCTGGGATGTGCTGTTCAGGAATATTTCCTGGGTGAAGAATGACCGGAGATTTGATAACTCTGCATAAAGCTAGGCCAAGAACCAAAATCACAGAAACATGCCAGGAAAAGCTGTTTGCACAAAAGAAGCCCAAGTTCCCCTTTCATTTTTAGTCTTCTTGGCAGTTTGTTAACACCCTTGTTCTCCATCTTCTCATCTCCCTCTGGAGTAAACTGTTTTTTTTTTCTTTTAAATTTAATTTTGTGGATAATGGAAATAATTTGTTATATATATTTGAAGTCCTCTCCTGCATTCTTCTTTTGTAGGATTCCCTCTTTGTGGTGTGAAGTCTTGCCCTGAATATTATTTTTACTTTTTGAAAAATTGAATTACCTTAAAATAGAAGAAAACTATTCTGTTCAATTTGCCCCAGAATGAATTTGGTGTGATAAAGGATTCCAATGCAGCACTTAGTATTCTTGCATTCTTTTCAGTCTGTGCGTTTTCTACTGCCGACAGCCATCCGTGAACTGTGGGTGAACCAAAATAACGCGGAAGCCATTAGTGAAAGTCTGGTATCCTGGAGACTCCCAGCAGCAACTCTATTGGTTTGAGATGCCTGATTCACATGACTTCCTACCTAGATCCATCAGAAGTTCAGCACAGCTCAGAGATGGGGTGACCCACGGGAGCCACACCGCCTCTGGGAGATGGGTGTGGCTTTCCTAGATGCCAATCAACCTGTTTGCTGCAAGACCCCTGTCATGCGGAGAAGTGAGACCCCTCCCGCTGAAACCTTATCCCTGCCTTTGATGTACTACCCCTTAAATAAAGAATGGGAGCCGTGTTCAGTTCCATCTCCTATCAGGACCGGAAATCAGGCAGTCCCCTTTTATCTAATTTCTGTCTCTGTCTCTTATTTCTTACTAATTATTTCAGACTTTTTATTTTCTCAGGCAGATCACACCTTCTGAACAGAAAACTACCCTGGCAGGGCGCTGATAACAGTACAATAGTCTACAAAATGGTGAGCTCTCAATTGTCAGTTAACCATTTCATCTTTTGGTATTAAGAAGAAGATTATATATATATGAAAGTATAGATGTCATGATGCATAATTTTATAAGTGAAACACAGTTTTTCTTGGTCCTCTGAGAAGCACTGGAGAATAAATAAACACTGAATTTTATTACAATGTGATAGAGGTGACAACCTAGGTCTGAGCATGGTTTTTGGGCACTGGGGATGAGGTCATCCCCTCATGGACAAGGAAGGGTGCCAACAGAAAGTGCCACCCTTGAAGTGCTATAAAGGGTAGGTAGGGGTTTGCAGGGACTCTTGGGACTTTAGGGAGAAAGATGAGTGTTTTGGGGAAAGGTGTGGGAAATTGCTCAGGGTGGAGACATAAACTGCAGGGGGCAGGGAGACCTGTGTGCTAAGAGAAGTTAAATCTCTGCTCCAGCTTCCAGGTAAGAAAACTGGACTTAGACCCTTAGATGGAATCAAACACTGTTCTAGCCAGATTAGTCCACCTAATGCTTTAGTGCCTTTCTACCTTCCTGTCATCTGGAAATGCAATCATTTTATTATTGATGTCCTTATGTAAATTGGGACACAATGGTGACCTGATAGGGGCTGTTACAGCCAAATTAAAATACACACCAGGCCTGAAAAATCCTTGAGCAGACAAAATGTATCTTCAAGGAGGCCTTAAAAATAGTCTTATCCAATGCAAATTAAAACTACACTGAGATTCCTGCTCACTCTAGTCAGACTGGAAAATTATCATGAATAAAAGCAAAAATAAATGTTGGTGAGGATGTGGGGGGGGGAGGGAGGCACATCCATACATTGCTTGTGGGACTGAAAATTGGTGAAACCATTCTGGAAAGCAGTATGGAGGTTCCTCAGAAAACCTGGAATGGAACCACCATTTGACCCTATTATCCCACTCTTTGGTATATCCCAAAGGACTTAAATTCAACAAACTACAGTGTACAGCCCCATCAATATTTAAACCACAATATCTAAACCATGGAACAAACTTAGGTGCCTTTCAACAGATGAATGGATAAAGAAATGTTGTATATATGCACATGGAATATTACTCAGCCATAAAGAACAATGAAATTATGACATTTGCCAGTAAATGGATGGAGCTGGAGAATATCATGTTAAGCAAAATAAGCCAGTTCCAAAAAACCAAAGGCTGAATGTTTTCTCTGATATGCAGATGATAACTCACAATAAGGGTGGGGACTAGGGAAGAACAGAAGTACTTTGGATTAGACAAACAGGAATTAAAGGAAGGGAGGGAGAATGAGAGTAGGAGAGATAGTAGAATGAATTGGATATTACTATCCTATGTGCATGTATGATCACTCTACCAATGTAATATAGCATCATATACAACCAGAAGAATGAGAAGTTATATTCCATATGTGTATAATATGTAAAAATACATTCTTCTATCATGTATAAATAATAAGAACAAATAAAGAATACAAATAAATAGTGTTATCCTTGCTTAAACTGACAACATAAGTGAAACTTAACTTGGGTCAATTCTGGTAAATATTGACATTAGAAATAAAGCATTTGGCAATCCTAAGCAGTCATGTATTATGTGACAAGGGATTTTTCACCAAGGTAAATCTAAAATGGCATTTTTGTAACTGTTTCAGTAGCTTTTTATTGATGTGACAAAAGACCAGACAAGGACAACATCGATGAAGAAAAGTTTATTTGGGTCTTCCGGTTTCAGAGTCCAAGATGGCATACCTCATAGCTCTAGGCCAGAAGTTGGTAAGAACATCCTGGCAGGAGATTCAAGGTGGTGGATTAGAGGAAGGCTGCATTCCTAGGTGCTCCGTGGCTCAAGATTCAAGCAGTGGGAGTACTGCTTCTCAGTGAGGTGGTTGAAGAGGAATTTCACTAAAAATTCAATGTTGAATAGTCAGAATGTCTTAGAGACTTAGAAATTTGGGTACGTTGAACAAAGAAGGAAGAGTACACATGATCCAAGCTGGCTGCGGCAGGGGAGGTGGTAGTGGTGCAGGTTCACCACAGAGGGGAGGGATAACACAGAGAGGAATGCAGCAGACAGATTTGGTCAGGAAAAACCTGAGACCAGAATATGGCGCAGAAAAATATCAGAAAATCAGCCTGGACTTAGCTGACCCAGAGGCTGTGCTGCGGAATGGAAAGTGCTTCTCAACTGACCAGCAGAGAGCAGAGGTAGGAGCCATCCGGAGGAGGCCATGCTTTGGCTGCTGCTGCAGAGCCAGGAGATCATAGCAAACATTGTCATACTACCCTGGCAAGCATCTACCATGTAGCCTAGGGAATACCTAGCCGAACGTAAAGAAAACATGCACAGAGAAGTACCCAGGAGATTCAAGTCAGAAATATGTAGGGAGTGTAACTCAGTTTCCCTTTGAGTCTGGTGGCTCATGTGTCCAGCAGAAGTGGGTGGGAATCTGAACATGGGTGTGAGTACGTGGGAAGGCTGTGTCCATGTGCAACATTCAGACTGTGTGGAGGATGGTCTTCTGCCCCATGAAGTAGAATTCTTGGGAAGCTCCTTGGAGCCAGACTCCTGATAGAGATCAGTAACTGCCAGGCCCTAGGGGTCTGTTGAGCTAATCTCACCAGAGCAGATACAATCCAATAAAGTCCCTCAGGCCTGATTAGATTTAAGCCTCAATTATTGAAATTCCCTTCATAAAACTCTGCAGCAGTCCCGCCCTGAGAGAGCATTGATCTGGTCTGTCTAGGCAAAACTCCACTGACGTACTTCCTATTCCATCCCACCTTACACTGGTGAAAAGGGACTCAGAGATATTTCAACCAGCTTCAGTCTTAGGTCACTCCAACTGGAAGCTTAATGAGCAACACAAAAAGAAGGGATTAAGAGCTTTCAGCCCAGGACCTAAAAAGAAATGGAAAAAAAAAAAAAAAAAAAAGGAAAGTTGGGCATAGGCAGTGACCATCCATTCTCTTCAACTATGTTGACCACCTTGGTGGAGACAATGCCTTCATTAAGAATCTTTTTTTCCTTTTTTTTTTTTTCCTTGGGTATTCTCGCTGTATGGATTGGTTCATGAACATATATACATATAAATATCTCCCCCCTCATTTTCAGTACTTTCTTTAATGTAGTTATTTTTCTTTGCCTTGTCTTTTCAGGGTTAGGGTCTTTGTTGGTTTATTTTGGTTTTGTTTTCATTTGTTTGGTTCTCTTGTTTGTATTTCCCTCTTTTCTTCCCATGCTAACAGCCATTTCTCAATTTACATTGTTTTTCCTGTTTTCCCCTCCTTCCTTATAACCATCACCTGCTACATCTCTTCTGCATTCCCTCTGTTCACTTTTTGAAATTGTAAACTCTTCTCTAACTTCCTGACATTATCTTCTCTTAATGAACTGCATTTTTACCATCTTTTAGTACTAATTGGTTAATAACCTCTGCCAGAACCATTAATGCTGTTGCTATTATTATTAATTATTATGGTGGATGACAGTCAGTACCTGTGCTTTGTTTTAAGGCCAGATCTAGTTTATAGTTACTTACTGTTTTTGCTGTTGGCAATTTCTGTCCCAAATAGTTCTTTTTTTTTCTTTTCTTTTTTTGCATAAACATTGTAGATGTCATTGTAGGAATCAGGTATCTAATTTAATGCTATATATTGTTTGTATTGGTTGTTGCTATTGTTTGTTTCCCTCTATTCTGTGAGGGACTGGAAATCTACAGGAATACTGCACATTCACAGGGTAGAAATTATGTTGCTGAACTAAACTCAGAAAACTGACCTAAAGACAGCAAACACACAAATCAATGGCACTCAAATTTCAGATATAGTTTAGTACAAATAATAGAAGAGACAAAAATCCCAAACTACTGGGCTGGGGTTGAGGGCTCAGTGGCAGAGTGCCTGCCTCACCCGTGTGAGGAACTGGGTTCAATCCTCAGAATCACATAAAATGAATAAATAAAATAAAGGTTTTGGGTCCATCTACAACTAAAAAAAAAAAATTAAAAAAACTCAGAACCTTAAAAAAAAATCCCAAACTATTAACCAGGCCCTAGATAGAAAAGTTAGGGGTAGGCACTTGGATTCCACTCATAGACATTCCACTGCTAAGGCAAAGACTGAGAATTAACACGTAGAGTGTGGATACTGCACATACGAGGGTTCTCAATCTAGCTTACTCTAGGAAAATTTGGCAAGAGAAGGCTGTGCCCCCCCAAAGGCCCACACATTGGAGTGCAAAAGAAATCTACCTTAATAGATACATAAAGGCCAACACAGGAATACAAGAAATATAAAAGACAAGGTAAAACAACACCTCCTAAAGTTCACAATTTACCAAAAACTGACATAAAAAAAAACTGAAGAGGATGAAATATCAGATACAGAACTTAAAAAAAAAAAAAGATTATAAAAGTGATCAATGAATTCCAAGAGAACACAGGAAAAAAAACTGAATGAATTAAGGAAGTCAATACAGAAAATGAATGAGAAATTCAATAAGAAGATAAAGATATTGAAAAATATTCCTAAATTGCTGAGGGCCTGATGAAGTTGATGAGGCTGGCTTTGAACTTGCGATCCTCCTCAGCCTCCCAGCTTGCTGGGATTACAGGTGTACACCACCATGCCTGGCTGGCATGGTTCTTAGTAACTTTTCCCAGTTCCCAAGTCCCTTCCTCAGTTGTCTTGTCCTACATCTCCACTGTTTTTTTTTTTTTTTTGTTCTGCCCAGTAACCACATCAGGAGGTCCTGATATCACGTCCTGCTGCTTGTGTCTATTCTCAAGATCAGAGCTGAGAGGCTTGGCAGGTGTGTGTGTGTGTGTGTGTGTGTGTGTGTGTGTGTGTTTGTGCGCATGTGTGCGCACACTTGCTTCTGTGACTTGATAGAAGCTAAACCAGAAACACCCTATTTTCCCCTGTGCTTCAGGCTTAGAACTCCTATTTATCTCTTTTTTATTCAAGGAATGTGAGTACTTCCTAGACTTTACAACTCAAGAGAGCTAAGAGAACATTCAACGGGAATGAGAATAAAACTAAAAGAATAGAGTAAAAAGAGATTTATGGTCTTAGCCTGAAAATTCTGGATGTCATAAAGAGAATTTTCAGGGTAAGTCTCTGAAGGTACAGCTGTGAACTGTATAGCAATGGTCTGGTCAAAAATGGGCCATATGAACTGAGTGCAGTGGTGCACACCTGTAACAATAAAGAATGTGAAGAGACTACCTACAGAATGGGAGAAAATCTTTGTTAGCTTCTCTTTTGACAGAGGATTATTATCCATATATAAAAAACAAAGAAAACTTAACACCAAACAACCAATTATGGGCAAATGAACTAAAAAGACACTTTTCAAAGAAGAAATACAAACAGTCAACAAACATGAAAAAATATTCAACATCTTTAGCAATCAGGGAAATTCAAATCAAACCTCCATTGAGGTTTCATCTCACTCCAGTTAGAACGGCAGCCATCAAGACAAAAAAAAATGCTGGAGAAAAAGGAACACTTTTACATCATTGATGAGTTATACATTAGCACAACCACTAAAGAAATCAGTATGGGGATTCCTGAAAAGATATGACCATATGACCCTATGAATCAGCTATGCCTAAATATTCCTTAGTATTTATCTTCAAGAATTGGAAGACAGGTGTGGTGGTGCATGTCTGTAATCCCAGCAGCTTGTGAGGCTGAGGCAGGAGGATCCGAGTTCAAAGCCAGCCTCAGTAATATAGCAAGTGGCTAAGCAACTCATTGAGACCCTATCTCTAAATGAAATATAAAAAAGCCCTGAGGATGTGGCTTAGTGCTTGCGTGCTCCTGAGTTCAATTCCTGGAACAACAACAAAAAAAATGGAGTCAGCATATGATAGCAATAAGTATATACTCATGTTTATAGCAGCACAGTTAAATAGCCAAACTATGCAATCAGCCTAGGTGTCTATCAATAGATGAATGAATAAAGAAAAAATGTGGTGTATATACACAATGAAGTTGTATTCAGGCATAAAGAGAAATAAAATTATATTATTTGCAGGAAAATAGATGAAACTTGAGAATACTATGTGAAATAAGCCAAAGTCAGAAAGTCACAGAACATATGTTTTCTCTCAGATGTGGAAGCTAGAGAGGAAAAAAAAAAAAAAAGTTGGGGTTGGGGGCTCTCATGAAAATTGAAGGGTGATCCACAGAGACAAGAAAAGGGACCAGTGGGAGGGAGGAGAGAAGGAAAAGGGGAAATACTTGGGAATGGTATTGGCCAAATTACATTGTAATATTGTGTTCATGTACAGATACATAACAACAAATCCCATCCTTATGTACGACTATAACGCTCCTATAAAAATATGATAAAAAATTCAATCTCATTCAGTTGTAGGTACAGGGAAAGAAAACACTTTCATTCCCTGTATTGTCCTTATCCTGTGTGTATTTGGATTCTTATTCTGTGATTAATTTACGAATGTATGTGTTCTCTGAAGGACTATGAGCTGCATGAGAACAGATGTTGCACGTGTATTGGATTAGTGCTGCTCATAGAGTTTGCATATATTAAGTGCTTAAAAATACTTTTCTAACTGAATGACTGGGCGAATGCATACTTGCCATGTGTAAGTTGTATGTAATTGAATGTTTTCACAGAATGTTAAAGAAAGCCAAAGTAAGTTATCTTTTTTTTTTTTTTGTATCAGGAATTGAACTCAGGGGTGAGTTCAAACACTGAGCCACATCCTCTGCCCTGTTTTGTATTTTATTTAGAGATAGGGTCTCACTGAGTTGCTTAGTGCCTCCCTTTTGCTAAGGCTGGCTTTGAACTCGCTATCCTCTTGCCTCAGCCTTCTGAGCCACTGGGATTAAAGGCGTGTGCCACCACGCCTGGCAAAGTTATCTTCTTTTTAAAACATAGAAACCATATCTGAAAGATTGAGTTATTTGTCCTAGCTCACATGATTTAAATGACAAACTTGGCATTCCAATGTTGTTTCTTCCTGACTCTTTATAGTGATACCCAGGTACTTAGCAAACATACTGAAAAGTAGGTTTTAAACTCCATTTATTCTCTAGTTTACCTTTTTTAATTTTCAATTTTAAGTTAAAGGTTGGCATAATTTATGCACAAACTGCAATTTATAACAAGATGAGTCTTGAATTAGCAGCATTTTTGAAGGCATCATGGTGCTGGTGATGGGAAAAACTGGAGACATGTCAACTTCTCAGGAAGGAGCCACATTTTCATATCAAACTGTGAGCTAGGCCTTTATCCTCAATATGCAATTTAACTACCCACCGTCCATTAATTGACCCATAATTCATTTGTACCTTCAATGGCAAATAGTTTTCAATATATTCAAATAGTTTTCAATATCTCCTTTGGCAAGCCTTGGTTGAGTGAGGGAGACTGAATGCACTCTGTGCTCTTAACAAGATTTGCAGACTACTGGGAGAGACTCCCATTACTCATATGACTGCAGATAATTGTCAGTCTCACAGGTGACAACATAATAGGGCTACATGTAACATGACAGAATAGAACAAGAGGAGCTGCCCTAGTTTAAGGCATCAGAGAAGTCTCCACAGAACTCAGGCAAATGGCCCCCACAAGCACGATTACACTGGACAGCAGGTCTGCTTGGCTTGAAAACCCAGTCCCATCCCTGAGGAACACAAGGCTACCTCATGGCAACCAAAGTCCTTCCTGAGGCTTCAGTTTTCCCCAGGAACTCCTGAGCAATGGACATTGAGTCATTACTCAATCACTGACATCCTTTAAAACAGTTTTTCTTTTCTAAACCACAAATGCAGAAGTGCTTTCCCTGTGTCTGAGTTTCATAAAGCTGCTCAGTGACTGTTAATACCAACTCATCATCCCAGTGTCTCTGGGGTCACAAGATCAATCTTCAGAGTTCTAAGGCATTGAATATGTCTGGTGTGCCTCTGATAGGGTGTGGGGGTGACTGAAGTGACTGGAGCAGCCTGCCAAGAGGGCAACATCATGCTGAGGATCTAGTGGAATTTGGCTAAGATTGATTTGTAGCTGATCTCTGCTTCACTCACAAGAATGCTCAGCCTCAGGCCTCTCATGTCAGACTAGATCATTTGGACTTTCTTTCCTAGGCAATGGAAAGCAGTTAAAAAAGTTGTTGAGAGAAGTTACTAAGAGAATGATTGGGAAATTCTCTTAGCAGTGTGTGCAGAACCCCACTCAGTAGGAAGAAGGTTGTTGGGAATTGGGCATGGCACATTCTAGACTCCTTGAAAGAGATGTTTCACATTCCCCAGGGTCCACAATTCATATGGGAACAGGATCCAGGTAGAGGTTAGAAGGAATGAGTAGTCAGGTAGGCAACAGTAGGCAGTGCTTGGAATAGTGAAGCCCTGGAGTGTTCTTATCCTGTTGAGAGCCACTGAACCTGACTCCCTGGGTGTTGCCTTAAAGAAATGCAGACCATGCTTACCAGATATTCCCATATTTCACAGGGAAGATAGGAATCTAGACTTTTAGGTTGAAAAATCCCAACTTTTATAACTTGGCAACTAATTCAAAACATCACAATGGCACAGTGCAGAACAATCCAAATAGGCTGAGTGCCAGCATGCTAGCATTAGCACTCTGGTCCTAGTTGGCCAACTGAACCTTTGGTTTATGTCCTTGTTGCAATGACCACCCCCACCCCCACCCCACCACACACAGTGACTGTTAAGATTCCAGGGAGAGTCTATAGCTAGACACTCAAATAGGTAGGCACCTCTACCGTGAAATAAAATGTGACCAGTATTCACACAAAAATCAGTCAAGGGAAGTTTGTAAAATACTCTAAAATATTGCTACATGCAAAATATTTCTGGAGAAGTTCCCCCAAAACACAGGCAACTAAAGGAAAAATAGACAAATGCTACTGTAAAAAGATTTCTACACAGGAAAGGAAATAATCAAAGGAAATAATTAAGGTGAAGAGACAATCAATGGGATGAAAGAAAATATTTGCAAACCAGGTATCTGACAAAGGATTAGTGTGCAGAATATACAAGGAACTCAAACAACTCAACATCAGAAAAACCGACAATCTGATGAATAAATAAGACAATGGCCTGGTGTGGTGGTGCACTCTTGTAATCCCAATGACTTAGAAGGCAAAGTCAGGAGGATAGATAGTTTGAAGCCAGCTTCAGCAACTTAGCTAGACCCTGTCTCAAAATAAAGAAATAAGAGGAGGACGGGTGTCGTAGCTTCATGGTAAAGTATCCTGGGTTCAATCCCCAGTACAATACATAAACACACAGACTTACACGCACACAAAAAAACCCCCACATACAAATAGGCTAATGGTCTAAATGACATTTGCAAAAGAATATATGGAAATTGCAGAATAGTCTATGAAAAAAATCTCAACTTCACTATTCTTCTGGAAAATGCAAAGCAAAATCATAATTACATACCATCGCACACTAGTTCAAATGGCTATCATCAAAAGACAAAAATTATCAGATGCTTGTGAGAATCTGGTGAAAAGGGAACTCTTGCCCACTACTGGTGGAAATCCAAGTTAGTGCAGCCACTGTGGAGAATAATATGGTGGTTTCTCAAAAAATGAAAAATAAGACTTCCCTCTGATCAAGCAATCCCACCTCTGGGTATAAATTCAAGGCAAAGGGAATCAGCATGTCACAATGACATCTGTAGTCCCACCTTCATTGCAAGATTATTCACAAGGACCATAAAATGGAAACTCCCCAAGTGTCCATCACCTAATGATTGTATAAAGGTGTGGTGCATATGCACAATGGAATACTAGTTAGCCATAAAATGCAATGAAATTCTGTCATTTGCAACAACATGGATGGAACTGGATGTTGTTATGTTAAGTGGAGTATACCAGGCATAGAAAGACAAATACGTCATGATCTCACTCCTGAGTGTTATCTAAAAAAGTTGATTTCACAGAAGGAAAGAGTAGGACAGAGTCCCCAGAGGCTGGGGAGAGTGGGGATAGAGAGAGGTTGGATCACAGTTACCTAAATGTAGACAGGAGGAACATGTTCGATAGCACAGCAGGATGACCATAGTTAACCAAAATTACCTATGTTTCAAAGTAGCTGGCAGAGAAGATTTTGAATGCTCCCCCCAGAAGGTAATGATAAAGTGCTTGAGGTTCTGGGAATGCCAATTACCCCGACTGATCATTACACTTTTTATACATGTCTGGAAAAATCTCACTGTACCCTTTAATATATGCAATTATTATATAAATTAAAAACATAATAAAAAAAAAACTCCAACAAACCCATTGAACTGTACAAGGTTAGGGCCCAGGTTAGGGCCCAGTCTGCAGAGGGTTCAGAGCAGGCTGAGAAAACTTTGCTCTTGAGGAGGGCCTTTGTCAGTTGGCGGATTCATTAGACACCCCAGTTTCCCAGCCTGAGGCAGTGACGGGGCCAAGTCTCTGCAGCTTCTTGATAAGGAGTCTCTGCCTAACATCTCTCTATAAAATCTCAGGAAGAGAAAGGAACATGTCTGTAGGACAGATTGTGAGTAAATGACAGCAGAGGAGCAGAAACAGATACACAGAGATCTAGATTGTCTGCAAAGAGGTTTATTGCACAGTTCTCAGGGTGCTTCAGCTCAGCAAAGCTTGAAAGGGGCTGGGGACTGGTTGCATGAGAACAGGAGCTGGTATCCAGGGTTGAAAGAGGGCTTGGGAGCTGGTAGATGAGCCATGCCACAAAGTGCTGATCCAGGAGCTAATATATCCCATCCAAGTGAACCGGAACAAGTAGATACGGGGTACTGTCCCGTGGAGATTTCATTTCACAAGCAACTACATAGAACTTGGTTGCTGCTACATTTCGATATGTGCAGGTGTTATAATTCTTTGTTCTTTTGATGATATCACAGTTAACTAAAGGCACCTGAACTGAACTGTTATGACAATTTGTTCTGGTGACATTACGACAGGTTATATTTGGGGTTCTACAAACTTGAGCAACAGCGGCAAAACTTGTATGTAGAAATGTATTTTTGGATTTGCATCGCCCTGTGTATCCGTTAACTACCCGCATTGCATCATCACATCGGGGGTGGGCCATAATTAAGTGCTGGATTTCAAACCATTGAGCCCAGGTTAAATGACCTGGTGGGGCCTGAGATGAGATAATTATTCCCATGAACCCCAGCAGCAGCAGGAGCCAAAGTCGGAAGCCCAGCAGCTTTGGAACCATGATCCTGTGAGCAAAGAAGAGAGATAACTAGTCCTGCATCCTGGCTCAGTTACCATATGCTTTTCCTGTTTCAACCAGCAGTCCCCTCTGCTATCACTATGGGGTCATATTTCCATTTGCTTTCTATCCCTAAAGTGTGCCAAGTCTCTTGGGCACTAACTTTCATTCGGCCCTCCCTCAGGTACTGTCCCACCACAGCCCCTTCTATCTCCAGGTCTAGGGCTTAATGCCTTACCTAATCTCTGTGCTGTGGCTCCTGTGAGAACAGACCCAGCTGATTATCTCAGGATTCAGGAGTTGTGGGTGCCCCTATTTGGGTTTGTAGATATATATATAGTAGCCCCTGTGGGTGGGGCTGCTAGAGCCAGGTGGGTCCTGATATCTTGACCATGCAGAAACCCACCGATTGGAACATGGCCCCCTTGTGCAAACAGCCTTCCTGTTTCATTACTTGGTAATGAAAGTAATGGGTATTCAACTGCTATTGTAGCTCTAATTGCTACTATTCCAACAGATCTAAGGTATCCGACGCCAACCAGAGCTTTCCCTGTTGACATGGGATCTCCTGTTGAAGAATATATCATGGCTGCAGAATGACAGGAGATTTGATAACTCTGCTTAAAGGCAGGCCAAGAATGGAAACACAGAAGCCAGGAAAGGCTGTTTGCACAGTAAGGGCCCATGTTCCCCTTTCGTCTTTACCATTCTTGGCAGTTTGTTGCACACATGTTCTCCATCCCTTCATCTTCCTCTGCAGTAAATTGGTTTTTGAAAAATTTCTTTCTGTTCAAAATTCTGTAAGGTAATTGAAATAATTTGTTACATATTTAGTATAATTTATAATACTATATATTATAATTATAGCATATAAATTTGTTATACATAAACTTATTAAAATCATTTGTTATATATATTCAAGTTCCTCCCCTGTATTCCTCTTTTGTGGAATTCATCTGTTCTGGTGTTAACTCTTGCCCTGAATATTATTTTCACTTTTTGAAAAGTTGCATCACCTTAAAGTAGAAGAAAGCCATTCTGTTCAATTTGCCCCAGAGTGAACACTGGGGGTGATAAAGGATTCCAATGTAGCACTTAGTATTCCTGCATTCTTTTCAGTCTGTGCTGTTTTTCACAAAATATTGAGCCTTCGATTGTCGGTTACCTATTTCATTTTGTGATATTAGAAAGAAAATTCTTCATTTGTAAAAAAACAAAACAAAAAAAGCAAACCACAAACAAAGCAAGCAAACCACAGACAGGTTCCTGTGTTCCTGAAAGGATAGATGTCATGGTACATAATTTTATATGTGAAACACAGTTTTTCTTGGTCCTCTGAGAAGCACTGGAGAATAAATTTATTACAATGTGATAGAGGTGACAACCCTGGTCTGAGCATGGTTTTTGGGCACTGGGGATGAGGTCATCCCCTCATGGACAAGGAAGGGTGCCAGCAGAAAGTGCCACCCTTGAAGTGCTGTAAAGGGTGGGTCGGGGTTTGCAGGGACTATTGGGACTTTAGGGAGAAAGATGAGTGTTCTGGGGAGAGGGGGTGGTGTGGGAAATTGCTCAGGGTGGAGATGAACTGCAGGGGACAGGGAGACCTGTGTGCTAAGAGAAGTTAAATCTCTGCTCCAGCTTCCAGGTTAGAAAACTGGACTTAGACCCTTAGATGGAATCAAACACTGTTTTAGCCAGATTAGTCCACCTAATGCTTTAGTGCCTTTCTACCTTCCTGTCATCTGGAAATGCAATCATTTTATTATTCATCAATAATAAATGGGAATGTATGTAAATGGGAATATAATGGTGACCTGATAGGGGCTGTTACAGCCAAATTAAAATACACACCAGGCCTGAAAAATCCTTGAGCAGACAAAATGTATTTTCAAAGAGGCCTTAAATAGTCTTACCTGGGGTTGTGGCTCAGCTGGGGTTGTGGCTCAGTGGTAGAGCAGTCACCTAGTACATGCGAGGCGCTGGGTTTGATCCTCAGCACCACATATAAGTAAATAAAAATTTAAAAAGTTATTAAAAATAACCTTATCCTTGCTAAAACTGACAACATAAATGAAACTCAACTTGGATCAATTCTGGTAAATATTGACTTTAGAAGTTAAGCAAAATTTGTCAATCCTAAGCAGTCAGCTCTCATATTACTATGTGAAAACGGACTTTTTAAATAAAAAATGTGTTTTTGTAACCAATCAAATAATTTATTTCACTTGCACATTTTCCCACGTAATGTTTGCTTCTGAGGCTTTGTCATCAGAGCACTAAACTTTTTTGTTTGGTGTTTCCCAGTGTTTAAATTACTTATTACTCAAATAGGCTGTTTAAAATTCTCTGGTGCCTCAGTTTACTTTTTAGCAATTTGGTGTCAAAAAAGTGGAATGTGGGTAGGTGTGGTGGGTGTGGGTCAGGAATCTCAGCTATTTAGGAAATTGAGGCAGAAGATAGAAAATTCAAGCTCAGCCTGGGTGGCTTTGTGAAATTCTGTCCCAAAATAAAAAAATCAAAGGGACTGGGGATACAGCTCTGTGTAGAGTGCCCCTGAATTCAATCCCCAGTGCTACCAAAAAAGAAAAAAAGAGTAGGTTCTAAAGGGGAACTCATGAGACCCCTGAAGCAACAAGTAACCAAGTATAGTCTGGGCCGTATGCTCACTGTTTTCTTGCTTTGTTTGATAGTCTCTCTGCAAGATCCAGCTCTACAGCTTGAGTCCTGAACTGAGTTTATTTGATTAATTTTAGGATCTTTGAACTCTCTCTCCCTGTATTTCCCTGTTTCTCTTTTTCTGCTGAGCTCTCTCCCTGGTGTGTCCCTGACCAGCTGCTTCCCGTTCCATTTAGATTTCCTTCCCTGGGTTGGGCCTTTCCTGTTCATGTTCTGTGCTGTCATTTCCACAACACATTCAGAACCTCTACATTGTGCTGCTCTGCGTAATTTTCCTCCCAACACTTTAACACAACATTGTGTGTTTATTCTTGCTACAGTACCATGCAGTCTGTTTATTTTGCTCTGTCGCCCTCGCCCCCTAGAACTGGGCCAGGAGCATAGCATCTGATCAACAGATGTTTGCAGGATGATGGAATATACTGATGAATGAATAAAAGATGAGGGTGCTTCTTTTTGGGCCTGTAGATATATAACAGCTCCCGTGGGTGGGCCTGCTAGAGCCAGGAGGGTTCTGATGTCTTGGTCGTGCAGAAACACACACATTGGTACATGGTTCACCTGTGCAACCAGCCTTTTTGTTTGATCATTTGGTTTACTAACCGATAATCCAGGACAGCATTGCTGCTGCTTCTGTTATGAGGAAACTAATTCTAAGTTGTTCTGTGAAGAACAGAGTTTGAAGGCAGGATATAGTCTCTGTGTTTGAAAACTACACTGCTTGTTGAATAACCACAGATTTTTGTCACTGTGCTTTAGTAGGGTATCAAAAGACCAAGTTCCATCAAGGCAGGGCTCATACTCAACAAGTAGAGGGAGGGCCCATTTCACAGGAGGAATTTGCATTCCTGTCTCATCTTAAAAACTCCCACAATGTTGGCTGGTGTAGGGAGTCTCCTCTACTGCAATGGGTCAGCTAGAGCTGGGTAGCAGCTGCCCATGTTGAAAAGGGCACTAGAGGCTCAGGGGTCTTCCTGAGTCCACCTCTCCTTCCTGACTCTCCTTTTCTCTGTTCAGCCAATGATGTCACTCTCTGGTTCCTGGAGACATTTATGTTTTTGACAATGAGAATCGTTGTTACAGTTTTCTGAAAAATGACTCAGATTAAGCCTTCCCAGTTCACACCCACATTCTTTTAAATTTTATTCACAGCATATCTCATAAGATTTATTGGATTATTCCTTAGATAAATTTGCTCTGTACGTTTTCAACTACCCTCATTTGCCTCCAGAACAATACAAATGATCTAGTTTCATATTGAAGACCTTCAGGAGAGAATCTCTGTATATGAGGCCTGAATAATTATAAGTGTATGTTAATCAAAACATACTGTAACTTCAATGTGTGCGTGCATGTGCCCGCTTGGAATTGAAACCAGGGTCTTCTGAATGCTAGGCAAACACTCTACTATGGAGCTACATCCAAAGCCCCACTTCAATGTACACCAGACTCTATTCAATGTACACCAGACTCTATTCTTTTTGGCTCTAAAAGAACAGAATCTGGTGTACAACCAGAGATATGAAAAATTGTGCTCTATATGTGTAACATGAATTGTAATGCATTTTGTTGTCATATATAACAAATTAATATTAAAAAAGAATAGAGTTTCTTTTAATGGGCTCTTTGTTATTTTGTTAGCATAACCTCCATCACAGCCCAATTCAATGGCACATTTTTCAGACAAGTTCATGCTTCCATTGAGAAAAATAGCCAGAATTATGCCTTACTAAGTTACTTTTTAAAAATTGACAAACATCGTAAGATATTTTCTCAGAAAAAGAACTTCTGTATTTTTTATAAGTATTTATAAAAAAAAACACTAAAATCAGCTTACTATAGTGATACAGGAACATCAATGTTTATAGCAGTGCAATTCACAATAACCAAGTAAGGGAACCAGCCCAGGTGCCCATCAGAAGATGAATGTGTGAAGAAAATGTGGTACATATACACAATGGGGTTTCACTCAGCCATAAAGAAGAATGAGATTATGACATTTATTGGTAAATATACAGAACTAGAGCACATCAGAAAAGTGAAATAAACCAAACTAAGAGAGTCAAGGATTGAATGTTTACTCTGATAAGGGGAAGCTAGAGCATGATGAGGGAAAAAGGGTGTGTGTGTGTGTAGAGGGAACCTCATGAAAATCGAAGGGAGATCAGTGGAGTAGAGGAACAGTATTGAGGCAGAGGGAGGAAGGACAGGAAAAGAGAGGAATTGTGGAATGAAATTGATCAAATTATGCTATGTACATATATGAATGTACTACAGTGAATTCCACCTTTATGTATATCTATACAGCACCAGTTGAAAAGCAATAAATAAATACAAGGAAGAACAGTAGAGTAGAGGAAGGAGAACAGGGAGGAAGAACGGGAGGAAAAGAGGAAATACTGAGGATTGAAACCGAACAAATTATATTTCATGTATGATCATGTCAAAACCAACCCCATTATTATATATAACTATAATGCACTAATCAAAAACATTTAAAAAACACTATTAAGTAAATTGGTGTCAAAAGGTTGATCAGTATTTCTTGTATAGATTCCTTGTTTGTATAGAATAGATGTTCAAACTGGCAATTTCTTTAGGCTCAAGATTGTCCTGCAATGTTTGCTCTTAACCTGTGATTGGGGAATGCCACCCATCAGTTCTTTCTTGTACACAGCTTTCCTCAGCGCAGTAGCTGTCTATGGGAATGACAACAAACACTGTGTGCAGGATTGTTATTACAACCTGGTTGTTATAGTTTGGATCTTAGATGTCTCTCAAAGGCACATGAAATAGAAGCTTGGTCACCAGCTTGTGGTGCTATTGGGAGGTAGTAGAACCTTTAGAAAACAGAGCTTAGTGGCAGGAAATTAGGTAATTGGAGGCATGCTCTTGAAGGGAATATTGGGACCCTGGCCTTTTCCTTTCTTTCTTTGTTACCCTTCTGCCAAGAAGAGAGCAGCTTTTCTCTACATGCATCCTTCTCCATGACGTTCTGTTTTGCCACAAGCCCCCAAACACTGGAATCATTGTGGGCTGAAATCTCTGAAACCAGGAGACAATTTACATTCTTCCCCCTTTTAAGTTGTTTGCCCAGGTATGTGGTCACAATGACGGAAATCTGACTCACACAATGATGCAGATTCATCAGTTACAGCAAGCAGCATGAGATCTAATTTCAAAAGTTCAAAAGATATTTGGTGCAATGGGCTCTCTTTGGTCTCTTGAACTCAACAAGGAGCCCTAGGCCTGTTTTTTTTTTTTTTTTTTTTTTTTAATGATTCCTCCTTTTAAAGGCATTGAACAAAAGCAGATCTTGAAACTTGTGATCAAATTTCTGGAATGATATAGAAAAGGACTGAATCCTTTTTTACTCAACTATAACAAATTCTTCCCTTCTCTTAAGAGGGGAAAAGTAGATTTCAGATGTAATTATGAGAAGGTGTGTCTTTGGAGGGATGAAATAGAGTGTTTCCCCCAACAAACTGAAAAAGAGGATTCATGTATAATGGACCCATTTTATATTGAGCACGTAGAGGCATTTGCTGAGGTCCTAGGGCTCAAAGGAAATGCATTATTAATACATAGGATGGCACCTATGTAAACGAAATTATTGTAAAAATTTTGTGTCACAGTGATGTAGAATGTAGCTTTGATAGAGTCTTGTCCAGGTATTGGTCCTGATGCTAAATGAGACTCTTACTGTAAGAATTGGTCAGCCGTTCATCCTTTCTATGCCTCTGTTTCCTGATCTGTACAATAGTGACAACAGCAACACATACACAATAGGTTTTCAGATGAAATGGTGTGAGTGTGTGTGAAACATGTAGCATAAAGCATTGCACAAGGCAAATATTGCTTTACTAAGGAGCGTCAGCCTTGTTCATCCAGGTGTTAGTACAAAGGCCAGTACTGCTCTGCCCCCTGGGATGTTTACCAGGATCCAGAACATGCTTCTTTGTTTTCCTTATGCTAAAGGTGAAGGTATTAGATCTAGAACTCAGTGCTGCATCTCTCTCTGACCAAGACTTGTTTAGGTAGACCTCAATCTATTCTGATAGGGTGTCTATTTCTCAGGAACTTTTACCCAAACTGAGATAGAAGAAATCAACTTTAAGTATCTTACACTTACTCATATCAGAACAGAGAAATAGATGATCACAAGAATTATGTCTTCCATCAAGTTGATAGTAAATTTGAGGAATCTTCTTAGGAAATGACTAGAGAACACTTTCATAATGTTGAGACTACAATACATGTAGGGTGTAGTCTCTGTTTTATATAAAATTAAATGAATTTGGCCAAAACATTGACCTTGAATTTCATTTATTCTCTACCATCCTTGGTTATTCTGTTTTTCTGTGAAAGTATTTTTAAAGGTAGACTAGTTTAGGTTATAGCTCTAGACAAAGCTGAATACAATAATTATGAAATGTGTACAACATATGGGAAATGAGATAATTGAGGTTAAAAAGTATATAGATATTTTAAAATGTTAATTATGCATTTATTTAAATATGAGAGAATAATGAACATAACAGTCCATAATTTCATGTGTATTGTGCCTAGGACCAAGATGTGCAAAAGCATGAATTGATAAAACTGATAATATCAGTTAATAGAGAACAGGAGATTAGGGTCTGACGTCTGGGACCCTGACATAGAGTTGGGTTTGCTTAAGTTTAGATTCTACTTGCCTGAATTTGTCAATTTGTGCTGGTCTATTTTTTTTCTTAACAATAGTCATTACCATGGACATTTTAAAAATAAATAGTACCATTCTTCAAAGAGATTCCTGGCCTCTTACACTATCAAGGTACATTCTTTCTCCACAGCCAGGATATTTTCCTGCATGGTGCACCATTTCTTACTCCATCAATTTCAGTCTCCTACTTGCCTCACATCCCTCCCTTAATAAGGACAAGCTTAGGCTGGGACATGGCTGTGTTAGAGAGCTTGCCTCACATGCATCAATCAGGCCTTGGGTTCAATCCAGCATCTGCCAAAATAGAAAAAAAAAATGAAGGATGAATTTTGTTGTCTGTCCAAACCGCACGGACTTTTAAAAATGACAGATTGGAGTTTGACTTACATCTCTAATATCCACCAACTGTGTGCTTTTCTTTTCTCCTTTTTATCAGGGAAACATTAAAATTACTTATGCATACACAGCAGAACATGTCTGATGGTGGATCACCTTGGATCATGACCACAGGTGAAGATCTGGAATTGTGGAGGAGAGAGTCACCTACAGGACAGTGTTGTGAGGTTGGGTGCCTATGTGGGGTTGGGTGCCTTCCAATGCTCAAAAGAAAATGATAATGCTGAGATATTTTAGGCTATATAACTCCTGTCAAACAAAGCTTCTCTTTGAGTGTAATGACTTTTGGCCAGATGTAGGTGAAGGGAAGGAACTTCATTAGAGATAACCGTGGATAGGAACTACCATGCTATTATTTGTTGACTGAGAGGTATCTCCCAGGGTATTAACCAGTCGTATAATCCAGATGGTCTCCCTTGGAATCACCTCAAAGTCTTTTGTGCTGATCTTCTCTCTTGCTCAATTGAATTATAGCTCTGAACAACAGACCTTTGCATCTTCTCTCTAATAAAATGAATTAAAACATCTTTTGTATAGTCTTAAAATAATGATGCAATCTGTGTATAAGAATAATTTTATTTCATGTTTTTCTGATTAAATTTATAATGGTTTAGGAAAATCAGCTTTACACAGACAATGCATAAATGTCAACAAGTTTCCTATTTATCTTTTCTGACACGTACACATATTGGTAAAGGTAGCGTAATTTATCAAACTCATTAAGGATGTTAATGATAGAATTGGGTATTGAAAAAACATCTTCTTGACCAATAAAAAAGAAATCTTGCTCTGAGGATTCTATTATTGTTGTATGGCAATTTAAAAAGATGGATCTGGGGAGTGAATGTACAGCAATATATAGAACACATTTACTAAGAGGGTAGATTTGAAGTATCCCCAACAAACACCAAAAAAAAAAAAAAAAAGGAGGAGGAAGAAGATGAAGGAGAAGGAGAAAAGATGCTGGGGATATAGCTCAGTAGTGTGCGTAAGGCCCCATGTTCAATATCTAGCATTTAGAAACACACACACACTTCAGTGTGAAAGAGATTCACATCACTTAAGGGCCAAGTCAGTGAAAATGGCTAAGGCATTAAGAAATGTGCTTCTCCATTCTCTTTTCTGTTTGCCAGCCAAATGAAACCAACTAGAGAACAGCAGACACACCAGGTGGAAGCAGTCTGTGTCCTCAAATAACCACATGGAGCAAGGCTGCCTGCCAATGAGCAGACATTGGACTTTATGTGAACAGATACTGTTTTGTATTTTATGTATACTCTGGTAGATAAAACTCTCTCACTTTTTTTTTTTTGTCTGAGAGTGTCTTGGCTATTCTTGTATTTTTGTATATCCTTTAGAATCAGCAGATTCCTTAAAAACAAAAAAAATGGTTGGGATTTTTTTCCCCCCTTCAAGTCCCGCCCCTTCCCGCCTTTTTTTCCCCTCAAGTTTTAAGACTCTTCCTCTCCTTTAAACTGTGAACTCTACCTCATGGCAAGAATTTTAAAGACAAATTTATATACAGAATTATTTTTAGCAGAAAGTAAGAAGCTGTGACTCATTGCAACATCGTGTTAAGACAAGCATGGAGACATCCTAGCTCCTCTTCTAGAACAGGAAAGTTGATCAGGAAAGGGAAGCAGCAGTGTAGAGAGGAGGTGTCAGTGCTCAGGACTGGTGTTCCCATTTCCTCACATTGTTCTAGTGGGAACACAGACACATGCCAGTTGTAGAAGTCAGGAGCTCTTGAAGTTGCTATGGTGTACCTGGGGGGGTGGGTCTTGAACAAATCTTGTACTGCTCAGTCCCACACAAGGCCCCTGACATTAGAAGTCTTGAGAGATGCACCAGAATCTTGGGAAATGTTTGTGCAGGCAGCCTGAGCATAGCTCGCTCTCTTTTGCCTGATACATTCTTCCTTCATTGATCACAGCTCCAAGAATCAAGACAGCAATGGTTCCCACATGGGAAGGTGGGCTGAGGAAGTAGCTCCCATCTCAGTTTCAGGGGCTCAGGCAACCCCTCATGCTGCACATGGTGCACATATCTGTTTCTCCCCAGAAGACACCGCAACTACTGCTCATTTCTGGAAGGTTCCAGTCCCCGCAGGTCTGTTCTCCACAAACTCCATGCCCTGAATCAGATACCCCTCATTCCACTGCCAAGTCAATATGATCTCCTCAGGGTAGGAACTCAGGGCTCACCTCACCATCAGAAATGGGGCGATTTATACACCATGGAGTATTACGCAGCACTAAAAAATGACAAAATCATGGAATTTGCAGGGAAATGGATGGCACTAGAGCAGATTATGCTAAGTGAAGCTAGCCAATACCTAAAAAACAAATGCCAAATGTCTTCTTTGATATAATGGGAGCAACTAAGAACAGAGCAGGGAGGAAGCGCAGGAGGAAAAGATTAACATTTAACAGAGACATGAGGTGGGAGGGAAAGGGAGAGAAAAGGGAAATTGCATGGAAATGGAAGGAGACCCTCATTGTTATACAAAATTACATATAAGAGGCTGTGAGGGGAATGGGAAAAAAACAAGGAGAGAAATGAATTACAGTAGATGGGGTAGAGAGAGAAGATGGGAGGGGAGGGGAGGGGGGATAGTTGAGGATAGGAAAGGTAGCAGAATACAACAGTTACTAATATGGCATTATGTAAAAATGTGGATGTGTAACCGATGTGATTCTGCAATCTGTATACGGGGTAAAAATGGGAGTTCATAACCCACTTGAATCTAATGTATGAAATATGATATGTCAAGAGCTTTGTAATGTTTTGAACAACCAATAAAAAAAAATTCAAGAGAACTGGGCAGAAATTAAAAAAAAAAAGAAATGGGGCGATGGTCATTTTTACTTCCTGAGATATAAAAAGAAAATTGATTTTATTTGGTTTTATATCAGCAAATGTTAATCTAAATAATTTATTTGCATACCCTTTAGGGTTTTAAAAACATGATTATTAAATCAAACCAAATTTGGCCCAAAGGGATCCCTATACACAAGTCCTTAGCTGGTGAATTACAACCTAACTTACTGTGTGACCTGGATGATAGAACTCTAAAAATTGGGAGTATATGTTCAACAAATAAGTTCCAGCCAATCACAGTAGCCAAGCCTCAAACACAGGTGGTCAACTGTTTAAATTCCTCAAATAAGAGAAACATGAGAGTAACCAATTCAGTTTTCCTGTACCTCACTTGTATTTTCTGTACATAAATGTTTTCAGATGGCATGGCAAGAGTGGAGTTCTTTGAACTCGCTCTTGTTCAGAGGGCTGCCCGATTCTAGAATCACAGAAAAAAGTAAATTAAGATCCACAAAATTAGACTTGTTGTAGATTTGTTGTTTAACACAGTTACACTCACAAATTTGTTCTTTTACAATTTCATACTTTTTATGTTATCAGAGAAGGATCTAATATTATTTTTTTCCAAAAATGGATCACCAAATTCCTCAACTAATGAGCAATTCATCATTTACTTCTCAGTTAGAACTGTCAGCATTATTAGATTTACTAAACTTCGAGTACACACTTAATTCTGGAGAGTCTTCTATTTTAATTATATTTTGTCTTCTGTGCTGTTAATACACTGTGATAATGGTGAGAATAAACTAGTTATCAAACTGCTTTGTAAGGGTCACAAAATCAGATTAAAGACAAGCAGGTGGTCTTGAGGGTTCTTTCATCAATGTCCTAGGAAACCTGTGACCAGAAAGCCAAAGCCTGTCAAATACAAGGTCTCTCTCCTTTGAATTGTGTAGGACAAGTACTTTCAAATTGCTCTCTGAGCTTTACCTCTACCTTTATGATGACTCTCTGTCTTTCTGTAAATGTTCTTTCATGTTCAATTTATTAGAAAACATTTTCAAGTAAGCAAGATGTTCATCTTAAACTAAATCTCCTCATGTAAATATTTGTTGACTATGCTATATATTCTCCAGTAACTGCCAATAATCACAATTACTTATTATTTTTTGTTGTCTTTGATTAGTCTCTCACACTATAAAGGCAACTTTATCCTCAAAATGAAGACCGATTTCTTTTTCTGTAGAATACATTTCTAAATCTTTCTTTGTCCTGCTCTTTGCTACATATCTTCTTCAAAAAGTTAAGGTAACTTTTTGCTAATAAAGAGTTTACTTTGCTAATAAACATTTTGCTAGTAAAGAGAGGTTTCCTGCCTCTCTTTCTCTTCTAAAGCAATCATAGAAACCAGAATTCCTCTTAGAAATGGGTCATAGAAACTAGAACTCTTCTTCCCAAAGCAAGCCAGAAAATGGAGATTTTTCTACAGCATCTCTTGAGTCATTGGATCTTCATTTCTGAAGTTTCCTGTGTCATATGAAACTCTGATTACATGGATTTCTAGCTTCTTTTGTTAACCTGTCTTCTGTTGTAAGAATGTCATCAGGAAAGGCATTATCTCTTTTTGCCCCACCACAAGGCTATGGACACATCAAACTGAGAAATCTGCAGGAGTAGTCATGATAAGACATGCTTATCAGAATTGTTGCATAAATTAAACAGAAATTACAGCAAAGTAAAATTTCAAAAAGAAGTAGTTCTTTTTTTCTTGGTTTCTTGGCCAATTACAAAGCAGATAGAAATTAAAGGATATTAAGATATAGGTATTAGGGCTGGGGCTGTAGCTTGATGGTAAAGCGCTTGCCTTGCATATATGAGGCACTGGGTTCAATCCTCGACACCACCTAAAAATAAGTGAAGATATAGCGTGTCTATCTACAACTAAAAAAATATTTTAAAAAGAGATATAGGTATTAGATCTCAACCAAGTTTCTTGCCACGGATTTGTCAGCTTTTGCCCTCTGTCTAATTAGACAAAAAGCTTTTGAGGTCCATCTGCCCAGGCGACCTATCAAGATAAGAGCTATGATATTTACCATATTATACCTTTTTTGAGTGATTACTTATGTAATTCCTGCTATCCTCATTAGCAGTCTTCTTAACTTAGCTGGTTTTAGAATTCTGAGAAAATATATTTACTAATTTCTTTTTTAAAAATTTTTTCAGATGTTGATTAGCCTTTATTTTATACATTTATATGAAGTGCCGAGAATCAAACCTAGTGCCTCACACATACCAGGCAAGCACTCTACCACTGAGCTACAATCCCAGCTATTTAGAAATTTCTTCCCTTTCCTTACTGAAATACAGACCCGAGGCCCAGGTAGCTTCTTTCATAAAGAAAGTATTTAAATTTTTTGTTTGTTTTTAAAATTTGTTTTAATTAGTTATACATGACAGTAGAATGCACTTTGATACATCATATACAATGGAGTATAATTTTTCATTCTTCTGGTTATACATGATGTAGACTTATATGGGTCGTATAGTTATAAATGTACATAAGGTAATAATATCTGACCTATTCCACTATCCTTTTTCCCCCCATACCCCTTCTCATCCCTTCACTCCCCTCTGCTTAATCTAAAGTAACTGTATTCTTCCCCAGCTCCCCCACCCCATTATGAATTAGCTTCTACATATCAGAGAAGACATTCAGCTTTTGGTTTTTGGGGGGTTGGCTTATTTTGCCTAGCATGATATTATCCAGCTCCATTCATTTACCGGCAAATGCCATAATTTCATTCTTCTTTAAGACTGAGTAATATTCTTTCATTATATATATGCCCAATGGCATATATATATATATATATTTTACATTTTTAAAATCCATTCATCTGTTGAAGGGCACCTAGGTTCTTTCCATAGTTTACAGTTATCTCATACTAGACAAAGACACCAAAAACATTCACTGTAGAAAAGATAGCCTATTCAATAAATGGTACTGGGAAAACTGACAATTCACATGTAACAAAATGAAATTAAACCCTTATCTCTTACCCTGCACAAAACTCAACTCAAAGTGGATTAAAGACATAGGCACTAGACCAGAGACCCTACACCTAATAAAAGAAAAAGCAGCACCAAATCTTCACCATGTCAGCTTAGGATCTGACTCCTTAACAAGGCTCCTAGAGCACAAAAAGTAAAACCAATAATCAACATATGCAGCTAGGGTGGTGGCTCAGTGGTAGAGTGCTTGCTTAGCATGGATGAGGCACTGGGTTCAATACCCAGCACCACATAAAAATAAACAAATAAAATAAAGATATTGTGTCCATCTACAACTAAAAAAAAATCCACTAAAGAAACAAAAAGAATCGACATATATTTTTGACAACTTTGTCAAGGATCAGATAACTGTATCTTTGTGGTTCTGGCTCTGTGTCTTTTTTCCCATTGATTTTCATGCTTGTTTTTATCCAAATATCAAACTGCTTTTGTTACTTTATTTCTGCAATATAATTTGAGATCATGTATTTTGATGGCTCCAGCACCACTCTTTTGTGTATGTGTGTGTGTGTGGGGGTAGGGTGCAGGGGATTGAACTCAGGGGCACTCAACCACTGAGGCACATCCCCAGCCCTATTTTGTATTTTATTCGGAGACAGGGTCTCACTGAGTTGCTTAGCCCCTTGCTTTTGCTGAGGCTGACTTTGAACTCATGATCTTCCTGCCTCAGCCTCCTGAGCTGCTGGGAACACTTAAATTTTGGATGGTGAAGAAAAAAAAATGTAATCTTTATATAAAAGTAATTATTTTTTTTTTACCTAAATTCACTAACAACTGCTTTTTAAAAAAAAATATCCAGACTTGATTGGATTAACAATTATCAAATGAAAGCCTCATTAGCAAACCAAATATTTCTTTCTATCTAAACATGTATGCACTAATTACCACACACAAAATCACATATGGGCTCAAACACACAGATAAAGCATAATTAGGGGCTGCAAGGCAGAGAATGTCAGAGATGAAAGATTGTTAGTCTATCCCCACACTTTAGAGACGAGGAGAAGAGGGATGAAATGATACGTCCAGCACTGAAAGCAAACTTTTGAAAAACAGGCACTAAACGAGAGGTTTTTGCATGTTTGAATGATGTCATAGGCACTCTGTGTGATGCTGGTAAACATTTTGGGTGTGAAATAGTAAGCAAGAAATCAGACCTACTTGGCAATCTGTTTTAGATCAATGGCCTTTACCCAGAAGTCTGGGAAGAAAATATCCACAATGTCACTTCTACAGGATTAGAGGAAGGAGAGAGGCAATGATGTTTCTACTCTTTCCTAGGAATATCCACCTCTGAGAAGAACATATCATTTTCTGTGGATGTCACTTGTTCTGCAGAAAAGGCTTCCCTGGGACTCCCAGGTATTCAAAAAAGGAGACAGAATATTAGACCCAGAGACAGAAGGCTCACACATCCCATCACCCAGAAACCCTGAGTCCCAGAAATTGGGAAGTTTCCTGATGATGGATCCTATATATGGAAGATTTGGGAGTCTTTATTCTGAGGCAGAGAAATATGTGGGGAAAATATAAACTCAACTCCCCTTAGAATTCAAATGTTTACATTTTAAAAACCAGTGTTTAAAACAGGCATATGTATTTAAGGACGCGGAAATAGTTCCCAAGATGCAGACATATGCTGTCAGTTTCCTTGTGTTAGGTCATTGCAGAAAGAGGTTGGCAATGATGCCTGCCTCACCGCATGGGGCTGTGTTGAGCAGCAGATGGGCTGCTAGATGCAAACACTTGAGAGATGAAAGTTTTTAGGTTAACTGGTCTTCTTAGGTAAGGAGCAAGAGTTGCTTTAGGATTTGGAAATAACCTTGTATGGCAGGGACTCCTTTATGACGAATCACTCCACTTCTCACCTCTTACCCAGGGAAATGTAAGAGTATGAGATAGAAGTAGGATGTGGGAATATTTGTGGTGAGTGCATAGAAGGAAAGTGAAGATAGATGCAGAAGAGGAAAATTGCCAACCTTAAATGTCTGGATCAAGATAGGCCAAAAGTTCTTAGAAACAGGTATTTTGGGGAAAGGAAAGAGGCTTGCTGCCTGACCCTGCTCTTTCTGTGACCTGCTTTCCCAGAAAACATGAATCTGAGGTGGATCCTCCTCCCTCTCCTCCTTCTCCTGGACTTAACTGTTTTCACTCCAGCCCTGTCCTTCTCAAAACGACACATAGACAATCCCAAGTCGTTGGTCCCAGGAGGAAACCGCCGATACTGTGATGTGATGATGAGGCGCCTCTGGATGATCCATAAGGGTAAATGCAAGCAGATCAACACTTTCATTCATGAGAATCTGGCCATCATTGTAGATTTCTGCAAAACTCCACCAGTGTCCTGTATGAACATCCCTTCCATGCACAACTGCCATGACAGTACTCATGATGTCAGGGTCACTGACTGCTTTGCCACCCCAGGAACCCGACCCCCTCATTGCCACTACCGCAAGATGGACTCCACCAGGCCCATCCGTGTGGGCTGTGGACAGGGGGTACCTGTTCACCTGGATGGCTAGGCTCCTCCCAAATCTGACATGGGAACCAAGCGACTTGCTGCTTACACCTTTAAATCTTTGAGGCCCTGTCAGTCTTTCCTGTAAAGGCTTCTTCCCTTTGAACGTTGGATCCCTCATTGCTCCCGCACGCTCATGCGTGATTCTGCATTTCTCTCACAGTTGCTACTCCCCACCCCAGGTCCCCCATCCCTGACATTGTTAGGTTTTTGATGCAGGGTAAGATATGCATGAATAGAGGGTTGCGGGGACGCAGTCGGTGTAACGGAGATCTACTCTGAGAAAGCTTTGCTCGCACCGAGCTGCTAAGCAATCCCGGGATTGTGGTGGGCTATGTCCTTGTGCTGCTCTAATAAGGGCTCCACATGGCTCCGCCCCGCCCGCTCCCCAGTCTCCCTCCCACGCCCCCGGGGAGCTCCGAGGATCTACTGCTTCTATCTCTCCCATGGGCTCCTGCGAAGAGGATTAGGGACGAGTCCTGGGAGGGAGACCAGTTTCCTCTATGGAAACAAACCCCAGTAGTAGCTGCTCAGTGGAGAAGAGGGGTGACTAGAGTCCGCTAGGCGCGGTCGTCAGCTCCGGCGAGCTCCGGAGGCCCTCTACTGGCCGGCAGAGGGCGCCGCGCCACCTGAATCCCGCTGCCTGCGTCTAGAACTTAGGATGGTGTGTGACAGGCTAGAAGTTATTGAGCTGGAGGATAGTAGGAGAATGAACAAGAACAACAACAAAACAAAACAAAATCATCCAGCGTAAATGCAATCTAATTTTCAAAAAAACAGATTTCTGAGTCTATCATAACATTCATGCACTCAGGCTCTTTAGTACTGAACTTGCCACCTTCAGATTTACACTCGAGCACAGAGGCATAAAGGAAAAGAAAGTAGGATATGTACAGTGCATCTTACTTGTGTGATGAGCTTTATCGTTTGACTGCACTGAAAAGGAGCTCATTTCTTCCTCAGAATCCACTGTGGATAGAATCCATTCTGAAGGACGTTCTTGTATTCACAAGAGGGAGCAGTCATAGGTGACCATGTCTTCTGTGACTTCCCCCCAAATTGTGACCGGGCTTTGACTCACAAGAGGTACCTCACTCTAGGGCGACCATCCATGAATTGACTGGCCAGGCACCCACAGGTGTGAGGGTTTTCCCTCCTGGAATAATGGTAAAAAAAATCTAAAAATTTCATTTCACATCTCCTATACCAAGAGCTGTTAACTTCAGTCGTTGCTTTTGACCTTCAGCAGTTAACCTACTTCTTGTTATAAAAAGCGCCTTCCATAAATCTTTAATAAAACATCGTGGTAGGTCTAGTTGTTGATAGATGCTCATTTCTAGATTAGAAGAATTCCTTCCTTCTACTTCCGGTTTCTTTTCTTGCAGGGATTGGGAATTTATTTATTTTTTGATGGGATCAGGAATTTTATTGAATGATTTTTTTTTTTACATCTAATGATATGATCAAATAGTATCTATCTTTTAATCAGTTAAAGAGGTGAATAAGGTGAATAAGATTAATTGCTTTTGGAATATTTAACCAATCTTGGTTTCCTTGGATAAACTCATTTTGTTTGTGCCTTTTATCTTTTTTTTTACATAAGTGATTTTAGTTTTTTAATATTTTGTGAGTTATTATTGCACGATTTTGGTATCCTGGTTATATGTTAGCTATCAGAAAGGAGTGAGGGAGTATTCCTTCTTTTTGTATTTTCTGTGATTGAAATTATGTTATTTTCATTTTTTTAAGAGAGAGAGAGAGTTTTTTAATATTTATTTTTCAGTTTTCTGTGGACACAACGTCTTTATTTTATTTTTGTGTGGTGCTGAGGATCGAACCCAGCACCCCACACATGCCAGGCAAGCACGTTACCACTTGAGCCACATCCCCAGCCCTTATTTTCATATTTGATAGAACTCACTTGTAAGGCTCTCGGCCCTGACATTTTCTTTAAGACTATTTTTAACTTGTATTTCAGTTTTCTTAATGGTTACAGAGATGCTGACTTTTCCATTTCTTCATGAAAAAGCTTTAACAGATTGTGTTTATTCCTAAGAATTTATACATTTCACCAAAAGTTTAAAAAAATATTAGCACAGTTGGGCATGATGCTGCACGCCTGTAATTCCAGGGACTCAGGAGGCTGAGATAGGAGAATTGCAAGTTCCAGGCCAGCCTCAGCAACTTAGCAAGACCCTGCCTCAAAATAAAAAATAAAAAGGACTGGTGATGTGGCTCAGTGGTTAAGTGCCCCTGGGTTCACTCCCTGGTATATAAAAAAAATTAGCACAAAGTCATTCATAATCTGTTTAATATTTATAGTACCTGCTTTTTGTCCTTTTTTCCCTTTTTCTTTTTATTTATTTATTTTTTTTGAGGATTTGGGAATCAGGCCTAAGGCCTTATGCATGCTAGGCATGTGCTCTTCTACTGACCTACATCCATAGCCCTTTCTTTAAATTGTTTTTTTTTTTTTTGGTGTGTGTGTGTGTGTGGCACTGGAGATTGAGCCCATAGGCACTTTACCCCTGAGTTACTCTCCCAACCTTTTTCATTTTATTTTTGAGACAGAGTTTCACTTAGTTTTTCAGGCTGACCTTGAATTTGGGACTCTGTCTCAGCCTCCCAAGTAGCTGGGATTACAGGCATGTACTACAGTGCTTGGCTTTATATCTTATTTTTATTTTGACATTTTATTCGTATTTTTTTGTTGATAAAACTTAAGAGGTATGTCTCTCTTTTTAGATTTACTAGACAAAGACTTTCTCAGTGTAAAAAGTAACCACTTGTACAATCATGTAGAAACTTTGTTAGAACTGTGCCACAATCTGTGGCACCTCTTGAGCCACACAGATCTACTCCTGTAGCTTAAAAAAACAAAAATAAAAACAAAAAGCCTCCCAACAACATCAACAACAACAACAACAACAATCCTTCAATCTTCTGTGGACTGGTGTTCCCAAACAGAAACTTAGAAGAGGTAGAATAGTGGGTCAAACAAACTATAGCTGCTGATCTCCACACTGCAGCTGGCATCCATCCACTTCCCTTTTCTTATGAATTCTATTTGCCTTCGCCCTAATTTCTGAAAGGCTTATCTTGTGCGTGATCCAAACCTTCAATGAAAGGGGCCCAAACCTGTATCTTTCTTGGACTGAAGTGACTGCACATGAACATTCACAGCTATAACAGAGAATGGAAGTACCAGGAAGCACCCATATATATCATCTGGGCTCTACATGTATTCTTCTCTTCCTGCATTGCATAAAAGCAACCGTATCTCTTCCTGCTAATCAGGGTTATTTAGCTGTGACAACTCGGTGACTCCTATTCTCATCTGCTGGTCCTTAGACAATAGAAGTCCAAAGTGTTCTGATAGCAGATGTAGCTTGCAGTTCAGTGGGACCTTTGCCATATCACTTGGCAAGGGTACATCCTCTTTGGGGATCTCGACCTTTAACCCTGCTGAACTCAGAGGTACAGAAATAAAAGCACAGTATTTCTCAGTGGGTCAATTGAGGTGATGGTAAGTGAAACCTCTCCTACTTCTACCCTTTGTTTGCTGGATCCATGTATCTTTCTAGAGTAAAGTATCATTTAGAAGTCTCTTATAAACACATTACATCTTGAAGTATGACACCCTATGCCTTCAGAGTGCTTCCTTTGAGCTGCTACTTCATTGTGCTTTTGAAAGCCCTCCCTCCTCTCTCTCTCTCTCTCTCTCTCTCTCTGTCTCTGTCTCTGTCTCTGAGCTGGAATGGTTTGTAATTCCTTTTTGTTCCAATATAAATGCATGAATGGACCCTTCCTAATGAGTTCTCTAGTTTTTTTCCACAAATAGGTGATTAGTAAAAAATAACTTCAACAGAAATTAGGGAACTCTGAACTGTGATTAAATGAGATGTGATAGTTTTAGTAGTTTACCTAACTTTCCTTGGTTATCATCCCATGATCTTGATTTTACTTATTAAGTTAGCAGAATAATTTGGCGATGACCTAATCACACTTTTATCTTATGTTTACCTTTTGTCTTTTCCAGATTTAATGAAAGATTTGTCCTGATATAATCCAGTGATGCAGACCATATGGGAAGTTCCCATCTCTTGGTGCCAAAAGGCAAGATTAGTCTTTCCCTTGCAGTATCCTGGATATCACAGGGATGAGAGTAGGCTCTCACTGAGTGTACCTGTCTGCTGCAATGGAGGAAGGATTGATCTTCTTGGTTGGAGTGTATCCCTCTGTCCAGGCATGGTGGTACATGCTGTAATTGGTAACCTGGGATGCTGAGGCAGGAGGATCCCTAGTTCCAGGCCGGCCACAGCAACTTAGTGAGACCCTGTCTCAAAAAATAAAAAGGGATGGGGATATATCTCAGTCACAAATACCTGGGTTCAACCCCCAATATCAAAAAAAAAAGAAGAGGATGAGGAGGAAGAGGAGGAAGAGGAGGAGGAGGAGGAGGAGGAGGAGGAGGAGAAAAAGTACCACTCTGAGCTAGGAGTTAGTCTGAGTGAAGAGTTAGTTTGGGAAATATACACTCATTTCTTTGACCCATAGATACTGATATCACTGGTTATCATATGTGAAAAATAGACAACATCCTTATTCAAGAATTCCTTCACAGGTTTAAGTTCAGTATTTGGCATGATCATGGTCCCAAAGCAGTTGTTGTCCTTCAGGCTGGGAAAATTCTCTTTGAGTGACAGAACTTGCTAGATTGGCCACATTGACTAAGAATGTGTCACCATGTATCTCTCTTTTAGCTTTCAAGGACCTAGGCAGGTTATTCTGGCCAAGAAGTGCAAGAGGAAAGAACATACATTCTTTTTAAAATTTTGAATAGTAACTCAATGTTAAAACTCTTAGGTTCAGGATTTCAAAGTTCAGGCAATACTGAAAGAATACTTATGATATACACATTTGATTAATGCAACATTTGCATTTATTTCTGTCAATAAATTAAACAGGGTGCAAGTCTGTAGGGCAGACAGGAGTAGGGCAGAGCAATAGGGACAGATATACACCATTCCAGTGTCAGGGAATCAGCATCTCAGTGTCAGTGGCTGTTGCAGTGGTTGGCTGGTGCTTTACTGACTTCCATCTGCATTATTTTCTTCCTTATTTCTGCAGAAGGAACTTAAGTCACTTTCAAGATTGAAAGTCAGAGTCTACAGAAAACAACTCAGCATTCCCCTTTAGAGATGCAGGGATATCAGTGCCCAATGCTCACGATGCAGTAATTGTATGGGCTGCCCCAGACTTCTCTGTTGAAATTCTCACTAGGAATTGAGGGTTATAGGAATCCTCATCATTTCTTCTCTCAAAGGCAAACAATATGTTTATATTCTTTGTCTTTCACATGTAAACATGTTTTCCACTTCAAAAAAAAAAAAAAAACTCTCTCAAAACATTTCGCTGGGTGCGGTGGTTCACACCATGCAGGAGGCTGAGGCAGGGAGATTGCAAGTGTGAGGCCAAACTGGGCAACACAAGTGAGACGCTGTCTCAAAATAAAATAAAAAATAAAAAATAAAAATAAATAAATAAGGCAGGGGATGTAGCTCAGTGGTAGAGTGCCCTTGGGTTTCATCTCTAGTACTGCAAAAACACTAACACAATTTATATAAACATGATTGTAAAATGTCTAAGGAGTATGTTTTTTGAGAAACATTTGACAAAATGGGTGAAAAGGCTTTGCCAAAACAAATTCATTTTCATGGGGAATGAGACATCCTTGACAAATACATAAACAAACCACAGTCAATGTGTCCAAATGACTTGCATTTCCCCTGGTTTGTCTCCATGCGTCTTAGCATATGTAAACAGTCTCCTATCCTAACTCAAATTCCCCATCAGTCGAGGACCACAGCCTGGCGTGGAAGGGCTTGCAGCATCTGTGCACCAGAGGGCGCCACTTACTGTGGCAAGCTCTGCCAGCATCGCGGAAATCTGGAAGTGAAAGTAATGACATTTTAAATACAATGGGTAAAGGGAAATTCTGAAATGGTACAGCCATTTGGTTTTATGCTTACCCTGAGAATTATTTTAGAACAAAATCATAAATAGGTGAAGTCAAGCAAGGATACCTTATCCTGGAGGCTGTTCTTGCCCCATCCTGCACCTTGACTTTCTCATCTATAAAATGTCGGTGGCTGTTCAGGCTGACTTTAGGTATTTTTTAGTGAGTTAATAATAAGGTTTGTTGGTTTAAAGAGCATGCGTTTTCCTTCTGTCAGCAGGCAAGTGTGTTTTTAAGGCTCTTGGAACATCGACATGTATTTTTTAACACTGAAACAAGAATAAGAAATTTAAGGAGAGCAAGTTCCTGCCCTGGTATTCACACACACCCAAACCAGCTCACTGGAAGAGGCCACCAGCACCCAGGGTGAAAATTCCAACACAGCTCTCAGGCTAATGTGCTGAGTAGGGAAAATAACTGAAATACTTAGCAATAAGAAGTTTAAGAAGTGAAGGCACATCTCCCAAGCACCCTTTGGGAAAATGCTTCGCCCTTTGGATAACTGGAATTTCCTTTTAGGCATCTTTCAGAAGAAGACTGGTTGGTAATACACACTATCCAGAAAGCCTACTTTTGATACATTTTTTTTCCCTCCAAGAACCGTCATCACTGACTTCTCCTTAGTCTCCTGCCATTCCTTCATAAAGAAGCACAGCTCTGTGTTAGGAAGAAAGCATGAGCTTTGTATAAAAACCAATACTCGTATCCCTAATACTTTTAAACTGTGGGACCTCAAGCAAGGTGCTTATCCCTTCTGAGCCACCAGGGAGTAATTCAGGGAGCTATACAGTATTAGGTACAGAAAGAGCCTTACAAGCTAAGGCCTTCAGTACCAGAAAAGGTGAAGGAATTTGTTAAGCTGCCACTGCAGCAAGCACATGAAAGAACCAACCCAGGGAGTTTTGCCTCACAAGTCCTATGACTAGACAAGAAATAAAGCCACAAATACAAAATTGCATTGTGTAATGGAGACAACATTATAGCTGTGGAAAGTAAGCAAGACACTAGTTTTTTTAAGCAGCAAGTTTATTGTCAGATTGGATGCATTTTCACTTTTTGATGCTTATAACAATATGAACTTTCTTTTCTACAGGATTAGGGGACAAAGATGTAACTACAGACTATTCTTATTATTCTGTGGAGAATATCCTAAATCTGTTATGTCCAGAGTCTCACTTTAATTTAATTAAGAGGTCATTAGAAAAAAGATCTGAGCACATTTGTCCATGTTCTCCCTACCACATGGTCTGTTTTTCTTAAAAATTTATTTATTTATTTTAATTAGGTATATATGACCGCAGAATATGTTTTGATTCATTGTATACAACTGCAGCACAACTTTTTATTTCTCTGATTGTACATGATGTAGCGTTGCACCATATGTACAGTCATACATGTACCTAAGATAATGATGTCTATCACATTCCACCATCTTTCTTGCTCCCATAGCCCCTCACCTGGTCTGTTTTTGCCAAAAGGTGGGAAAGGGGCTGGATCAGCATTCCATAATAATCTGAATGGCTATTAGGTAAAAGTATGAAAATGTGTGAAGTTCCACTCGTTTTCGTCTCCAGGATGTTCAGGTCAGCAAACATTACTGAAGACAATAAAATGTGAACTGTGTAATGAAATCGGCCAGGGGATATGGAATATTTGGAAGGAAGAAAAGGAGACAAGAAAAGAAGAAGGGAGGGAGGAAGGATAGAGGGGATACAAATATAAACTCCATGAGAAGATGAAGCTCAGTGTGGCAGATTCTTTCTTGCTCCCCTAATGCCTGGGATGGGGCAGTGCAAGGAGGCAGATGAGTGGTTGTGTCCAGTGAGTCCACTGGATTAGAGGCTCCCTGGGCCCAGGGCATGTCCTTGTGTCCTTAATAGATAGTGCTCTGCCTGGCAGAGTCCACGCTTGGCCAATGTTTGATGAATTGAGGGACATATAATATACCGAGTTTGCTGAAATAAGTCATTAAATGTATACATTGGAATATTCTACCAATTTCATATTACACTACCTCTGGTCTCTATCTTGGTGATCATCTGTTTAGGTTTCTTGACTTGAACTCCAGTTGTCTTTGGGACTGACACCACAACCAGAACCCTAGAAACTCAAATCTCTCCCTAGTGCTCTCTTGCACAGGGATGGGTACTGTTTCCCATGTCCTGTTGCTGCTCTGATGCGCTTCTCCAGTAGACTGTTCACTGGAATATTATCATGCCTCCCATGGACTTACAGCACCATCCAGGGATTGAAACTTCCTGTGGTACCTATTCTCTCACTGGGTTGGTTCTTCTGGGATTCTGACATCAGCTGAATCAACCGGTCATTTTATCATATACTTCTGGCTATACTCCTTGGGAATGAGCTCTTTAGCCAGTGTAGGAAAACGTGTCAAGAACCGACTTCCTCTTTTGCTCAGAGGCCTATCTCAGGGGTTTCCATGCTACCAAAAGTCAAGTGAGTGGGGACATGACAGGCATGTTGTAAAGTGTCTGTATGAATGTCTTACACATTAGGATAAATCCCCTGGAAACTGGTGGTGTGGTGGAATGCTTGACTCTAATCTACATCTATCCACAGCTACTATGGAAAGAATTCAGAGGGCAATGTGAATTCCAGGGAAGAGAAAATGGAACCTGTCTCTCATTTGGTTTGCATTTCTTTTCTTCTCCTGAATGGTAATGCTGATCCTATCAGGTGCTCTAAAGGGAGAGAAAGAGGTCAGATAAGTTTACTGATTTACATTAGTTAATGGTTACCACCTTTAAGAAGGCTTTTAAAAAATATAATTATTCATACTTATTGTACAAATTGAGGAGGTTCACTATGATATTTTTATAATGCATATTTCATGCATTGATGTGTCCATCCCTCCTTCTTCTGTACTCTCCCTCCTCCCATTTCTTCTCTCACCCTTCTCACTCCCTTAGAGTTCCTCTTCTTCTTTCAGACCTTTTATTCCCCACATATAAGAGAAAACATGTGATACGTGTCTTTCTGTGTTTGGCTTCATTCACTTAACATGATGACCTCCAGTTCCATACATTTGCCTGCAAATGACAGGATTTCATTCTTCTTTATGGATGAATAATACTCCATGTGTACATGTACTATATTTTCTTTATTCATGTATTGACGGGCACCTAGGCTGATCCCAAATATTGGCACACTATTATGAATAGTGCCTCAATAAACAAGAGCATGCAAGTATCTCTTTTATGTGCTGACTTCATTTCCTTTGGATATATACCTGGGAGAAGGATAGCTGGATCATATACTATTTCTATTTTTAGTTCTTTGAGAAAAATTCATACAGTTTTCCACAGAAGTTTACTAATTTATATTCCCATCAATAGGATATATGGGTTCTTTTTCCTCTACTTCCTTATCAGCATTTGTTATTTTTTGTTTGTTTTTTGGTAACAGCCATTCTGGCTGAAGTGAGATGGAATCTCATTATAGTTTTAATTTACATTTCCCTGATGACTAATGACATTCAGCATTTTTTCCTGTTGTATTTCTTCTTTTGAGAGGTGTCTGTTTAGATCACATGCCAATTTATTGATTAGGTTCCTTGGTATTTTTTGATGATGATTTTTTGAGTTCTTAATATAATTAAGAAGGCTTTAAAAAGACAATCAAAATACTGAGACCATTCAGAGAAGGTGAAAGTAAATAAAGCCATCACTCCCTTTGACCCACCCTTCCTTCCTTCCTTCCTTCCTTCCTTCCTTCCTTCCTTCCTTCCTTCCTTTCTTTCTTTCTTGATAGTGACTTTTCAGAGTCTCTAGTCCTCTGATATCTTAGAGGATGGTGTGAATAAACACTGTCTTACTGGATGCTCTGTTGAGGAGAAAGGATGGCTCTTGTAGGCCAGGTAAGTTTAGGAAATCCACTTATCATAGTTGGTTCTAAGACATTTACAATGCCCATTTGAACACAAAAGGCTCTGTAGTTAACTTTATTTAACTTTACTTCATTCTTTATTCCCAAATGTTTGGGCCCTGGAATTGCTTTCTCCCTAAATAACTACTAATAAACTTGGGTAAATGCTCTTGAAACATTTTTTGGTTTCCTTTTGGGAGCTGGAATTCTGTTCCTTCTCATATTTCCTCTTCAGTGTTAATGTAATCTTGAAGCACACTAGGTAGCGAACCTGAACATTAGGAAGAACACACAGTTCTGAACAGAATTTATGATGCCAGCAATTCACAAGAGCATTCCCAGGTAGAAGCTTTCAAATGCCAACGGAGAGATGGTACCCTTTACCTTCACAGAGTAAAGAGCCATAAAAATACCATGAAGAAAACTTGTCTAGTTCTTTCCTCAGGGGAAACATGAAAACTTACTCCTTCTCTTCTCCTGATAAAGACCTCTGTGCTTTGTTTGGGATGGGGGTGGTTGGCAAGATGGAAAGGGTCTGAACTGAGTCTGAATTCCTCCCATGGTTTATCAAGAACATTAGTCGGACCCCACAGACAGCACACTATCTACTCTCCTGTGTGTGGTCAATGGATGAAGATCCTTAAGCACATGACGGTTTGTTCCTAGGCTGGCTTAATTGAATTCTATCAATCTCACAGGTGGTTCACTGGTCCCTGATTTATATCAAGGCTTACTTCTCTGTTGTCTGTCCTTGGCAAACCCTGACACAACCTCTGCCCCACTATAGCTCCCTCTATCTACAGCGATTCTCTAATCTCCTGAGGTCACCCATCACTACCCCTCTTTCATGCATATTGCAATGGTAGAGATCAGATGGCATGAGGCATGGATCTTATGCAAAGACTTGCAGGCACAGATGGAGGATCTGCAGAGACTCTCTGTGTCCTCTATGCTTTGTCCTTCAGATGTGTACCATATTAAGACCTTGCTGACATTTCCTTCTCTACATGGGAACTACCTCATGAAATCTATTTTGGAAAAATTCCTATTGCTTACTTTATATACCTTGCATATTAAAAATTTTGTACTTATAATTTGGCTGTCCACATAGAACTATAAGTCTCTTGGAGGCAGGGACCATATCCTATTATTTTTCTATATTGAGTACATAGTAAATGTCAAATAAATGAGTTAAAGTGAATATCATAAACAAGGTATATGAAGTAAAAGGAAGCCTAAAACAACATTCCCCTTATTAATTTGCTTTCCATTTAGGTTGAGGTTGTACATATTTATATATGGAAACAACATAGAATGCAATGCTATGGAGCATACAGTTAGCAGTCTGGAAACAAGTTTTGTGAGTTCTAAGAGAGACTACAGCCCTCAGGGCAGAAGTGCTTGGACAAGCTTTCTGAGTGGTCCTGGGGAATCCGAGGTGTTTAGGTGAGGCTTGGAGGTAGACAGATTTTAGATAGGAAAAGGTACCCTAGGCATCAGGATTGGAAAAAGTAATTCAAAAGAAAAATTCAGACAATGGTGAACAGACAAATTTGGCAGGAACCATACGTTTACCACAGATGTGATACTTTTTTCAAATTTATTGGTTTTGGTCAAATTTGTCAATTGATCCCCAAATATTCTTGATAATATATTTCCCCCTCCAGTACAGGTTCAGGTCAAGTGTCAGGTATTATGTTTGGCTGCTATGTCTCTTCAGCCACCTTGTTACATTTTCACAGCTTTTCAGTGTATTTTGTTCCTTGACATTTTTCAAGAAATCAAAAAAGGGGAGACATCTCCCCATCTCTTTTAAATATGCTTGTTTTTTTTAATAGTAGTTTTGGATTCACAGCAAAACTCAGCATAAAGCCCAGAGAGTTCCTATATATACCTTGTCCCCATGTTCAGCCTTGCCCATTAAAATCTCCCATGGGCCTGTTACGCTTGTTATGATTGATGAACATACATTGGCACATCATTATCACTCAAAATCCATGCTTTACATCAGGGCTCACTTTTGGTGTTGTACAATTCTATAGGTTTTGGCAAATGTATGAAAACATGCAAACCACCATTATATATCATTTAGAGAATGCCTCCAGATGGGGTCTGCCTGCCTGGTGTTCTCTACATGTCCACTCCATTTGTGCTGCTCTATGAAGAGAGAATTAGAAACCAGCCAGTGTATCCTTTAAATCCACTCTATATATCATTTAGAGTAGTTTCACTGCTCTCTTCCTCTCCACCAACCACTGACAACCATGTCATCTATTTACTGTCTCCTTAGTTTTGGCTTTTCCAGAATGTCCTATAGTTGGAATTATATAGTAGCTGGCCCTTTCAGATTGGCTTTTTTAACCTAGCAACATGTTTTTAAGGCTCTTTTATGTGTCTTCTTGGCTTGGTAGCACATTTCCTTTTAGTGCTAATATTCTGTTGGCTGGATGTGTTTTAGTTAATTTCTAAAGGCTCTTTTGGTTTCTTTCAAACTTTGATGGTTATAAATAAAGCTGCTGTAAACATCCGTGTGCAGGCCACTGTGGAGAGATCTCTCCCTTCTCTTCCCTTAGCTTGACCATTGGGCATGAAGGACAGATGATAAAGAAGTGTGTTCTCAGGAATTGGCAAGTAGTCAAAGTTCAACTCACAACATAGACCTCCCCTCAGTGACAATATTCCCTTTACTCTCCACTCCCTATCCCATTTTAAATACTTTTCTCTGGAAGAGAGCATTTCTTTTGGAATTTGAGAAACCAGCAGTTCAGAAATGTTAAACAAATACCAGACTGTTTGCTAAGAACTCCAGGCAACAATGGTTTTATTATTCAGGCGAATTGGAGCTGCAGTTCTAGTCATCTGAGCTGGCTGATTAGTTTCCAGCTCCGAAACGGCATTTGCAAAGCTCTGTTTTCTGAGGCCAGGGCACACAGGGAGATTTGCAGCTGCCCAGCAAGGCTCCCTCAGAGCCTGATGGGGACTAAAGGTTCTTGAGAGTGAGAGAGAAGAAGAGGGCACAGGGTGCTGCTGTCTCTCTGTCGGCTCCCTTCCTCTTAACTGGCCACCTCAATGTCCCACACAGGGAGTCCTCTCCAAAGACAGCCTTCAGGTGACAGAAAAGCCTCACTGTTTAGACCCTCATCCTCCAGTCTTCTACACCCTTTACCTCCTTTCTACAATCTTTTGTTCAATTTTCCCTCAGGATTCAGCACTGCTGGGGCTACTACATATCTCCCTTGGAGATATGAGCACTTGTGTAAGGCCTCGCAAGCTGGTATCAGAAGCACCACTTTGAACTACCCCCTGCCTGCTGCACATTCCCCCATGTAAATCTGTGTCTTCACCACCCTTAACCTTCGCCAGTGCCTCCAGATGGGGTCTGCCTGCCTGGTGTTCCCTACATGTCCGCTCCATTTGTGCTGCTCTATGAAGACAGAATTAGAGACCAGCCAGTGTATCCTTCGTGCTCAGTCAAAAACTTCAATCATTTGTTACTCTTACCTATTCAGAGTGGAAAGTTAACTTTTAATTGTGACTCTTTAAGAAGTAGTATCAACACTGGTAGTAATAATAATATAATGATGTCCATAGACATCATTATAATGTCAATGATAATATATGATTGTTACCACGTCCTCTGAATGGGGAGAACAAATACGCTAGCAGAGCAGCATAAGTAGGGATGGTCCTGGGCAAACTGGGACACAGTTTCATGGCTACAAACCACTGTTCCAGGTGCTTTTCATGGATTTCTTTATTTAAATCTCACAATAATTCCTTGAGTAAGATATTTGATCTCTAATTTGTAGATTTCTTTATTTAAATCTCATAATAATTCCTTGAGTAAGATATTTGATCTCTAATTTGTAGATGCAGGTTCAAATATTACTGATCTTTAAAATAGTTGATCAGGACTTTTGTGTGTAAATCTGCACCCATCCAGGAAAATACGAGGAATAATTAAAAAGGTGAACTGTATGCCTGTTTAAATCCACCTGACACCTAGCTGTCTGTCTATCTTTCTACCCATCCATCTATCTATTGGGTGGATAATTTAAATTATTCTTTGTTATTTGCTTTGCCAGTTATCTAACCTATTTCACAGATGAAAGAACTGAGGTACAGAGAGTTGAGATAATTTCCCCTGAATGCAGCAAAATTACTTTAAAGCTGCTACTCATACATCTGATCTTCTCTTTCTACTGGCCCTGCTTGTGTACTCAAGTACATATGGAGATAGATGGCACATTTTATTTGTAGGGAAACTACAGTTGCAATATACATTGAATTGGGATATACATTGAGAAAAATTCCTCGAAATGAATATCACATTTTAGCATATGTAATGAAAGCAAATAGAATAGCTATATTTAATGCATAAGAAATGAGCCTTCTTGATAATGGATCCTTCCATACCAGATATCTTTCCTAAAGACCCAGATAACAGAGGTGAGGTTGACATTATCATAGCCTTTTTCAGAACGGATTTGAGACAAAGAAGGGACTCAGGTCTCACTTGTACAAGTAGGTCCTATAGCTGAAAAGGACTGTCCTCTTCTGCTCATGTTTTGGGCAACTTCCCTGTTTCTCAACCGCATCGCTTTCCACTGGGTTCCACCTCCTTTCCTTTGCACTATTCTCACAGGTAGGTCAGTGTCCTGTTTTTTTGCCTATGAGCTGGATCCCATTTCTGTCCAAGTGCGGGGGCCATGCTCCATTTTTGCTTTGCCTTTTCAGTGTCTTCTCCTGTACTGACTTCCCTCAGGGTCTGCACACACTTCTCCCTGACCCTCCCACACCAGGCTACTGAACTCGTGAGCTCCTTCCCCTCATTGCAAATTTGCCTTGGTTGACTTTTTAATTTCTTACTTTCTCTTCAACTCACTGAAGTAACTATGTTCTGAAACTATTCTAGCAAATAATCAGGTGACAAATTTTCACATCTAGTCTTCTAATAAAACTTTACTTAAACACTTTTAAAACTCATCTCTCTCTGTCACACATACACATACATAGCAGAATGCCAAAACCATGCATGCACATAAAATTTAAATAATGTAAAAAAATAATGTTAAGAGGCAAGCACCTTTCTAACTTCTGCCATTCAGAGATAGACCAATTCTAGTATTTCTAGAGCCCCCAACCATGTGCTTTTCCTTGACCACAGCCTCTTTTCCTTGAGGAAAAAAAACCCATTTTTTTCCCCAAGGAACAATTTCTTTTCTTTTTATAGTTGTACTATCTAGGTATGTATCTCTTTAATTTGGTCTGTTCTTGAATTTTATATAAAATTTCTGTGTATTTTTTGTGATTAAACTCAACATTATTAAATCCATTCATATTTTTACAAATAGGCATATTTTGTTCATTTTTATGCTCTATAGGATTATAAAACATGGACATGCCATGATTTTACCATATATCACTGTATACCTTTTCTAATAAAGTTTTCATGAATTCTTATGTTTTTGAAGTTTTTTTTGTAAACAAGAGTTAGATTTCCCCCAAATTCATCAATCTTGTCTTTTGACTGCACCATTTACATTTATTGTAATTCATCACCATCTTTCTCAGTGTATATTTACCATCTCAGTTTGTCTTTTTTATTTGTCTGATTTATTTATTTGGTATTTCCTTTTCCTTTCCTGTTTTCCTTTCTTTGGGATTAGTTGTATACTTGTATAGACCCTATAAAAGTTATGAAAACTAGTTAAAATGTTCAGTTTTCTTGTTCCAAACACCTAGAAGGATCCCAGTCTCTGTCCCTTATACTTAGATGTGACCACATGACTTTTTCTGGTCAGTGAAGTGAGTAGAAGTGGCATATGTCCCTTCTGGCAGAGGGTAAAGAGGCAGTGTCTGGATTGCTCTGTTCTTTTCTTTGCCTCTGTGACTGTGAAACTGTGTGTAAATACGCAGCCTGAGTCAGCTTTGTTCCCAAGTGACTCCAGTGGCAGAACCCTTTGTTTGACCAGCATGAACATGTAGCAAGAAATGAGAATCAAACTTTTAGCCACTGAAATTTTGAGCGTTTGTTGTTGTAGCACAACCTAGCCTATCTTAAATGATCCATGTTTCACTTATTATCTCTTCTAGCGTGGAATTCATACACTGTGAACATATTCTTTTAATTGTTTATTCTAGAAATTTCAAATTGCTTACTAAAATCTAAAAGTAATCAATACATTTAGCCATCTCTTGAACACTTGATTAATATATAAGACTCAAATTATGTTAACAATGTTATATAGTTATATTTTATAATTTTAATTTCATAAGACATTAATGTTTTATAAAGCAAAAAATTTTAAATATTTGCTTATATATTTATTTTGCTTTTTGTTTTTCATTCCTTCCTGAATTTACAGTTTTCATCTGGTGACTTTTCTCTTCATCCTGAAGTTTATCCTTTGAAGTTTCCTTTAGTGAGGGGCTGCTAGTTATAAAACTCTACTAGAGTTTATTTTATTTTGTCTGAAAATGTTTTATTTGACCACCTTCCTTTGGGAATGCCAGAGAGCAAACACAGACATGTGCTAGGCAAGGGTTCTACCACAAAGCTACATTTTCAAGCCCTGGCCTTTTTAAAAAAAGAATTTTAACTGTTCTAAATTTTTAAAAATATTTTTGGTGCATTATAGTTGTGCATAATGGTGGGAATCATTGCATATTTATCATTACATATTTATAATCATTACATATATGTACAGTTGGCCTTCATGTTTAAGTGCCATTTTTAGTAATTCTAAGTTGACAGAGATTTTCTTTCAGTACTTTAGCTATATAGTAGCCCCACTTTTTCCTGGCTTACAACATTTTTATTGAGACATAATTGTTATTTCATTCTGAAGGCAATCATAAAATTTTGCAGTCTATCTTTCTCATTATGTTGGATACTCTCCTGTTAAAAATCTTTGTAAATAAGTCAAGTTAGCCATAATCCTGGTAGTCTTCATTGTCAAAGACTTCTGCCCCTCCTTGGCTGGCAGAATTATAGCAGTAACAAAGGAAGATGTTGTATGTTGCTTTATACCCCTATTATATGAATATCTATGCACAAAGACTTGAAGTTCAGAAAATAGGATAGTTACATATCTTTAAACTGGAATTAATATTTTAAAAAGTATAATTGCATGTTTATGCCTAATAGTTGTATTAAAAATGAGTGACCAGTCCATTGCATTTTAGTTTATATGTGTTGAATATCAAATACATTGCTTTCTATCCTGAACTCTGACAAGTGACTTAACTTCTCTGAATTTGCTCCTCTGTAGACATAATAATTGCGTCCATCTGTTAGTGTTATTGAAAGTGTCAAATGAAAAATTAATTGCTACATAGGATGATGCAATTCTCTGTTCTACTTCTCCCTTCTGTCCCTGTCCTAAAGAAATCAATCACCATGTTCTGTAGATTTTCGCTCTCTCAGATCTTCTACTGTCTACTGATTTTCATTCCCCTTGTTTATTTCAGGTCATCATTATTTCTGCTAGGTTATTTACTGCTCTTTGATAATCTCCTTGCTCCCAGGCTGGCCCCACTTTAATCTATTCTCTATTGCACTGCCTGACATTCTGTTTAAAAGTCTTCAATCCTCAAAGTGTTATGGCAAGACTGAAATAAAGCACCGAGTCCATCTTAAAGCCAGAGAGGGAAACTTTATTCACCAGCCAGAGATCTGGATCCACCAGCTGGTGGGCCACGGGCCAAAGAGCAGGCTGCAAGTCTACACCTTTTATAGTCCAAAACCATATTAATCATAAGTGACTGTTGAGATGACTCAAGACCATAAACAAATGTCATGGGATCTAAAAATCAGAAGCAGAAAGGGAAGTGGGTCAAAAACAACCCTAGTCGAGTACAAGTTAAAGAATGATTACTAACATCTAAACAATCATTCTCTGACAGGGCACATTGTCCAAGAAAAATGGGAACCAAAGAGAGAACAATTTTACATCGTAAAAGAATTGCCATTTTGTATTGCCAAATATGCTATGCTAAACAATTGTGATGGGTACAGAGGGAGGGCTTTCCCATGGGAGAAGCATTTCTTACATGATGTGGAGTCTCAAGATAAAATGGGGAGTCTGTTTGGTCATTGGCCCATAACATTGGGTAAAATTCAAGATCCTCTCCCTGACCAGTCCTTCACCACCCCCTTTTCCAGCTCTTATATCCTCTACTGCTGTCCCAAGGGCTCCCCAGCTATTCCACACATCATTGCCTTGCTATTCCATTTGCTTGGAAAGCTCTTTCCCTCAACATCACTTAACACCAACTCATTTTGGGTGCCCACTGGGTTGTGACTCACTCTAGGAAAAGTTTCCTAATCCCACCAGAGTTGAGTGGTACTAGTGGTCTTTGCCGTGTAACATAATTTCCTGTTTACTTGTTCTTATCCCTCACTAGACGGCAAAGGCGTTGAAGGAAGGAACTCTCTCATTTCTCTTGAATTCCCAGTGCTTAATGTAGCCCCACATGGGTAAGCTCTCAACATTGAGTGAGTAAAATTTCTGCCAATAAGCTCCTTATTACCACCCAGCACCAGTCCTATACATGTGCAACTGGTTTTTCTGTTCCAAGGACAAAAAAATATATACTTATGTGATTTTATCTTCTTTTCTTGATGGATGTAATTTATTGCTTCAGTGAGGTAAGACGTTTTTGGATCTCCATCATCCATGTTATTTGCTATTTCTATATATTATGTCATCTACCGTGGTGGTTTCACATCTCTCTCCATTTGGAATAAGGCAGGTCTGTGGAGACAGCTCTATGGCATACCACAGCATCACAAGACCTGGTTTAATCCGTTAGGAGGGTAGCCACTATATTGAGAGATTTTATCAAATTCTTTGCTGAAGCAAAACAAAATATCCCCACATTTTCTAATTCTGCCTTGTCAAGGAAGGATGCAGGATTGTCTAACATGATTTCCATGAGTCTGTGCTGGTCTTTATTATCTCTTCCATTTAAAGTCCAAATAGTCCATCATAGTCTCAATAAACTCACCTGAGTGTTTCCTGGGATCTGTGTATTATTTCTGGCTCCATCTACTTCTCTTTTGTTTTTACTTTGTCTGGTCCTTTGAGAGGCCAGAGCACCCAGGTATCTTTCCAGCCTATCTTTACAAGTATCTTAGGGGATCACTCAAGAACATTCATGTCCTTTTGTCTCAGACTTTATTGTGCTCAGTCTCATGTCTCTGGTTTTGGATATTCTGCAACAAGCTTGCATTTGAAGATTTACAACTGGTCTTCAGATTTAGAAGTTTGTCACCTGTATTTCCCCCTAAGATACTTTAAAAATATGATTTCCTTTTCATTTTGAAATAACATTTCAAGTTTACTTAAATATTGTGAGTAGAGTTTTCCTCAAGTGTTTTCTTTTTCTTGAAGCAGTTGAGATGTAAACCAAATTGCAGACTTGTTATCCTCTCCCTACCTCAATGCACTACCATATATTTCATACAAACAAGAGTATTCTCCTACTTGAGCATAACCAAACATCAGGAAACTGCCATCAAAAATCAGAAAACAAGCCAGGTGAAGTAATGCACACCTGTAATTCCAGCGGTTCCGGAGGCTGAGGCAGAAGGATTACAAGTTCAAAGCCAGACTCAACAACTAGTGAGGCCCTAAGTAATTCAGCGAGACTCTGTCTCTAAATAACTATTTTTAAAAAGGACTGGGGATATGGCTCAGTGGTTAAGAGCCCCTGGGTTCAATCCTGGACACACACACACACAAAAAAAGGAGGAAATGACCATTGATGTGTTACTACTCCTTAGGTCCCATTCAAGTTTTGCCATTGTGTCTTACATAGCAGAAGATTCCAGTTTAGAATCACATGTTGCTTTTAGTTGCACATCTCCTCATTTTCCTTTAATCTGGAGTGATTGCTTAGTTTTTGTTTGTTTGTTATGATTTTTTTTTTTTTTTTTTTGCTTTTGCAGTGCTAGTGATGAAGCCCGGGGCCATGTGCTTGCTCAGTATCTTAACATTGAACTGTAGCCTCCGCCTTTCTTAGTCTTTTCTTGACTTTCATTTCTTGATACTTTTGAATATTACAGGTCATTTATTTTTTGGTAAATTATCCTTCAATTTAGGGTTTTATGCTTCTTCATGATTAAGTTCAAGTGGAACATCTTTGATTGGAATATCAGAGAAATGCCTCCTGTGGGAGACTAGAATATGCCACCCCAAAATATATTTCTTTGGTGTAAGGATCATTTTTGCTGAAAATGTTAAGAAGCAGCAAATATAGGAAAACTCTCCTTCTATTTGAATAAAATCGGGACATGAACTTAGAAAGACACAAGGTATTTCTCCACTCCTCTCTACCAGAGAGGACACAGATTAACACAGAAAACATCTTATGTGACCTGGAGATGGTACCATAAGAAACTACATTAGTAAGTGTTACTAAATCATTTTTAGCTGTCATTTATTTGTTTTTCTACAATTTGGCTAGAGACTCAAGTTTTTTTCCTTTGACATGTCACTTCTTTAAAAATATATTGTTCTTTGTTTAAGATGCTAAGTAACCTGGAATTCAAAGCTACCTCTGAGAAATACTTATTCTCTGGGTATTTCCCATATACTATGTAATGTACATGTTAATACATTTATTTTCATTTTCTCTTTTTAATCTGTCTTTTGTTACAGTGGTCTGTTCTGAGTATGAATTTATGAGGGATGAAGAAAAATTAGGCTGTGCTATATGATCAGCAGGCATTTTTGTTGGCTGTGTGTACCTTGTCTGCTTGCAAAAATCAACAATTTCAAAATAAAATGTTATTTTTATAACATAGGTCACATTTATTTTATGTGTGTATGTGTGGTTCATTCTTTTATCCCTAGGTGATGTACAGCTTCTTCAAATATAGAACTATTTTAAGAAGACAATAATACACACACTTCTACCAACCCATTTTTAAACACTTGCTGTGATTCCAGAAATTTTGAATTGATCCATATTCTAGAAGTTTTGAATTGATCCATGTTTTCTTCTTTTCCCTACTTTATCACTTATAAGCAACACTATAATATTTTCTTCCTTTTCAAATTCTCTAATCATCATTTCCTTTTACATATTATTAATTTGACCAGGCTTTCCAAAACAATATCGTATAATAATAATCATTGCTGGTATCATTTTCTTGCTTCTATCTTCAAGAGGATATGTCTAGACAGATCAATGTTAAGTAGGCCAGGTGTGGTGATGCCTGTAATCACAGCTACTCCGGAGACTGAGGCAGGAGGACTGCAGGTTCAAGCAATCCTGGGCAACATAGCAAGACCCTGTCTCAAAATAAAATTGGAAGGGCCTGGGGGTATGGCTCAGCAGCAGAACACCCCTGGGTTCAATTCCAAGTACTGAGAGAGAGAGAGAGAGAGAGAGAGAGAGAGAGAGAGAGAGAGAGAACAAACAACCCTTCTTTCTACTATACATTTTGAGAGGGCAGATTTTTAGACAAATCAGAACCAAATGTAGTACTTTAAGATGCGTTTGTCTTTTCTGAGGATGCTGAGCTTCTGGGACTCCCTAATCTCTTTAAAGAACTGGTAAATAAAATCAGTTAATCAAGGACTACCTGTAGTATGCTTATCAAAGGTAGGGTCTCAGAGAATGTAGCTCACATAGAACATCATGAACACAACACAGCCCTAACCAGAATACAATTTCAGAAACCATAATAAACTATTGTCCCAAAGGAGAAAGACAAAGAAAATCTAGATTGGTCTGAACTACAGCTATTGTCATGTTTAATTGTCTGATTCATAATTTATCTTGATTTCTAATCCATACTGTTGCACTTACAGGTAAACTTCAATTTAATTTGAAAAAAGTATGTTACCCACTTGGTTTCTTTTAAAGGTTCTGCCATTGAGCTACATCCCCAGCACCACCCACTCTGTTTCTACAGCTATATTTGACCTATGTGTGAAGTACATAGTTTGGTACAAGATTCAATTATCACAATCAGTAGCAGTGTTTTCAGTTATATGTCAATTGAAGAGAAAAGTTTATTTTCAATAAATCATATCTATTAAGAGCCTTGAAGCAATACAAATACATTTGTCAACATTTATATTTGTCTATTCTCACCAGGCCGTGAATCAATCATTATGAAACATCTCTGTGTTTCTAAAACCTGTTTTCATTTTTTTTTCTTCCTCCAAGCATTATGGGTTTTATTTCTAGTCTCACAGGGTCTTGTGTGGTTCTGGGAAGAATTTTAGAATCCTGCTCTGCTGTGATAGGCCACACTCTAGAAATAAGCTCACTGTTCCTTCAGTAGCGGGAGGACTCGGGAGATGTAACCTAAGTCAGATCATCTCCCCAAGCCAGCTCTCAGCCAGCTCTATGGATCTGGGAATTTGCTTTCTTCTCACTTATGTTAAAAGAATTAAGAACAAAGGAATTTTAAGAGAATTTAGAGATGATCAAACTAACATCCTCATTTTATAAATTCCTTTATTTCCTCTTTCATTTTGCATATGAGGATATTGAGAGTTAATATACATTAGTGAAGAGATTGTTTTTTCAATTTCAACAATTTGAATTACCAGGAGAGATTTAAAAATAATGATTAGCAGATCTACTCCACACTACTACCTCAGAAATCTCTGGTGGTAGAATTAAAAAAAAAAAAGTTTCCAAAGGGGTTTTTTGAAAAACTTCAGAGAATTTAAGTGGCAGAACTGGGGGAAATCCTCACTTTTCCCCTGACCTTTTATGTTACCTAATCTGTATCTACTTCACCACTTCTCTGCATCTGATAATCTACATCCCTTCAACAGTAGTAACCACTACCTCTTTTATTACCTCTTTATTGGAGAACTGGGCTTTTCATTTGTTCTTTTTCAGATCACATTGTGAATATCATGACACCTTCCTCCTCCTTAAAACACAGTTCATTTCTTGCAGTCACCTTTTGATTCTGCACCAGGATGGATGACTCTCATATGGTATTAACTCTGCTTCTAGCCAGTCTCTCCCATGACTCCCTAGCCTTCTATGAAATAGCATTAATTCTTTAAACATGCATTTACTGGAGATTTACTGTGGACCTAGCATGAAATCAGGAGACATAAATGTGCATAAGACACAGTCTCTGTTCTCAAAAGCACATAGTATAATGGAGGAGACTAAGAAGAAAGAATTCTGATTGCAAGTGGAAAGTGGTATAATTGAGTATGGATAAGATGTTGCAAAATCACAGATAAAGGATTAGGCAGAGATTTATAGTGTGTATTACATACTGCTGTTTAGCTGAGGAACAATGGTCTCCTGATCTATTAAAATTAAAATATTGATAACCTAGGTAGAGGACAATTGATCCAAATCATTGTTGAAATTCCATGTTCTCTGAACACATTCAGAAGTATATGCCAAGGAAGTGACAGGACAAGGTGTGGTGGATGCTGTGGTGTATGGTCTGAGGACCAAGGTACTCATTCCCCAGTGGGAGAACTCTCAAGAGATATCCAGAACTAGAACAGGTTGGTTTCACCATGAGGAATGCAGCCTTTGGGTGCACCTTCCACAAGTAGTTCCCCACCCATGGAGTACCAGGCAGGTGGCAAAAGCACTGCACCCATGGAAGTTGAGGTCCCTGGTTTCTGCTTCTGTGAACAAGGCACTATCTGACCTTGAGCTTCTCTGGCCCTTAGTTGCCTTGTGTGTAGAGTGAGATGAGTGGAGGAAGTTGCCTTCCATTGCTCAGGTTCAGAGACAAATGTCTATATCTTTTATATGTTGAAGTTCAAATTCTTTTGCATGACATTCAAGACACTTCTCCTTTGGCCTCAATTCTCTCTCTCTCTCTCTCTCTCTCTCTCTCTCTCTCTCTCTCTCTCTGTATTTGTGTGTATCTACACTGCCTCATCCCAGTTACATGGAGAAACTTACTATTTTCCAAGCACACAGTTGTCTACCCAGTGTCTCTGCTTATCTTTTTAGTCTTCTGTTTGAATTGCCCTTCCCATAAAAATGTATGCATGGAAGTCCTCCTCCAGGTGATATCCTTGCTCTCAAATCTTCCTGATTTCCCCCAACCCCACCCCTTTCCACATATTGCTTCCTAATAACTCTGCCCTCACCTCTATTGTACCTCTTACCACAGTCTGGTTTGTGTTATAATTTTATGGGTTGCTGCTGTTGCCCAGAATTCTCAACACTTAGTCTTACACAGAATCCTGGATTTAATTAGGTCTGGAGAGAAAGGCAAGGTGGTCCAGGCTCCCAGGTCCCTCAGCTGTCCTACCTTCTCTTGACAGCTGTTTTCATTCACATAGGAGTCCTGGTCAATATTTATACCTGAGTGATAAGCTGTCAGGGAGCGAGGGCAAGTGAGCTGCCCCATCGGTAAGGGATGAAAGGCACCCATGCCTGTATTGGAGAGAAACGGGAGGGGACAAACAGGGATGGTTCTCCTAAAATGGAAGAAATTAAGAGACTGCTGAACTACCAGGCTGTAAGATATCTAGGTCTAGGTCCTTCTATAATCAGGAACCAGAGACAACCAAGTCTCTACCTTTCCTTGGAGCCCATGGCATTATTTGCTTTCCATTTAAGAAGACCTTGGGCAGGTACAGAGGTGGCAAAGGACACACAGAGAATGAGTCCTGTTCTTGGAACTGAGGAAAACTGATAGTGTCAGAAGCCTGGTGTGGCGATGCCAGGGTGGGTGCCGTCCCCTCTGTGTGTTCTGGAGCTCGGTTGTTGACTTCACCTGCTGGGCTCACAGGCTGGTCAGGGCCACCCTTTGGGAAAGTAGAGCCTGTGCCTGACTGATCTCAATTGGGGACTGTGTTGTCAAGCCTTTTTCTTTTCCTTCTTGCTGTGGGAAGTCTTACAGGAATAATCAAGAGGAATAATAACCTGCACAGCCTTGTACTTCTTGCTCTTTGTAGTTGGTCACCTTCTGGAAACCACGGGACTCCACCTCCTTGTTTCTTACCTGCCTGCAACTGGGTGTCCCCCCTCACCCCTTCCTGTCACACTCAGACTCATCCACAGTCTCCTTAGAGAGATTTCAGGGAGACAGGAAACACTTCCCTCTCTTCCATTAAAAAACAGTCCCTCCTCCCTGGGTGAGATAACCAGAAATGAAACATTTTGTTCTACATTTGGAAATGGGTCTTATAATATATATTCAATTTGACTGGGTTCTAGGTGGTTCTGGATTCTGAAGAAGAAGAAGAGGAAGAGGAGTATGAGGAGGAGGAGGAAGAAGAAGCAGAGGGAGAAGAGGAGGAAGAAGAGAGAGCACGAGCACACACACTAGTGGGCTGGAAAGAGTGTGAGCTTGGGCACAGATGTGTGGAAGGGATGAGGAGAGGAAGAAACTCAGGAAGGAGAGACTTAAAGCACAGCTCTGCTGAAGTGGCTTCTTTGCTCTGCACATGTCTCCAAATGCCCTCAGACTCAGAAGTACCTTTTCACACATGACTGAAAATCAGGGAGGAAAGAGGAAGAGTCACATTCCAGACTCACCTCCCACTCCTGTAGCCTGTTGCCCACATTTGCTCCTTGTTGCTGATCAGCATTAGCCTGGGGGTAGCCCAAGTGCAGAAGAGCCAGGAAAGAGGATGCTGCAGGCCATGGCTGAGCTTTCTGCAGAGCAAGAAGAGTCAGAGGTGGAGGAAGAAGTACTGTTCATCATCCATCATCACTTGCATTTGACAGATACTCAAAGGCAGGCAGGGAGGTGGGAGAGCTGTATAGTATAAAAAGGGAAGGTTCTAGATGTTCTCTGACTGGAGGCTGCTAGCATAGGGAAGCTGTAGGCAGGCTAATGAGAAGCCGTGTATCCTATGTGATTGATTACAGGCTCAAATTTGGCCTTCTCTTTGTTGATAGTTAGGATATAGCTCAGTTGATCGAGAGCTTGTCTCACATGCACAAGGCCCTGGGTTCAATCCCCAGCCCCCCCCCCAAAAAAAAAAAAAAAACAAAATAAAACAAAACAAAACCCCACCTGAGTATCTTTACATTGCATAAAGTCCCACACCTAGTGAACAACTGACAGTTTGAACCAGGCACTTTTAACACGAATGGCTGAACCACTTTTCAATTCCTCTTTCACTTGTTAGTCCTTTCAGATATGTCTCAAAGTTGCCTTACATTCTGCCTTGAAAACCATATATATGGAAAAAGGGATGATTACAGCAGTGCCACAAACAGTATTTTTTATCGAAGAGACAACTATGTTTAAGTACCTAAATCTTGTAAGTATTCCTTATTGCTTCTGTGAAATTATATGCCAAATATAGCAATGTATACATATCAACATTAATTATTACTAGCATATGGAGGGTATCAAGTAAAATATTAAAGATATTTTTCTTTCTATATAAATATGAAAAAGATTAAAATAATATCATCCTTATAACTACCATAAAAAGCAAATTTAATTTGGAATTTTTAAAATTTTCTTAATATAGAGGTCTTATTTTATGTATATATATTTTAAATTTGTTCTAATTAGTTATACATGACAGTAGAATGCATTTTGACACATCATACATAAATGGAGTACAACTTCTCACTCTTCTAGTTGTACACAATGTAGAATCACACCAGTCTTGTAATCATATATGCACATAGGGTAATAATGTCCAATTCATTCTATTATCCTTCCTACCTCCATATCTCCTCCCCTCCCTTCATTCTTTTCTCTCTGACCTAAAGTACATCTATTCTTCCCTAGCGCCCACCCTCTTATAGTGAATTAGCATCTGCATATCAGAGAAAACATTTACTTAACATGACTTATTTTTCTTAGCATGATATTCTTCAGCTCCATCCATTTACCTGAAAATGCCATGATTTCACTCTTTTTTAAGGCTGAGTAATATTCCACTGTGTATATATACCACCTTTTCTTTATTTATTCATCTGTTGAAGGGCATCTAGGTTGATTCCATCGTTTGGCTATTATAAAATGAGCTGCAATTAACATCGATGTGGCTGTGTCACTGTATGCTGATTTTAAGACCTTTGGGTATAAATCAAGGAGTGGAATAGCTGGGTCAAATGGTGGTTCCATTCCAAGTTTTCTGAGGAATTTCCATACTGCTTTTCACAACGGTTGCAACAATTTGCATTCTTACCTGCAATATATGAGTGCAACTTGTCCCCCACATCCTTGCCAACCTTTATTATTGTTTGTATTTTTGATAATTGCCATTCTGACTGGACTGAGATAAAATCTTGGAGTAGTTTTGATTTGCACTTCTCTAATTGCTAGAGATGTTGAACATTTTTTCATGTATTTATTGATCAACTGAATGTTTTCTTCAGTGAAATGTCTGTTCATTTTCTTAGCCCATTTATTGATTGTTTTCTTGGTGTTAAGTTTTTTGAGCTCTTTATATATCCTAGGGATTAATGCTTTATCAGAGGTGCATGTGGTAACATTTTCTCTCATTCTGTTGACTCTCTTCACATTACTGATTGTTTTCTTTGCTGAGAAGAAGCTTTTTAGTTTGAATCTATCTCATTAATGATTCTTGATTTTATTTCTTGTGGTTTAGTTGTGTTGTTAAGGAAGTCAGTTCCTAAGCCAGAACGGTAAAGATTTGGGCCTACTTTTTATTCTATTAGGCTTAGGTTCTCTATTATAGTGCCTAAGTCTTTGGTCCATTTTAAGTTGAGTTTTGTTCAGGGTGAGAGATAGAGATTTGATTTCATATTGTTATATATGGATTTCCAATTTTCCCAATACCATTTGTTGAAGAGGCTATCTTTTGGTGTCTTTGTCTAGTATAAAGTAATTGTATTTATGTGGGTTTGTCTCTGTGTATTCTATTCTGTACCATTGGTCTAGGTGTCTGTTTTGGTGCCAATACCATGCCATCTTTGTTATTATAGCAATGGAGAAATGAAAAAGGCAACCAGCTTGAGTTTGCATAACAGACCTTACTAAACAACCATCTACCATACATTTCCTAGTCACCTTCCCATACCCCATCCTCACCAGCTCAAAGCCCTTTTTTCTGTGTCTTCTCACTTCCACCCAGTTTTCTTTGTTAACGTGTATATAATCTCCCAGGTTAACTGCTTCTTTGGGTTTCTTAAGAGGCTTTTCATGATTGTATAAAAATATTAATAAATAAAATTTGTATGCCTATTCTCCTGTTAAATCTGTCTTTTGTTAGTATAACTTACAGGGTACCAGTCCTAGAATATGGGAGGGTAGAGGAAGAAGATATTTTCTTCTCCCTGTAATAAACTTAAGTTTCAATTTTGAAGTCCAGTCCATCAACAAATAATATTAGGTCAGGGTTCTCATCAGAGTCACTAACAAATCTGATTAAGATACAGGATGTTCCCTAACTGAGGTAAGACAATCATGAGGTTCCCCTTTTTCTGGTAGGGGCAGGAGAGTGGCAGATTCAGGCCATGGAAACTGTAAATAGTAATGTGAGATGGAGAAATTAACAGGCTTTTCTTTTTCTTTTTTTTCTTTTTCCAGGGCTGGGGATTGAACCCTCACACATGCTACACCCCAGCCTCTTAACAACAAGGTATCTGAAACCTCCTTCACATCCTTAAAAAAAAAAAATTCATAAAATGCCGGATCCCTTTTGATGCCATTTTTGGGGCACTTATTCTGAGCAACTAGAATTCTTGTTTTCTTCCTGATGGCCATCCTCATTTGGGCTCAAATAAACTCTTTGTTCTCACAACTTGCCTTTTAGGTTGATAGTGGTTTTTGATGGTTCCTCCTGAAGTTGAATTAAAACTTTGAGGGCTGGTTAGATTGTCATGCAGAGATAGATTAAATGGCTTTTTGTAGTTTAGGGACACCTAGGAAGGAGGCTGTTAAAGACATTTATAGGAGTTGCAGGGGGCCTATTTATATCTGTGGTTCTGAGGTCTTGCTGGGCCAACTCCCTAAAATTATTTTGGCAATGGGAAGGTGCCTAAAGAATGGCCACTTTAGTGCAACTATGCCCAGTGTCTTGGTGCAATTAAAAATCAGTTAAGGCCTGAATACACGGAACATAAATTCCTTGAATGATGAAGTGCTTAAATTGTTGTTCAGGAACCAGCTTTTTAAGAATGGACATATGCAGCAGAAACCAGCTCATCTGATCAGTGACCTTTGGATGTCACAAGCTCAAAATCCTCCCTAGAACACAATTAACGCCCCTAGAAAGAAACACATGGACGAAATATGTGATTGTGAAGAGGCACAATGATTGCACAGTAAAGTTTTTTCTTTTTGCAAAAAACAGGGTTAGAGTATTGGCTTCTACATGCACCAGGCTCCTCGTTGCTCCATATCAGGGTCCATCTGACTAATCATACCATATGGCACCCTTTGGCAAGACCTATGCCTTGTTTATCTCTGAGCCCACTGTTTAAGGAATGAATGAACAAATTCTAATTTGACTCAATTCTCACCTACAGGATCAGTGGTCCTTGTGGTTACAGACTGCCAACTACCATCAGTGCCCCAGAGCGGGGTGGAGAGTGGTGGGTAGTTTCTAGAACTGGGTGAGCTTATATAGAGGATTTCTCTCTGTTTAGGAACTCTCCCCCTTTCTTTCTTGCATATAGAATCTGTGTAGCTGAGAGCAGATAGCTGACTCTGTCTCCCTTTCCTACTCAGGAGAGTTACTGTTGGGAGATGTGGAATTCTGTCCAAGTAGCTTCAGGACTCTGGAGAGAGAGGGCTTCCCTTTCCACGATCACCTTATGTGCCCTTTGTTATCTCCAACTGCTGGGGATTGAACCTAGGGCCTCATACATGCTAGGCAAGTGCTTTACCACTGAGCTATACCCTCAGCCCTGCATCAACAGATTATTAACAAAAGGGCTATTTGATAAAATGTCAGGCAAGGAAGTCACAAGAACTTTGTTGGGGTGTGCAAAGTTTGAGTTCCAGCACTATAGTGGCTGTCTGTTGCTCCTTGTGAAGTTCACATAATAGAAAGAGTCCTATGGTGAAGATTCACTCCACAGCAACCCTGGAAAGGGGTTGGTCTGCGTGGTTCCTTAGCCTCTTTCCTCACAATGTCCTTGTTTTTATCTGAATAGAGCCCAAGATGCTCCTCCCACTTTTCTTGGAAGCCAAACCCTTTTGCAATCTATATAAGGTTGACCACGCAGGGTTTGAGTGATTGCAGAAACTGGCCTTCCACTCTGTCAGGGAACCCAACTTGGAGATCAGGTAGGTGGCCTAAGAGGTGGTCTCAGGAGATGCTTCTGCTTGAGGGTCAGAGAGATGGGAGCCAAGATGGGTGATGCTTGTGCTGACACTAGAAATCAAACAACTTGAGCCAGGCAAATATTAGCTGGGGCAGAGGAACCAGGTGGAGCTTGGGGAGGGGCTGTGGGAGCAGGCAGGTGCAAAGAACACATGGGGCTGGGAAAGAAGGGACCCCCAAGTTGCGGGAGGTAAGCATCTCTCTTTGGAATACAATGAAATCCCTTTATGAGGCCAGTGTCAGGCACAGGACTGAGTTTCCCTTGTGTTATAAGACAACAAGGCTCTGTCAGTCATGGTCCTGGATGTCATGTGATAATGCAGGAATATAATTTGACTCACAGTTTATTCAAAAATGATTTTCTGAATCAAAAATGATTTTCTGAAGAGCTGCTTGAGCTCTGGGTACAAATGTATTTTAGTTTTCAAATGTATTCTAGATGAAAGAAACTCTGGAATTCAAACAGTACTGGCAAAATTTGGGGTGGTATCATAGATCACCACCTAGAGGGGAAGATGGCCCCTCTCTAGTGAGTGGGAGTAAAACACACTTGGAAAGTGTGTGTGTGTGTGTGTGTGAGAGAGAGAGAGAGAGAGAGAGAGAGAGAGAGAGAGAGACTGACTTACTGTGTGGAAAATCTCTCAAGAAAAGGGATGTCTTACTGTCTGACCTGAAAGGGAGACTGGACACCAAGGGAGCAGCAGTGGGGAGCTGGAGGTCCCTTTCTGAGGTTGTCATCTTCTTTCTCCTTTCCCCAGTTAGGATCTCTCAGGCAGTGAGGCCACCATGGCTCTGGAGAAGTCCCTCATCCTGTTCCCAATGTTAGTCTTGGTGCTGCTGGTACTGGGGTGGATCCCTCCCACCCTGGGCAAGGAATCCGCGGCCAAGAAGTTCCAGCGGCAGCACATGGACTCAAGAGGTGGTTCCTTCAGCCCCAGCCCCACCTACTGCAATGAAATGATGAGGCGCCGGAACATGACAAAGGGCCATTGCAAGCCTGTGAACACCTTTGTGCATGAGTCTCTGGAAGATGTTCAAGCTGTCTGCACCCAGGAAAATGTCACATGCAAGAACGGGCAGACCAACTGCTTCCAGAGCAGATCCAACATGCACATCACAGACTGCCGCCTGACCCGGGGCTCCAAGTACCCCGACTGTTCATACAAGACCAGCCAGAAAGAAAGGCAAATCATCGTGGCCTGTGAGGGAAACCCGTATGTTCCTGTCCACTTCGATGCTTCTGTAGAGGGGTCCGCTTAAGTCCAGAGCAGAGGGATGCCATCCTCCCCATTACCTATCCTTGGGACGCTTGCCTCTCCCTTTTTCCTTCCTTGCTCTAAAAGAAATAACTCCAATTAGGGCTTCCATCCAACACACAGATGAGTCTTATTCCTGCACAACTTTGGGGGACAGGAGTGGTTTGTGGCCCCATGTTAATTCCTTACCATTTCTTCCAATAAAACATAGTTGCAAATCACCTGATTTCTGAAGTGTCTTATCCAGGTACTGTTTCTGTGGTTACTTTTCAGCTAGAGCTAAGAACTAAATCTGACTAGTCATTGGTGAGAAGCAAATGAAGTAATTAAATACCTTCCCTTCTGACTCTTGGATTTCAGTGGCCAGAGAAAATTCCTTTCCTTGTAGATTCCTTGATGCCAAGTCCAAAACTGCTAAGTGTTTTAAGTAAAAAGGAGCTACAGGCCGGGACACTCTCATGCTGGGTGAACAGACAGAGGGTCAAGCTCAAACACTGTAATTCTATGGCATAGAAGGAAGGACAGTGTGATGGCAGGAAGACTCTGCTTAGCCTCAGGGTGGCGAGGAGGAGTTTATAAAATTATCATCTCAAAAGTTTTCATTTGTCTTTTTGTTGAGAGAGATATTACTGAGACAGAAAAATGGCTCTCTCTTACCTGAAAAGTCAGAACCTTAAATGGTAGAAGTGGAAGGGTCTTTGGAGGTCATGGAGTTAAAGGATAACAAGTATTTCAGCCTGTGAACCAACCCTGGTGGAGGTACCTGCCTAGAATGTTGTAGAAAAATATTCTAAACAGGACCGTAGTTGAACCACAGTCTCTACTGGAGGCACCAGAGAAGTTGTCATGGATGTACTGCACACTAACTATCCCTGACATAATGTGACCTTCACCTTTTAAGGGATTTGTTCATGACCCACTAGTAGTGGCCCAGCTGGGACTGGAACCCCGGTTCCTGGCCTCCCTGGAATTATTCTTTCTGCTGCTGGAGTCTAACTCAGGAAGAAACAGACATTAACTTTGCTAAATGCTATGGAGTGGTGGCTCTTCTACATATTTCCAGTATTCTTGGCCCTCACAGTTCTTAATAATGGTCCCTTAGAGCCATTCAAAGGACTAGAGTAAGCTTCTGTCTTCTCTTAATCATTACATTTAATTCTTTATTTAATGTTGCATCTGGTTTTAGACAGGGTCATAGAACTAAAGGCCCCACTTGCCACTGGTGGGACCAGTTGTGTCATTGCCATTATATGCTATACTTGTAGATGTTGGAAGTGATTGTGATTTTTCTTGTATAGAGTGAACTCTTAGCCTTGAGGTCTCTGAAGGAGGAAGAAGACCTGCAGGTATAAAGGGGCAGTGGTAGTGAGGTAGTGGAGAATCTCAATGTTATGAATGAGAATTGGGGAGGAAAGAGGAAATTTCAAGTTTCTAAATATGTTTCCTTTAATCAACTTTTTTCCTAAGCTCATCTCGCCCTTGTTTCCAGCTCCAGTTTTCCTTCCCTTTAGTCCTAAGAGAATACTTCTGTGGAGCTTTTAAGAACACTTGGGTTTTTGCTGCATACATACCTCCACCTTCACTAACTGGCTTCCAGTCTCCCCATACCTTCCCGGCTAGAGGAAAGCTGGGCTTCCCATCTGGGGAATGAAATGATAGGTGAAGATGGTGGTCCAGGTGCAGAATGTGCAGCCAGGAAACCCCATGAGGAGGGAAAATTCCTGAACAGGAGGACACAGGGAGGAGAGGCTGCACCTTATCATGCGGAGGACCAGGCACAGCCACAGAGAGAAACAGCTTAGCTGTCTAGGAAAAAATCTGGCATCACTGTTGAGTGGGAGACAATTGCCCCTCTGTGAATAGAAGAGTCCCAGGAGATTCACCAATGTAGACTGATTTTAAAGTTGAGGAACTAACATGTTAAGATGGTATCTGCTTGAAGGCAGAAGAGCCATGTCCAGGGAGTATTCTGAGCACAGTGTAACTGTTTCTCCAAACCAAATGAACTTTTGTAACTATATTTTTGTCACTATATTTTCAGTGAACAGGAGCTATTTGAATGTGCCCCCCAAAGTAACATATGTTGAAAACTGAATTCCCAGTACAACAGTGTTGAAAGAGGTAAATAGGTCATGAGGGTTCTGCCCTGATGAATAGATTAATGTCATATCATGGAGTGCATTCATTATGGAAAGGAGTTCAACCCTCTCTTGCTCTCTGGTGCTGTTTTGCTCTCTACCTTCTGCTGTGGGGTGATATGGCAAGAAGGTCTTCACCAGCTGGGGCCCTTCAGTCTCGGACTTCCCATCTCCAGAACTGTGAGCCAAATAAATTTCTGTTCATTTTAAGTTCCTCAGTCTCAGGTGTTGTGTTATAGCAGCACGAATTAGACCAAGACAAGAGGTAAACACAGCTCCTCCTTACTCCTGGCAACTTTAAGAATATTGACAAAATTATAGAATTTTCTGCCTCTTCTGATTGGCTGATCATCCCTCTTAAGACTCGTGCTTATTCCTATGGTAAATTCTTCCTTTAATTCTAGCAACCAGTAGCTCCCCAGATCCACACTCCCCCACATCAAAACAGATCCATCCTCTATACATGAAATGAGTCCTTCACTCAGAAGAGTAAATGATCATTGCCTCTGGTGCTTTCTTTCCACATGCCACCTCCATCAGTATCTGCACCTTGAGATTTCTCCCTGAGAAAGGAGAGGCTGCTCCCAGTCCCCACATTTGCTTCTTTAGGCTGATTCAGATCTCATGGAGCAAGTGGGGATGTTTAGGAGGCTCTGAATTGAAGTATCCATGGTGGAAAGGTGACTTCAGTATTGCTTTTGAGAATTGATCATGAAGATGACAAAGCTCTTGTCACATGCATAATGCATGACTCATAATTGGGGTCCTAAATAGAAAGTACATAATGAAGGTATGCCTCCCTAAGACTAAGACTAGCCAGGGGCACACTTCCAAATATATCAAACCACTTCCTAGGGGACAAGTGGCATAATTCCTCTGCAAATCATTCAATATGTTTTGGTATATTTGGGATTTCTTTGTGGCTTTCAGGAAGTGTAGGGCCTTTCCCCTTTGGGTTTAGCTTCCTTCCCATTCCCTTGTTATAAATAAAACACACTTTATTTTTTAGAGCAGTATTAGATCCCCATGCTGATTAGGCCATGATTGCCTTCATAATCAACAGTAAATGAGTAGTTAATTTGAATGGATAGAGTTTGTTATACCAGTAAGCATAGGGGTTATATTTTAAAGCTCATAGCACCCATATGCTATTATTCTCTAGTTTCTCCTTGCTACAAGTTAGGGAAGGGCCTCTACCCAGGGTCTGTTTCCTTTTCTTTCCACCTTCTGAATCTGCATGTTGTGGATAATTGGGCCAGGGTCCCTGGCTTAATTCTACCTCCACTATCATCTCCCTGTGCTTCTGAGCCAAGGCCATGTAGCTCCCTAGTCTATAGCTCCTAATCCAGGGGTTGAGGCTTGATAATCTCAAAGTCCCCTTATACTTATTATTAGTGGCATGTAGTTATATATGATCACTCATTTCTAATAAAGTCACCTCATCGAGATCTGGTTTAGTTCAGAGTGCTCTTCTCACCACAAAGCCACTTTAGAGGACTTGATCATCCTAGCAGATTTCAAATACCCTGTCAGAGCAGATTTTCCTCAGTCCACTTTAGACAGCCTCTGAGTCAGTTATGGCAACTAACCTCCCCAGGGCCCTTAGTCCTTCCCAGTCCCGCAGAACCCATAGGGAGTTTGGTTTGGCTCAGAGCTCTCAGGGAGAGGCAGATGTGGAGGTGAGATCAGAGCAGCAATGAGAAAGTGCAGGTGTGGGGTCAGGAATTCCCTTGGCTTTATTGAGGACATGTCTAAAGAAGGTGCAGGGCTGGGCCTTGCTTCAGATCAGCATGGCAGCCTTTCATCTTCGCCTTCCCTTCCTCTCCCACAGACACCACCAAATGACTATTTTAGGGTAGACCTGGGGTTGTATAATATAGGAACACAATCTGCATGGGAATTTGTGTGTGCACACTACTGGATATGCCTGAGATCGTGTCTGTAGACTTGTGGAATCAAGGAACATCCTTCTGGGAATGACCTTTTGTGATCTGACTAAAACATCTTCATCTTAAAGAAAGGTAAAGCAAAAAAAAAAAAAAAAAGAAAAAGAAAAGAAAAGAAAGGTAAAGCAATTCCTAGGTATGGTGGCGCATACCTGTGACCCCAGGGACTTGGGACGCTGAGGCAGGAGAATCACAAGTTTGAGGACAGCCAGAAACTTATTGAGAGCTTTTCTCAAAATAAAAAATAAATTAAAAAATTAAAAAGGCTGAGAATGTAGCTTAGTAGTAAAGTATCCCTGGGTTCCATGCCCAGTACCAAAAAAAAAAAAAAAGTAAAACCAATAATGGAAGAAAGAAAACCAAAACCAGGTCTGTTGATTCTGAGAATGTGTGCTTTTATGCCTTCTCCAAGTTCTCTCTCTTCCTTTTTTTCATTTAAAAAAATTATCTTATAGTAAAACTAAGTGTTTGGTATACAAGTATGTGATTTTTAACCACTTCCACAATCAGAAGCAGAACAATCCCCTCACCTCAAAAATCTCCTTTGCTGTCTCTTTGTAGTCATTCTCTCCTTCTGCTTCTGTTGCCTAGTAACCACTGATGTGTTTTCCTTCACTGTATTTTTTTCTTTTTGAAATGTCAGGCAGATAGAATTGCACAGTATAAACCTTTTCATAATTCCTTCGAAATCCATCCAAGATGTTGAATGTATGAATAGTTTGTTTTTCTTTATATTCCAGGATGCTGCACAACTTGATTATCATTTACCAATTAAAAGACATTGCATCTCTTTCTACTCTGTGTGATTATGGAGAGAATGGCTGTAAACATTTCTCCTCTTTTCCTTCCTTTTTTCATCTTCCTTTTTGATATTGGGAATTGAATGCAGGGGTGCTTTATCTTTAAGCTACACCTCAAGTCTTTTTTATTTTTTATTTTGAGATAGGATCTTGCTAAATTGCCAAGGCTACCCTCAAACTTGTGATCCTCCTGCCTCAGCCTCCCAAATCACTGGGATTACAGGCACCAACAAGGTAGTCTTTTCAACAAATGGTGTTGGAGCAAATAAACACCCCTCCCTACTAGACTTCCAGCCCTTTAATCTTCCTTCCCCTGCCCACTCTTCCCACAGAGGCAGCTCTCTATCTCTGGAGAGACCTATGAGAACGAGGCCAGGACCACCTCCACTGTGGTCTTAGCTTCCTCAGAACCAAGCACCTTGATGCAGCTGAGGAAGAACAGTTTGAATCCACTCTTGAGGCAGAAGATGAAACAACTGTTGAGTCAGAGGGGTGTGGGGACAGGGACCCGGGCAAATCCTTATGGGAGACGGGAGATAGGAGAGAGCTGTGTTATATAAAGAAAATCATTAACCTTTGTATACTGACACTGTTCATTGTTTATTTTTACCCTTATGCAATGTCATCAAGACACGGACATACACTGCACTCCATTTCCCTTTGAAGTTGTAAAATCATAGCATTAAATATCTGTATATCAATTTTTGGTGACCCATCAGAGATGCAACAGAGAACAGCTGGGAACCACTACAAAATGAACTTGGAGCCAGGTGTGGTGATGCCTTCCTCCAACCCCAGAAACTCAGGAGGTTGAGGCAGGAGGATCATAAGTTGGAAACTTAGCAAGAACTTGTCTCAATAAAAAATAAAAAGGGCTAGGATGTAGCTCAGTGGTAAAATACCCCTGGGTCCAATCCATAGTACTTTCACTTCATTGCTTGGAAGCTATTTAATATTTATAAAATGAAGATAATAACACTCATAAAAATTTGTGTATAAATTAAATAAAACAGGTCATATAACCACTTTGAATAGAGCTCAGTGTAAGGGTAAAAGAAATTGAAGTTAAAGTGTAAAAGTTAAAGTGTAAAAGACCGGGCATTGTAAAGTTTCTAAGCTGCAAGGCCTGAGTTAAAAAGTAAAGGACCAGGTATTGTTAAGTTCCTATGCTACACCCCAAAACCTGAAATTCCTGTAGCTGTTAAAACAATTCCCGGGACTGTCCAGTAGATAAATAACCTAGGACCCTGTGCGGCCTTGCACGTAGGCATCGCAGGGCCTAAACCAATCAGTTTGAATGTACCTCCCCCCTTAGAACTCACCTATCACTCCCCCCCAACCTGTTCCCGCCAATGAATGAACTAATCATGTCTAAGAATTGTTGTTTGATTTTCCCGCAGTGTATGATGATTTGTTAAAGGAGACTGTGATGTATGTAAAGTCCCGCCCTCCCCAAAAAGTGTACTTAAGCATTGCTCAACCCCTGCTCTGGGCTCTGGGCTGCTCTCCCTTCTTGAGTGAGCATGGAGCCCCAGTGCGCTGGATTGGATCCTCAATAAACCCCTTTTGCTGTTGCATGAGCCGCGGTCTCTTGGTGGTCTCTTCCTCCGACGTTCACCGGACCCTTACACTCAGCAAAGAGCAGACATTTATTATTGCTACACTCAAATATTTCTTGAAAAGCTACTAGTGCCAAGCATTATGGTAGAAACTAAAGCTCTAACCATGCAGTTAATTTTTTGACACTCAGATATGATACAGTGAGGATAGCTTGTCTTTGCTCCAGTGACTGAGGCTGTGGCTAGATGAGTCAAAGTCTGGGAGCCTGAAATACTCCAAGGTTCTTTCATCCACATGCTAAGTGGCTGATGCTGGCTGAGACTGGTGCAGGACCTGTTGACTAGAATATCTATGCAAGACCTTGCCAGGGGGCATAGGTTTCCTCACAATGGGAGGATTGGTCCAAGAGTACATGTCCCAAGATTGAGAGGGAGAGAGCTGCAGCCCTATCACCTTCCACGACTTAGCCATAGAAGTCTTGCAGTGTCACTTTCAATGCATTCTGTTAATTAAAGTGAGTTTCTAAGGCTAAACCACACTCAGAGGAAGGAAGCATAGACCTATCTTTTGATAGAATGGCAACATCACACCATAAAAATAAGAGAATGGTGCTGGGGATATAGCTCAGTTGGTAGAGTGCACGAGGCCCTGGGTTCGATCCCCAGCACCACACACACAACACACACACACAAAGAGAGAGAGAGAGAGAGAGAGAGAGAGAGAGAGAGAGAGAATGGAATATGTTGGTGTGGACATGGAAAGTACAATGTTCTATGCTTAGTGTGAAGAAAACATCGCAGTGTTTGGTGAAACTGAAAATGTGTATGGCTTGGAAATTCCACCTCTAGATATATACCTTAGTGAAAAATTTCCACATGTGCATATAGAAAAATGTGCAAAAGTTTTCACTGCCACATTGGTTGTTTCAGTTGACTTTGGTTGAGTGAGAATTTGGAAATTCTCCAATTAATAAATAAATGATGGTAAAGAAACAAAAAATATTTTAATATTGATGAACCTTAAAAAATGAGTGAAAAAAGCAAGTTAAGGAATGATGTCTACCATATGATACTACTTGTACAAATGTATTTGTGTGCTGGGAATTTAACCCTGGGCCTAACATATCCAAGGCAAATGATGTACCACTGAACTACATCCCCAGTACAAAAATTTACTTTTAAAGTGCACACTGAAACACTTTATTTTGTTTATGAAAGTGTTGAACATGAAGTAAAATTATAAAAATAGGACTGGATGCACTCCTAACATATGATTTCATGTAAGAAAATGAAGAGCAAATTTACTCATTTTTTTAAATGAAAATTTTAATATTATTATTTAGAATGCTATCTATGGCTTTGTATTTCTCAATATTAATTTTTGAAAAATAATCACATTTTAAAAAATATAATGAGCCCAGGAGACGGAGAAAGGTAAAAGACTTCATAAAACCCACTGAGAAGTGTCAAGAGCTCTAGAAGAATTCCTGTTCCTCTGAGCTGCTGCCTCTTACCTATGAGGTTCTTGAGCCCTGCTGCCTTCCCATACCTGCGGTTTCTTGGCAACATTTCCAATATGGACAAACAGTACTTTGTGTTTATTAGCACTATCTAGATAGGATGGTATCTTTTTTTCAAATAATTTTTAGTTATAGGTGGACACAATATTTTTATGTGGTGCTGAGGATCAAACCCAGTGCCTCATGCGTGCTAGGCATGCGCTCTACCTCTGAGCCTCAACCCCAGCCCTAGGATGGCATCTTTTAAAAGAATTTTACAGATTAAGAAGATGACTTAAAGAAACACCAATCACAATATCAAGAAAATAGAATTAGTTTTAGATTTTAAAATTCAGACAAAACTAATTGAAATATTCGTCTAACACGGGAAGGAAAAATGGAAGAGTATCAACTCTCTTTTACCGCCCCACAATGTCTAATTCAATATAAAGCCTCCTCTATTCTTTGAGATACAATGTTATCTGATCTGATGTTCAAACTCTGTTTCTACAGCTTGTGTAGGGAAATGCACTGAATTGTGTGCTTAGTCCTTAGTCCTTTTTTCTGGGAATTGTGATTTCTATAACCATGGCTAACCCTCCAGGAAACCAGGCCTCTCCCCAGGAAAATATGAAGGAGTTGAGTGCCTCATGAGCTGGGGCAGGGGGAGGAGAAAACCTGAAGGGGAGAAGCAGGATGGGAGCCCACCAGGATTTTAGGGCAAGCACTGCCAGCCCAGGCTGACTGTAAGGGGTGCAAAAAAAATAACTTATTTTTTACACTTGCCTAGGCATTTCTCTGGTGTTCAATCTTCACATTTGGGGAAATGAAACTCAGCCCTTATTGATTCTCATTACCGGGTGCATCAACTGTGGCTATTGCAGGGAAACAGCAAATGTTGAGAAAGATATTCCAAGTAGCAAGGGTTTCTGAAGAGTGGACCAGGGTAAAGAGCCCACTTGCCAAGTTGAAAGGGCAATTCTCTCTAGCCCTCTCTTCAGCAGGGTCCACAAGAAAACTTCCTGGAAGCTATTTTGTGCAGTGGGACTCTGTCTGAGTGGTCATTATGATTTGATTTAGGTGGCCAATCAGAATTTTTTCACATATATATGTAAAAGATAATTAGCAAGTGAAATGGAGAAGGATGACCGTCTATTTCCATGTGAAACAGAAAAGAGGAAATGATATGCTGTAAAAAAAAAAAACTGAGAAAATGTACAAAAAGGAACATTAATGAGAGACAGCTGAAGGTCAAATATTTTCCAGTCTTCATACCTCTGCTTTCCAGAAGTCTTTGTTCAAAATTTTAGATGCTAGATCTCTTCTAGCCACCTGCCTTAGCCACAGCCGGAGTGCAAGATCCATGGAACAGCCTAGTAGACCAAGAGTCTGTAAACCTTTTCTGTAAGTGGCCAGAAAGTCAATATTTTACTTTTGTAAGACAAATAGGGCCTTTTACTCCCTTACCCCTCCTTCTCCTCCTTATAAAAATATGAAAAGACCATTCTGCTCCAGACGGTGCAAAATAGGTTAGTGGCTAGATGTCCGTAGACTTTTGTTTGCCTATGCTGGGTCTAAAGTGGTTCCCAATTCTGGCTGCTTATTACAACTACAAGGGAATTTTTAAAAAGAAAAAGAAAGAAAGAAAGGAAGGAAGGAAGGAAGGAAGGGAGAGAGGGAGGGAGGGAGGGAGGGAGGGAGGGAGGGAGGGAAAATCTAGTAGTGACCAGGTCCCATCCCCAGAAATTCATTGAATTGTCCATTAAATGTTCATCCAATTGATTTTATAGGATTCATGTATTGCTATTTGTTTTTGTCAGCTTTTTCATTGCTGTGACCAAAGTACCCAATGAGAACAACTTAAAGGAGGAAAAGTTTATTTGGGGCTCACAGCATCAGAGGTCGCAGTCCATAGGTGGCCAATTCCATTGCTCTGGGACCAAGATAAGGCAGCACATCACAGGGAAAGAGCTCAGCAGAGGAAAGCTTATGGTGGAATCAGGAGAGAGAGAGAGAGAGAAAGAGAGAGAGGGAGAGAGAGAGAGAGAGAGAGAGAGAGAGAGAGAGAGAGAGAGAGAGAGAGAGAAAGGAGTCACGTGAAGAATATCCCTCCCAGGTTATACCCTGAGTGACCAACCTCCTCTAGCCACACCCCACCTGCCTACAGTTTCCACCCTGTCAGTCCATTCAAACTAGGATGGACTGATTAGGTTACAGTTCTTACTGTCTAATTGCTTTGCCTCTAAACATTGCTTCATTAATACAGGAGCTTTGGCAGGACATCTCATATTCAATCCATAATGTTATTTTTCTAAAATCTCCCAGGTGAATATAAAGTGAAGCCAGAGTTAAGAAGTGCTGGAACATTTGCTGAAATCATTTTTGGGCTTTGCCTACTTTGAGATCATCTCAAAGGACTGGTGATTTAAGTGAATCTAGGGACACAGCTAAATGAAATTCTGTGTAGCCAATCATCTTTACTCTTCTACAATATATAAATCTATGTAGGAAATAAGCAAATCTAAAGAGTTCCATCTTAGTTTATTTCGTATTTTAGAACTAACACCTTCTCAGAGTTTGGGCATAATAGATTGTTCAAAAGTTAGTTTTGTTTTTGCCCCCTCCTTGATAAGAGACCCAAAGTGACAACGGTTGTTGGTGGGGATGGGAGGCTGGGAAAGATTAGATATTGTTGGCTGTAAATCTCTAAGAGATGGTACTTGTGTTTTATTTTTTAAAAATATTTATTTTTTAGTTGTAGTTGGATACAATACCTTCATTCTATTTATTTTTATGTGGTGCTGAGGATTGAATCCAAGGCCTCGCATGCGCTAGGCGAGCGCTCTACCGCTGAGCCACAACCCCAGCCCCTTGTGTTTTATTTTTAATCTATTGTTGGAACATATTTGCAGTATTTTTATTGTCACTGAAAAAAAAATGCAATGTAGACCTCAAAATTTATTTCACTAATTTTAACTAACATTTCATGTTCCCTAACATTTCTGAAAGCCCCAAAACTTGAGCAGCACATGCGTATCCAAGCCATGAAGTGTTTTTAATGTATAAACAATAGTGTGAGCACTGGATGTGGTGGCACATGCCTATAATCCCAGCAGCATGGGAGGCTGAGGCAGGAGGATCACAGGTTCAAAGCCAACCTTAACTTAGGTTATAAGCAATTCAGTGAGACCCTGTCTCAAAATAAAATGTAAAAAGGGCTGGGAATGTGACTCAATGGTAAAGCTCTGCTGGGTTCAATCTCCAGTACAAAAAAACAAAAACAAATAATAGTGTGAGCAATTAGGTGTTTGATACTGGGAAGTTCAATTTTTTAGTAGGTTTATTTTCTTCAAGAATCTCTAGAAAGTTCCAGGTAATGCTGATATGGGACATAAATCCATTCTGATTACTGCTCAGACCAACACATATCATCTGAATATCTTTTCTTATAAATGATTCTTCTTTTCCTATACTGGTTAACATGAGCACAGAACCTTCCCTCCACTCCCTCATAGACTTTACTGGGAGACTATAAAATATATATAGTCAAGACAGTTTAAAGCTGAATACTACTAAAATCCACTGTGTTAGAGGACTTGGGTCCCTCCGTGGGTTTCCCTACTGGGTACCCAGCTTCTTTGGTGCTGTGTTGCCCTGGCCTGATAATCTCTTCACAATGGGGGGCCCTCCTTGTACATCCATCATCCAAGAAATCCAGGTTCCTGAAACCTGAAACATCTTATTCCGTTCTTTGTTCCTAAACCACAATTATACACATGGCCTAAAGGAAAGTGAGCTCACTTAACACATCTATTAAAGTAACTGTGTGGTTGGAAAGAATCATTCTATACCAAAAATAATTCTTACACTTTTAACTACTTAAGTAGGTGATTTTTTCCAATCTGCATGGTCTTGGCTGCTACTAAAACACTGATCACTCTACAAAGCATTTCTAACATACTTGGCTCCCTAGTCCGGTACCTTACTTTGGAGGTTGTTAAGGAACTGAAGGTCCCTTTGTGTATATGACCTAAGACCTTAATTCTTAATCTGAACAAATTTCTAAAACCAATCCTTCAGTTTCCAAATTCAGATTCAATTCTCAAACCCAATTTTCCGTGATATTTTGGTATTTAGGTAAGCCTAGAAGGGTTTTTATATTCCAGTGCCTTTTTATCTTGATCTATGCTTCCTTTTTGCCTAGTCCAAAAGATACTACTGATACCTTATATTTAAAATATTGTCCAATTAAATGTAAAAACAAATAGAAAATATCAAAGAAACCCTCAGTCACCAATGTTAAAATCTATGTGCAAATCATCACCTCTCTCTGAGGGATCAGTACCACCTCCTAATAAGCATAGACAATGATTTCAAAGGAATATATGAAATCATGAGCAGTTTGAAGGGATGGAGGATTTTTTGCTCTCAAGTCCCAAAGACACAGGGGCAAGGGAAGTGGTAGAGGCCCCCAGGAGGCTTCATAGGTGGCCTGGGACCTAAGACCAAAATAGTTCTTCTTTGAATCCTGGCAGGCAGTGATTTGAAAGGGTATAAAAACACCTTCACACTCATCAGAATGCAGCAAGAGTGGTTTTATTGCTGTGAATGTAGTTTTATAAAGTTTGGCAAAAGTCCCAAGGTTAAAAATCTGTAGGCCTGGATGCTTCTTTGCCCTCTTCCCTATTTGCCTTCTCTCAAAACAGACAGAACTCCAAAGCAGAAAAAAATCCTATTTCTTTTTGTCCCAACTCTAGTCTGGTATCCTAGATACTCAAATTCTTCCAACACTTTCCTTCTCTTCCATGAATACAAGAAAATCAACAAAAGAATAGAAAAAGCAGAAGAAACTTTAAGAGAATCTGTGTCCAATGAGAGGAAAGTGAGCAAAACCTTAGATGAGCTTATCCAAGTGTACAGGAACCAACTGATAGGGAGGGTCACTCTTCTGAGGGGGGTCACAGGCAACAACGAAGAATCTGTATTGGGCAGTATCCCTGTAACGACAGTGAGGATACTTCCCTGCAGTGAGTTTGCATTTGGTCATGTTAACAGGCTTTGCACTCTGGTGGCAATTGTTCTGGCCATTCTTGCAGATGATGTGGGGCATATTGCAGGCAACAGCTACATTCTGAAAAGAGTCATGCAGGAAGGTGTTTTCAGGCTTACAGTGCTGAGTATAATTGTTGACACCACCCATTGCCCTGTTGCATTGGAGAGGACCTGGCTGTATGTGCTGGATTTCAAACCAATGAGCCTTGGTGAGCCTCTCAGGCAAAGCACAAAGTGGGCACACTGTGCTCCATAGTCCCAGCAGCATTAGGAGGAGAGGAAAGCATCCCAGATTTAGTATCATCTTTCCTGTGTAAGAAGAGTGAAGATCATGGTAATAGAAGAAGCAATAAGAGCATAGTTATCAATAACTATTAATCATTCTTATTTAGATTTTTGTTTTGCCTTTTAAGATTACATAGCTTTAAAAAAAAAAAAAATCTTTCGCATAGGGTCTCACAATTCTATGAAGACTCTGAAGCCCAGAGAGGTGAGCAGCCCTTTCTTAGATTGGCTTTTCTCACTCTTCTCTATGACTTGCATTTATGCATTCAACAATTCGCATGTCAGACATCTGATTTTTTACATCTGCCCTTCTGAGATGTTTACCCTTCATCTATAGCTACTTCCTCCCAGCTATGTTCACAGCCCTGTTCACCTCAGCCCTGAGTTTCCTCCTCTTACCAGGTGTTGGAGCTGAAGTTCCTGCTGAGAACAGAGGCAGTGGTTAATCTCAGGCTCACAGGGTCTTGTCTGCTTCTCTTCTCTCAAGCCTGCCAGAGCTGCATATGTGAGGCAGAAGAAGAAATGGTCTGACCCACAGGAAAGAGAAACCTAAAACTCCTGCTCAGTGAAGATGAGACTAGAGACTTCCAAATCTGTCTTTAAAATAGTGTCTTATTACTGTTTATAGAGGAAGCAAGCCCACTTTTAAAAACAAGATGATTCAAAACTAAGTTTGAGGAACTGATTCCTTTCTGATATGGGTTTAGTACTTCCTTCTTGATTGGAGGTTTCAGTTTTTTGAAGCTCTTTGCTTTCAGTCTTTTAAGAGAAAATATACCATGGAAATCTGATATAATAGCTGCCACATACTTGGTAACATTGTGAATTCCAACAACAGATGTGAATAAATTATTTGTTTATGCATATGTTTACTGGGCCAGATGTCAGGCCTCTCAGAATCAGGGGTTCATGATCCAATAAAAGAGACAGGTGAAGGCTGGGGATGTGGCTCAAGTGGTAGCGCGCTCGTCTCGCGTAAGTGAGGCACTGGGTTTGATACTCAGTACCATCTAAAAATAAATAAGTGAAATAAAGGCATGCTGTCCATCTACAACTAAAAGATAATTTTTTTAAAAAAAAGAGACAGGTGAATAGTCAAGTATAGTACAAGTTGATAAGTATAAATAACATTTACAGTATGTTGGGGGACATTACAGGGGATGTGGGGAGAGAGTAGAAGGAAAGGCATATGAATTGAATTTTGAGGAATAATTAGAAGTTAGGCAAAGAGAGTAGCAAGGGAGAAGACTGTGAAAAGGAAAAAAAATACCCATAAGCATGAAAAAGGACAAATTGAGGATATTTGCCTTTAAATCTGTTCTTTTCTTTCCACTGGTGCTATATAATACCCTTATTCTGAAGCTCATTATCTCATGAAAGGCTTGTATAAACTTCCCACATGGACTGACTGTAGTGGCACATGCCTGTAATCCCAGCAACTCAGGAGCCGGAGGCAGGAGGATTCCAAGTTCGAGGCCAGCCTGGGTAACTTAGAGAGACTCTGCCTCAAAATAAAAAATTTCAAACCAGGAAATGTAGCTCACTAGTAAAGTGCCTGTTATGGTTTAGTTTAGGTCATGTGTAAAATAATGCAAGAACATTTAGAGGTGAAACGATTGGTGTTGGGGTCTGATCTCCTGAAGTCATGGAGAGTGCACCCTGAAGAATCTGAACATGGAGTTTCTTTTTATTAGCTGAAGCCTCGTAGCAGGACAGCAATAACTCCTCACGATTGGCTAATTCTTGTGGGACGCGATGACCCTTCTGATTAAGGAGAAAAATAAGACACTAACTGTTCTACCTGCTATGTACTTGAGGTCTGTTTCCTGGCATTTTATGTGAACATATCCTGTTTTATCACTGGGAAAAATGTTTCCTTAGCACTAAAAAAAGTTAGTTGTTTTCAATAATGTTATGCCATAGTTAAGATTTAACCTCACACTACCCTATAAAAGATGTGCTGTGCAAGAACAAAGCGGTCCGCAGCTTTGCAGGCTCCCAGCTTCCCCTAGTAAACAAATTGTCGATTTTAGGACTCAGAGACTTCATGCATAATTGCAGGACCTAATACTCAGCAGTAGTTCATTTGCAGCGGATTAGGTTATGAGAGTCTTAACCTAATCAGTGCATTACTCCTCTGATAGGGATTAACTGAGTGGTGATTGTAGGCAGGTAGGGTGGGTCGTTGACGCGCGCCTTTGGGGTATATATTTAGTGAGCTGAGCTTTGTCTCTGTTTCCTGGTGCCGTGTTTCCAGCAGCTTTCCTCAGCCACACACTCTGCCATGCTGTTCTACTCATCTCATGCCCAGAGCTATGGAGTTGGCCATTTATGCCCTGAGACTTCTGAAACCATGTGTCTCAAAATAAATTTTTCCACCTTTAATTGTTCTTGTCAGGCTTTCCAGTCACAGAAGTGAAACAGCTGACTAAAATAGTGCTCCCGGGTGTAAGGTCAGGCACTGGTGACCAAAGGAGGCAGATTAAAAGCTGCTGAACGAGGCTTTATTGAGATTCTCTCCCAGGCGACACCCTCCAGGCCAATAGAGCAGTCCAGGGAATCACCCATGGGCCCAGCTGGACTGGAATTTTCATTGAGCTTAAGGCAGGAAGGGAGGAAAGGGCTTGAGACAGGAAGGGAGGAAACAAAGGGCTTGGGACGGGAAAGGGAGGTTTTTAGAGTCCCTTGTCCTGCTGGGGTTGGTCGGGGGAGCTTGCTGAGATCCAGGATTGGTCAGGAGACCCTCCTGATTGACAGGTGGTTCTGTCAGCACCTGATTGGTGGTTCTGATGGGTGGGTTGCCTGGTGCTTTGTTCCTTAGCCACCTCAAAGTAACCCAGCACTGGGTTCGATCCCTAGGATCAAATCAAATAAAAATCTTCCTACATGGACTCCCAGCTTCGAGACTTGTTTCCTTCTAATCCACTGTACACATTGCCTCTAGATTAGTCATCTTTGAGGGTAGTTATAGTAGTACAACACTCTTGTCCAATGCTTTTCCTGTAGAAAAATATTTATCTGTTTATGGTTTACCTACAGTGAAGACACAAGGTTACAAGATTGCAGGACACAAGGTTAATATATAAAAGTTAATTGTTTTATTAAGCACCGGCAATGAACAATTTGAAATTGAAAACACATACCATTTACATTGCAAAAAGAAAAGGGATATACTTAGGTATACTTAGTTTTAAGTGTAACAAAATAAAAAGATTGATATGAGATAAAAATCTGATGAAAGACATCAAAAGAAATAAATAAACATGTAGACATCCCATATTCATGGATGGGAAGAGTCAATATTCTTATGATGGCTGGGGTTGGTGGTGCATGCCTGTAATTGCAGCAGCTTGGGAGGTTGAGGCAGGAAGATCATGAGTTCAAAGCCAGCCTCAGCAAAAACGAGGCACTAAGCAACTGAGACTCTGTCTCTAAATAAAATACAAAATAGGGCTGGGATGTGGCTCAATGGTCGAGTGCCCCTGAGTTCAATCCCTGGTACTTACAAGGAAAAAAAAAAAATTCTCATGATGTCACTTCCTCTCAACTCAATCCATACATTAAGCATAATCCCAGTCAATATCTCAGAAAGTTATCTTGTGGATAATACCAAAGTTATTCTGGAGTTTATCTGAAAAGGCAAAGATCCAGAATGTCAACACAATGCTGGAAAAGAAGCAAAAAGAAGATTAACAGCACCCAACTTCAAAATACTATACACCTAGAGTAATTAGTAATTAGTCAGCTGTCTGTTACTGTAAAAGCAAAGCAAAACAAGACCAAACCCTGAAATAATCAACTTAGAAAGAGGCCAGTTTTATTTAGGCCCACAGATGCAGAGGTTCTAGTTCATAGTCGGTTGGTTCTCTTGCTTTGACCCAGTGGCAAGGCAGTATATTATGGTGGAGTGTATGTGTTGGAGTGAACCGCACCCCATGGTGGTTAGGAAGCAAAGAGAAAGAAAGAGGAGAACCTGGACCCCAATATCTCCTTCAAGGGCATGCTCCTACTGACATAACTTCCTTCCACTATTCTCACCTCCTAAGGTTTCTACCATCTTCCAACAGTGTCACAGGTGAGGGACCAGGTCTTCAACACATGGACCTTTGGGGGATATTCAAGATCCAGATTATAGCAGGCAGTATGGTATTAGTGAAAGAATAAACAAATAGGGCCATAGACTAGAACAGAGTGGCCAGAAATGGATCACACAGTGAACTGATCTTTGACAGTTCAACTAATGATAGTGGGACAACTAGACATCCACATGCAAAAATAAAAGAAAGAAAAAAAAATCTTATAGCTCTAGATCTTATACATCTTATAGGTCTACATTTAAAATCTTTCACAAAAATGAACACAAAATAGTCCATAAACCTAAATGTATTACCTAGAAGATAACATATGAGAAAATCTACAGTTTGGTGATGATTTTTTTTTTAGATGTAAAAAATCTGTGAAAGAAACAATGGACAAGCTGGACTTCACTAAAATAAAAAAAAAATTTGCTCTGTAACAGACACTGTTAAAATAGTGGGAAGACAAGTCAGAAAAAGGTAGAGAATATTTTCATAAAATATATCTGATAAATGAATGTTACACAATGTGTATAAAGAATTATTAAACCCTAACAATAGGAAATTTAATAACAATTTTAAAAATGGGCAAACAAAAAGAACAAAATGAAAAGGACAGACTTTAGGGCATTTGGGTGACAATGTGAATCTGATTTCCTTTTAAGGAGGTTTATATAAGATGTGCTCTTCTGAACACAAAGGGTCAATCTTCTTTAAAACAGGAAAATTCCTGTATGATGGTGCATGCCTGTATTCCCAGCAACTTGGGAGGCTAAGGGAGAAGGAATGTAAGTTTAAGGTCAGCCTCAGCTATTTAGTAAGACTGTCTCAAAATAAAAAGTAGGAAGGTCTGGGAATGTGGCTCAGTGATAGAGTACCCCTGGATCCAAACTCCAGTACCTAAATAAATAAATTTGGAAAATTCCTAGGAGAATTAATGGCAGCTGAATTTATAGGAAGATTAAGTTTGGATAATCTTTCTTTGTGTATCTGCTGTCCAGATGTTTTCAGTTTAAACTAGTTTTTATTCCATCTGGTGGATGCTAATTTCTTCAATATATCATTAGAGAACTGAAAATTGAAACAACAATGAGATATTACCACACACGTATTAGTATGGCTAAAATTAAAAAAAACTGGACAACATCAAATGTTGATAAAGATGAAGAGAAGCAGGCATGTTCATTTACTGCGGGTACGAAACTAGTTTCAGGGTCATATTTTTGGGGTGTATATTCCGGTATCCTACAAGAGGGAATCCAGTTAGCTTGCTTGAATCTTATGACCTTTGCTTTGGTTCAGTAGAGGAAACTGGAAATCTTGATGGATAGTTCTAGAAATATTACACACAAAAGAGGAAGAATAGTTTCCTAAGGGAAATAAATATGCAGTCATCCAAAAGAGGGTAGATGCTATGAAATCCAAAGTAATAGTACCAAGCTATTATACTAATTATTCTTTTTTTTTTTAAGTTGACATGTTCCATATTTATTACACAAGTGCCATTGGGCTGTATGGCCGTGAGCACTCAGCTGTGAGTGGGCTGAATGCTAAAGGAAGGTCCCTGGACACTGTGTGAACCTCACATGCCTACAGTCTTCTTGAGGACACACTGCTGGGGTCAAGTGTCACCCTTGGGCACACCCAGTGAGGGCCAGATTGCCAAGCCCCTGGAGGACCATGTCCCCAGCTTAGGGAGCTCCCCCTCCTCTTCCTCTCCAAGCATGCGGTTCCATCCACAGCCCAGCTGATGTTCAGGCAGTCACTTCCCAAGTGTGCAGAGGCCTGGGGAAAGACCATCTGTGGCTGCTGTAGCTTCAACAACCTGCATTTGCCTTGTTTATTCACAATGCCTTCCCTTCCCCAGTCCAGGAACTTTGCTAATGAAGCAGAGGCCACTACCTGCCAGCATTGCCACAGCCCAAGGGCTGCCACCTGCCAAGGAGAAACTGCAGCTTCAACCCCCTCAGTGACTTGCCATGTTATCTCAAGCCAGGGGTGGCAATATACTAATTATTCTTGACTCCATTCTCCTTCTACACTGTTTGAATCACCATCTATCTGCTAATCCTTTAATCAAAACATTTACAGAGGGGCTGGAGATATAACTCAGTAGTAGAGCACTCATCTAGCAGGCATGAGGTCCTGGGTTGAATCCCCACTACCACAAACCAAAAATGTTTATAGAGTTTCTTTCTTCTTCTTCCTCCTGTCCTCCCCGCGCCTCCTCCCACCTTCTTTTTTATTTTTTAGTCCTAGAGATTGAACCCAGGGCCTCCTGCAAACACTCCACCAGTGAACTACATCCTCACCCATTTTTATTTTTTATTTTGAGACAGGTCTTCCTAAACTGCTTAGGGCCTCTGTAAATTGCCCAGGAGCTTGCCATTCTGGGATTATAGTCGTGTGTGCCACCAACCCCAGCTGAACTGATTTCTTTTTCAAAAACAACAAACACAGGAGAATCTCTCAAAGCATAAATAAATTACCCTTTTGTAAGGGAAATTTACACTTAACAAAGAAAATCTCCACTTCTACTGGTGTCTTCCTCTCTGTACCAGAAAGAGAAGGATGTCTGTGGACCACAACAAGCTCTTCTCAATGGAAAGGCTTTCAATGAAAGCAGCATAGCAGGCCTTTCCCTCATTTACCATTTACCATTCTTTTCTTACATATCTTGCCTCTCCACAACCTTCTTTCTTTGTCTTAGGTGAAAAGGAAATAGTAGGTGTTAGGAAGTGAGTCAGCTATGAGCTGGGAGCAGGGAAAGGACTAGGAAGGGCAACTGAAACCCACAGGGAGCCTCATCGCCTTAGAAAGCCCTGACGTGGTGAGGGCTCTTGTCACTCTTCTCTCTGAGAGAACCTATTCTCGCCCTCAAGGATGTCCCTCTTTCCTTTCTTCCTTCTCCCTTCCCTTCTAACAAACATTGCTCTTCTTTTACTAAGTCTCATGTCTTGCTTGACATGCTCTTGAGCAAGAACACAAGAATCCAGGTTGGGGGTCTCTGTGACTGCTGCTGCCTGGGGCTCTGCTGTGCTGGCTGGTCTCCTCTGCAACAGTAGACATTAAGGGGATTTCCCCTCTGCCCTCTGGGTTTCCACAATTGAATCTGCTGAAATAAACTGATAACAGATTCATGATAAGGGAGAAGTTTATTTGTATGAGGTGCATGGGAACCACACAAAACAGTGATAACAGGAAGGACTTTACTGCTCTCAGTATTCCACTAAAGCTCAGAAGGCAGATTAGCAGGGGAAATGAGTTTTACTTTGTGGATAATGGAGGATAACAACTTCTTTCTCAAATCTCCAATTTCAGGGGTTGAGGGGTACAGAAAGTTATAAGAGAGGATTCATCTCAGGGATGCAAGGATGCTTCCACATATGGAAATCAATAAATGTAATTCATCACATAAATAGACTTAAAGACAAGAACCATATATTTATCTCAATAGTTGCAGAAAAAGTATTTGACAAAATACAGCATCCATCTGTGTTTAAAATACTAGAAAACAATAGGAATAGAAAGAACACTGTGAGCCAGGGGTGGTGGTACACACCTGTAACCCCAGCGGCTCGGGAGGCTAAAGGCAAGAGGATAGTGAGTTCAAAGCCAGCCTCAGCAATGCAAAGCACTAAGCAACTCAGTGAGACCCTGTCTCTAAAATAAAAATACAAAAATAGGGCTGGGGATGTGGCTCAGTGGTTGAATGCCCCTGAGTTCAATTCCGGTTACCACCCCACCCCCGGCCTCCCCCAAAAAACAAAGAACATTGTGAAAGCTATATATGACAAACACAAAGCCAACATCATTCTAAACAGAGAAAAACTGAAAGCTTTCCTTCTGAAAACAGGGTTAAGACACAAATGCCCACTTTCACCTTTTCACTTTCTATTCAGCATAATCCTTGAAACTCCAGCCAGAGCCATTAGGCAAAAGAAAGAAATTAAAGGGATGTGAACAGGAAAAGAAGAGCTTAAACTATCTCTGTTGTTTTTTGTGGTGCTAAGGATTGAACCCCAGGGCCTTATGCATGCAAGGCAAGTACTCTACCACCTGAGATATATCCCCAGCACCTCAAACTATCTCTGTTTGCCAATAACATGATCCTATATTTAGAAGACCCCCAAAAACTCCACCATAAAACTTCTAGAACTCATAAATGAATTCAGCAAAATAGCAGGATACAAAATTAACACACATCAATCAATTGTGTTCTTATACTCCGATGATGAATCAGCTGAAAAGAAATTAGGACAATCATCTCATTCATAATAGCCTCAAAAAAACAAAAAACAAAACAAAACAAAAAAAACTCCACACACAAAAAAAACTTGGGAATCAATCTAACAAAAGAGGCAATTGACCTCTACAATGAAAACTACAGAACACTAAAGAAATAAATTGAACTTAGATTAAAAGATCTCCCATGTTCTTGGATAGACAGAATTAATATTGCCAAAATTACTACTAAAAGCACTATATAGACTCAGTGCAATTTCCATTAAAATTCCAATGACATTCTTCATAGAAATAGAAAAAACAGTCATGAAATTCATTAGGAAAAAATAAGAGGCCCAGAATACCAAAGCAATCCGTAGTGAGAAAAGTGAAGCAGGAGGCATCACAATACAGAACTTAAATTATACTACAGAGCTATAGTAACAAAATCAGCATTGTATTGGCACCAAAACAGGCATGAAGACCAATGGAACAGAATAGAAGTCACAGAGACAAATCCACATAAGTACAATTATCTCATACTAGACAAAGATGCCAAAAACATACATTGGAGGAAAAATAGCCTCCTCAACAAATGGTGCTGGGAAAACTGGAAATCTATATGCAGTAGAATAAAATTAGACCCTTATCTCTCATCCTGCACAAAACTGTACTCAAAGTGGATCAAGGACCTAGGAATTAAACCAGAGATGCTGCGCCTACTAGAAGAAAATGTAGGCCTAACACTCCGTCATGTCAGTTTAGGAACTGACTTCTTCAAAAAGACTCCTAAAGCACAAGAAGTAAAATTTTAAAAATCAGTAAATGGTATGGCATCAAACTAAAAAGCTTCTTCATAGCAAAAGAAACAATCAAGAGTGTGAAGGGAGAGCCTACAGAATGGGACAAAATCTTTGCCACCTGCACCTCAGATAGGGCATTAATTTCCTGGATATACAAAGAACTGAAAAAACTTAATACCCAAAACAAACAAACAGCCCAATTAATAAATAAGCAAAGAAACTAAACAGACACTTCTCAAAAGAAGAAATACCAATGGTCAACAAATATATGAAAAAATATTCAACATCTCTAGCATTTAGAGAAATGCTAATTAAAACTACACTGAGATTTCATCTCACTCCAGTCAGAATAGCAATTATCAAGAATACAAAAAAAAAATACAATAAATGTTGGTGAGGATGTGGGGAAAAGGGCACAGTCATACATTGTTGGTGGGACTGCAAATTGGTGCAACCACTCTGGAGAGCAGTATGGAGATTCCTCAAAAAACTAGGAATGAGACCACCATTTGACCCAGTTTTCCTATTCCTTGGTAGATATCCAAAGGGGTTAATATCAGTACACTACAGTGATGCAGCCACATAAATGTTTATAGCAGTAAATTTCACAATAGCTAAGCTATGGAGACATCCTAGGTGTCCTTCAACAAATAAATGGATAAAGAAAATGTGGTAAGTAAACACAATGGTGTATTACTCAACCATAAAGAAGAATGACTTCATGACACTTGCCATATGACACTTGGATCTGGAAACTAAGTGAAATAAGCCAATCCCCCAAAAACCAAAGGTCAAATGTTTTCTCTGATATGTAGAAGCTAATCCACAATAAGGGAAGCGGGAGGAGTGGAAGAATAGAAGTTCAGTGGATTAGACAAAGGGGAATGAAGGGAAGGTAGAGGGTAAGAAAAGGAAAGTCAGTGGAATGAATCTGACATAACTTTCCTGTGTACATATATGAATATACAACAGTGAACTTCACTTTCATGTATATCCACAAGAATGGGGCCCTAATTAGCAAAAGAATATTCTATGCTTGTATAATTATATCAAAATGGAATCTACTGTCATGTATAACTGAAAAGAACCAATATAAAAAAATAAGAATAAAGGAGGCACAGTGGGACTAAAGTTAGGAAATGTGGATTTAGCTCAACTAAGAAACAAGTCACATTCTCTGTTTCCCAGGCATCCACTAGGGTCAGGGGGCTGCCCCTCAGCCTCCATTCTCAAAAAAGTTAAAAAAAAAAAAAAAAGAAGTTCAGGAGCTAAAATAACTTCAGAGGGGTTCTGTTTCATCATGAGACTCAAAGAAGTTCCAGATGTTTGAAGTGTAAAAAGCATTTCTGTCCACAGGAGGGAATAAAGGCTTGGGATTCTGGGTGGTAGGGGGGATGATGATAGTTTACAAAGAGAATTAAAGGAAATAAATGCATGGCAAATAGGAGAGTTTGCTCTGTGCATGAAGTCTCTCAGGTAACAGGCTTCAGAAGAATAGATGATTGCTTGCAACAAAGTCTTTCTGGATGAGATTTCAGATCTTCAGTCTTATTTTCCAAAGATAAATATTTTTTGTTTAATGAGATTGCAGAGAAGGAGTTCATGATAATTGCATTCAGGAGGAACTTCCAATTCAGACAAGGGAACTTTAGCCCCCTCTGAGTTATTCATCCCTGATCCCACCTCCATGTGTATAGGAGATGCACATATTAATAAACTTTCAATTGTTTTTCTGTTGTTAATATTATTTCTGTTATATGGACCTCCAGCAAGAACCTAGAAGGAAAATATTTTTTTCCTCTTCTATAATATATTAAGAAGAGTATTTACCATGTGGGAAAATAAAACCAAATAAACTAATATTCCCCATAGGTAAATTGATCTTGAAGGACTCTGGTTTAAAACTAATCTCTTGTGATTTTTGTTAATATAGATTATCATTCACCAGGTATCAGCTCATCCCCAGATTTCACTGAAAAATTTCAAGGCTCAGGAATTGCCCTACGAACATTATGACCCATCTAGATATACTGGTCGCTGACTGACACCAGAGTTATAGGAAGGTATGCAGTCACCTCATTAAAAAGATTGATACCTTGGTCTTTTCTCTGATTGTTTCAGAATCAGAATCATGTAACATTGCAAGAGACTAGAGAACTTAAGGTATTTGAATGCTTAGTATTTATCCTGCCCATACCCCTCCTATATGAAGAGAACATTCTTCTTACCTTGTATCTCTCTCCCTAATTTACAAATAGAATTCTTATACACTCTACCTGCTTGCACCCCCAACACTTTCTTCTCCTATTTATTTCCTTATAACAACATTTAAGTCTAAAATCTCATTCTCAATTGAAAAACTTGACATTTTGAAGTCTTCAAACTTCCACTTAATTTATTTCCCCGCTGAATGAAAATGTTTATTATCAGGCAAACTCACTTATGCTATTATCTTCTACTTAATGTGGAATGTTATGAGGAAATGAAATGCCTTAACCCATCTAAAATGAATTGGCCTTCTTAGGAATGTTCTTAATAAATAAGTCCAGTGGAGGTATCTCAGTCTGGTTGATGGAGGAGGGGTACTTTTTGATCTGAGGTTCATAGCTTCTGTTGTGTTCACAGCCTACTATGCTTTGCATATTAGAAATCCCCCTCTTCTAGTCAGGGAGAGCAGATGACTAAAGTCTCATGTTTTATCCAAAGAATGAGGAAAGAAAAAGTTAATTTTCCTTGGAGTACCTACTGTGAGCCAGGAGCCATGTGACTATCAGTCAGCTCTGCCTGTGCCACTCATTTGGGTGGATCTAAGGATGCTACCACAACAATGCTTAGGTCATGGCTTGCCTTCAGCTTAGCACATACAAACACATTTATATACCCAGATACATAAACATATTCCATACATTTAGGCACACACAGACCTATGTACAATACAATCACATCTACTCATACACCGTAGTAAGTGCAGCCACACTGCTCATACTAGTGATATAATACAAACTGCATGCATAAATAAGCTCATCATACACATTGGAATAACATACTTTATTTATAGAAGGAAAGGTCATTCAGCTTGGTAGGTTTAAAGATGTCAATGTCAGGAAAAGTCCTGGATTAGTCGAGAAGAGATGTCACATGAGCTGAACCTTGAAAGAACACTTAGGAGTAACTTAGGTAGTAAATGAGGACAGACTATTATTACAGGCAGAGAACAACAAAATCAAAATTGTACTATCATGAGACTATGATCCATAACTCCGGTTGGAAAACATTGACATGAAAATGCAAACTGGGGAGTGGCAGTGGCCGTTGATGTATGCAGGGCCATCACCTGAAAATCACGAAATGTTCTCCCCAACCTGAGGTCCCAGACAGACTGTCTAGTTGAAGAGAGGCTTTATGAGCTTCACATCTTCTATATTGTCAACATACCCATCCATGCTACAATGGAATTGAATATGGCTATAGCTCCTGGTCTCTCTGTAGTTATTTAATTTCTCCCAGTGACAAGTGAGTGTTTTGATGGGACGCTGGGCCCATATGTATGTATTTCTATAACGGTCATTCCATTTGCTACTAATGCATATATGCTCAATTTTGTACCATGAGATATAAATGAACATGTGAGAGAGCTTGTGGCTCAGATTTCCTTTTTTCATGAGATTGTTACATTTGTAGGAAGCAAAATCTTGGCTTGGACTTAGGTGATGTTCTTCCATAAATTTCCTCCTGGAAATGTTCTCACTGTGCAAAAGTAAACTGCATTGGAGACACAGCAGGGCCAAGAGAGTGACCCAGACCTTTAGAGAGGACGCCATCTCAGTGACCAGGACCACCTGTGTATGCACAGGGAAGAGAGAGGAAAATATTAAGGCATGCCTGGAGGGTTGCGCTGCACTTCAAAATTCCTGTTCCTGCCAATGAGGGCACTTGGGCCTAATTTCACTATTTGATTCCTATACTAGAAGATGATAACTCTTTTTTTGGGCAGAGGGGTTCTGGGAATTGAACCCAGAGATGCTTTACCACTGAACTACATCATCCCCTTTGTATTTTTTAAGAAAAGTCTCACTAAGTTGCTTAGGGCCTTGCTAAGTTGTCCAGGTTGGCCTTGAACTTAGTGATTCTCCTGCTTTTAGCCTCCCGAGTTGCTGGAATTATAAGCATGTACCACTGTGCCCAACTTAGATGACAACTCTTTTAGATAATAATATTTATAGAAAATAAAAATGTGTTGCAGACTGAGTGTACCAAGAACAAAATTTGGAAAAAGTAGACAACGTTTAAGAATTCTTTCTATTGCCCTCCCCTCTATAAGACCCATGGAACCCAAAGGACTATAGCTATCTCTAGTAAGCTCCTTTCCCCCAATTGACTTGCAGGAAATCATGTGTCCTAAAGAATGTGGCATTTTAAACCTATGTCTGTAAAGTAGAAATGGTTGTCACCTTTTATGGGCATGTAGAAGATAAACAACTTCTTGGGAGATATTTTCTAGGTGAAAGGCTTTGGTTCCCTGAAATCATAGCCCAGGCTGCAATTATGCTGACTTTGCATGATGATGCTTCTCTAACCTTAACTTCCTTAAAACAGCCACCCAAAGCCTGGGTTTACACATCCCTTCTCAGGGGCCATTTCCCCAACCCTCGTTACAAATGATCTCAATTTGACAGAGCTGCTTGTTGAGAATGTTGTGGTAAAGGAACTCGAGTTTTGAAATATTGCTCTAATCAAGTAAGTACTAAGACTAAAACTGCCTTCACAGGAGTAACTCTGACCTAGAAGAGGGAGTTATTTGAAAACTCTCCTCCTTAAACTAGGACTCTGCCCTCATTTGCATGAAGAATGTACTTGGCCCTATTGAATCTCTATCCTGATTTGCAACTCTGAATACCAGTGTCCTTCAATGGACCCAATAATATTTCCTTCAAGACAGACCTGAGAGAGTCTACTAGGATGTGTATATGCTTTGGAAGATCAGGGTTTGGAGGAGCAGGTGGGGGAAAGACTACATTAGTGGGAGTTGAATTGAAGCCTCCTTTTTCTGTAATTTCTATCTAAAAAGTCGATCAAGCTCCTTCCAGTGTTTCTGGGCCTTTCACCCAAGCTTCCTATGCATAGTTTTCTAACTCACCTTATTCAGATTCTGCGATCCTGTCACTGTTTGCGCTTGGTATCAGTATAGGGAAGGGAAGAGCAGAGTCTGCGTCTTTCTTCTCTTAGTGCCCAAGGAGTATTCAGTAGTGGACAAAGGAATGACAGTGGGAGGCACAGCACTCCTGATGATTTGTGCTGCTGGTGGAATGGAGGGCAGGGTCAAGGATATCTTTTTGTGTGAACCTGATCCTACACCTTCTCATGTAGAACACTTGAGTTCACTCTGAGAATAGCCTCGAGCAAAGGCTGCAAACATCAAAGAATGACTCCTGGGTACAAAGGAATTGCAGGGCACCGAAGAGTGACCCTAGAGAGGGTTATCTATAGTTTTCAGAAGACAACTAGAGATCTGACTTCTAAACTCATTGCCTGACTAACTTTTGGGCTTTAATTTGCTGGGCTATGTTCTATGGGAACTCCAGGGGAAAAAACCACCTCTGGAGGTACAAACTGTGGGAACTTTGCTGAAAGGAGAAAGAGTATTTAGTCCAAGGTGCAGTTTATGGATAGACGGAGACACTGAAATATGCTTTCTATCAACATCTTCAAGGATGGCTTATAGCTAAGCTACCATCATGGAATTTCTCACTGAGCCACATTATTATTAGAATATCAGAATGTTCAGCTTACATCCAGAATTTACCTTCAGACTCTAACTCATATTAAGCATTCTTGGAATAATAGGGAATCATGTGCCAGTAGACTGGCTGGGAGGTTGGCTCAAAGCACATTCTTTTATCCTTTATACCCTAGTTCTTTAGGTGACCAAGGGGGAATTCTGAGCATCTGAGTTTGGATACCTTAGAGATGATTCCAAGGACAAATAAGGTCACAATCACATGCACATATGTCTTTCTTTCCCTGCCTCCTTCTTCTTTCTTTCCTGAGGATTGAACCCAGGGATGCTCTACCACTGAACTATATCCCCAGCCCTTTTTATGTTTTATTTTGAGAAGGGATCTCATTATGTTGCCCAGGCTTGCCTTGAACTTGTAATCCTCTTGCCTCAGCCTTCTGAGTGGCTGGATTACAAGTATATACCACCATGCCTGGCTTATCTACAGCCCTTTCTAACAAGTTTGTGTTACCTACTGAAGATTAAAATTCAAGTAGTGCTTCAATAAATGTAGAAAGATGGGGGACCAATATTTGAAAAAACAAGAAAAAGATCCACAGTCTTTCAAAGAATCATATTTTATGGGATATTATAGAATATCAGCAAGCAATTTTGAGACTTGTAAGAAGAATGCGTGTGAAAGTAGTTCTTGAATAATAAATTGTTATGCTAGCATCTATTGTTGATAATATTATTACATGTTGGATTATTCTATCCTAGACATTTCTAGTGTCAACTAGTTAATCCAGTATGTTCAAATAAGTGATATTTTACTTTAAATATAGAAAAAAATTACTTTGAACTCCAGGCACACATCAGGAATTCTGCAATACCCTAAGCCCAAAGTCCTAAGGCCTCTTGGATATAAAGCAAATTATATAGGAAGCAACCAGAACTAAATTGTGGGGAGCAGTATGCCTTTATATTACCTTTGTAGCAGGAGCTTCTTAGTTGGTGACTTCTGATTTGAGTTATTAGAGTGATATTATCCTTTGAATATAAATTTTCAGTTATTTATTAATCATTTTCTTTCTTTAAACATTTTCTTTAACTCTTTTTTCTATTAGTTCTTTGATATTTCCTTTGTTGACCACTATTCAATTCTTTTTTGTTATACCTGTTTTCAGAACCATAATAGAGACTTAAGTTTCCTGATGCAGATGACAAGAATGTCTCAAGGAGGCTTCATGTGGGCTGCACATGCTGCCAAGGGTTGCCAGCTCGGTGGGTTCCTGTGCAGTCTATCAGAGAATCAGATAAAGGCCCTGGGGGATGAGAACAAGTCTACTGGGACTTCTTGTTCCAGCAGAAGGGAGACCCAGCAGTGACAGAGTCAAGCTGGCTCTTAGGACAAAGGAGCTAGTTTTATTCATGTGAAAGGGGGAGGAGGTGCACCAGAGTTTAGGACTATTAATTGGCTTTAGATGCATTTTAAAAGGTGTTTTTCTTTGGGCAAACTTTTCAATCTTGAGGGAGGGGTAGTCAGCTGGTCGTCTTGGTGTAAAATGTTACTTTTTAATTATCTTGCTGCATCTGGTATAAATAGTTCTGCCCTGGGATAAGGATGAGCTGCTGTAGCTGTTAAGAGAACACAGATGAGAAATGGGAGTGAACACAAATTAGGGCAGAAACAAGTTAAGGGCCCTGGCAATTTTCTGTGTTGGTGACTCCTCAAAAGTTTTATCCTTTTTGTTTGTTGGGGAAGTATCCTGGTTTTAATCATATATCTGTTTCTGAGGGTAGTGACAGAGTTAGTGAATGAGGGTACAGGAAAGGCACACATTATGCTCTTTATAGCTAAAAAGCCATGAGTTAAAACAGAGTGCAGGGGAAAGCACATACCATGCTTTTAATAACTATCAAGCTGGCCATTGAGGTCTCTGAACTTTGTAGGAGAGGTCTGACTGTCTCACAAGGGCTCCAAAGATGGAATTCCCAGGGTCCAGGAACTGATGTGTTGGGGAAAAAAAATGTTTTTGCTTTCATTAAGCCACAACTGGATTTAGCAATTCCTTCATTTATGAATGTAGGGGAAAAAATAGAAATCATAGATTTTTATATCTGTTTACATTGCTACAAATATCTCAAAATCATTTACATTGATTAGAAGTTCAAAATTATAGTCATAATTATGTTCATATTTACACCTTATTACTAAAAACATTAATAAATACATGTATTATTATGTATTACTAGGTCACAAACTTTAAATATTTGATACTTAATTCCCTTTATAATACAAAGGATTATACTTGATGAAATTTGTTCTTTTGTTTTCAATTATTATGTTTGCTCTTAATTGTTCTTTGGCTTCACCACAATGCCAAACGCCTGCATGCCACAAAAACAAAACAAAACAAAAACAATTTAACCCCCTTTCCCAAGGGATGGTAGAGTAACCCAATGAAAGAATTTTTTTTCCATCAGTAACTATTTATTATAAAAGTATTATAGTTTTATCTCAAAGGATTCAAAAATAGTGATGCTCTGCTATCACCATACGTTTAATATAAAAGCCCTTTGCAAAGTACCAAATTCACATCATATTTGATTACCAGCTATTCATATATACATCCAATTTTTAAAAATTTATTTATTTACTCTGATTTGTTATACATGATAGCAGAATGCATTTCACTTCCTAGTACACATACAGGGCACAATTTTTCATGTCTCTGTTTGCTCACAGAATCACACCATTCATGTCTTCATACATGTACTTAGGGTAATGATATCTATCTTATTCCACCATTTTATTCTATTTTAATGCTGAATAATATTCCATTTTGTATATATATACCACAGTTTCTTTATCCATTCATCAACTGAAGGGCATCTGGGTTGGTTCCACAATTTAGCTATTGTGAATTGTGCTGCAATAATCATCGATGTGGCAGTGTTCCTGTAGTATGCTATTTAAGTCCTTTAGGTGTAGACCAAGGAGTGGAATAGCTGAGTCAAATGGTGGTTCCATTCCAAGTTTTTCAAAGAATCTCCATACTTTTTTCCATATTGGCTTCACTAATTTGCAGTCCCACCAGCAATGTATAAGCGTGCCTTTTTCCCTACATCCTCGCCAACACTTATTGTTGTTGGTGTTCTTAATAGCTGCCATTCTAACTGGAGTGAGATGAAATCTTAGAGTAGTTTTGATTTGCATTTCTCTAATTGCTAAAGATGTTGAACATTTTTTCATATATTTGTTGATCGATTGTATATCATCTTCTGAAAAGTGTTTGTTCATGTCCTTGGCCCAATTACTGATTGGGTTGTTTGGTTTTTTGATGTTAAGTTTTCTGAGTTCTTTATATATTCTAGAGATTTGTGCTCTCTCTGTTGTGCATAGTAAAAATTTGCTACCATTCTGTAGGCTCTCTATTCACCTCTTTGATTGTTTCTTTTGCTGAGAAGAAGCTTTTCAGTTTGAATCCGTCCCACTTGTTGATTCTTGATTTTATTTCTTGTGCTATAGGAGTCTTATTAAGAAATGAAAGGAATCTTGATCCTTAAATAACTTTCATCATTTACCAAGAATTCTCAAGTGATAAAGAAATAAAATTCTTTGTACTTAAACTACTGTGTTGTTTTCGAAACCTACTTTTACCCTAGCTAACCCCCTTTTGATTACTTTTACAGTTTTGATAAATGTGGTATTATTTTATTATTAATAAGGTTATGATGCAGGCTGAGGATACAGTTCAGTGGTAGAATACTTGCTTTAAAATGTGTGAGGCCCTGGATTATACCCCCAGGACTGAAAAAAAAAAGTTATAATACAACTATACCTTATTAACATTTGTGTGTGTGTGTGTGTGCGTGTGTGTGTGTGTGTGGTGGTGGTGGTATATCAAACCTAGGGCCTTGCTCATGCTAAGCCTGTACTCTACCATTGAGCTACATCACCAGTTCTCCCTTAACTATTTTAAATAAAGAGAAGTAGGATATAAACATTGCCAAAATAAGTAAGTAAGTAAATAAATAAAAAGCTTAAAAAAGGTAATGCTGCAGTTGTTGCTATTAGGGTTTGGGTAAATATATGAAGTCCTAGGTCAGCCACATTCTGGCAGAAATACATTGTGCCCTCACACTTGTTTAACTCCAAAGTTTAGCTCTATTGTCCCCCCTCCCCAGGTCAACTGGGAGGAAGTTGAGGAAAGGACATCACTAGAGACTTCCTCTTTAAGTTGGATATTGAGAGAGTGCCAAGAATGTTCGTGTACAATCAAAATACCACCTGCTTATTGATCATAATAAGGAAATTCTGAGTGTGAAAGCATCAGTTATGCCATGTGCATTATGGTAAGAATGAGGGAAGATGAAGCTTATTGAATAGATCAGGTACACTCTTAGTATTAGTCAGCATCATATTACTACAACAAAACCTGGAGGCAATTAACTTATAAAATGAGAATGGATTTATTTAGCTAATGATCCTAGAGGTTCCAGTCCAAAACCAGTAGAACAGAGGCAGAGGTATAAAGACAGAAATAGGAGATAAATTCCACCCCAAGTGAAACAATCACTTAAGGAAAACACACTCTGTTTCTCTCCACTCTCTCACAACATTTCTGATACCACGTGTATGGGTTTTTTCAACCACACAATTCTGTAAGTCTCCAAATGCAGGCTGGTTGTCTTACAGTTAAATTTAATTTTGGATGTACCTGAAGTTAGCCTCAGATCCCACAAGTTAACATCTCAATCCCAAAAAACAGTTCCTATTTCAGATGTACATGTCGAGTCCCAGTCTCTAGTATTTTTGACCCACCAGCTATAAATCAGCATTCTACCCACTCCTTCATCAGGTTCCATATTTGCTAAAATAATTTGCAAATAATTTGACTTGTTTATCAGTTTACAAGTTACAAGCAAAAAGCCAGGCCTTTTGGGAATTCATGCATAAGAGCTCCATTTTGGCCCTCTCGGTCTCCATTTTGGTTGAGGGTTTGATATATGACCCTATTTTAACCCCACTTTCACCTCTCCCCCTCCCTTTTTTTTTTTTTGGTTCTGGGGATTGAACTCAGGGCCTTATGCATGCAAGGCAGGTACTCTATCAACTGAGCTATATCCCCAGCCCTCCCCTTTTTCTGTTTTGACAAAGATCTTTCTCTGGAGGCATCACTGATCAACCCTTCAATCGGGCTTCATTGCCCCTCACCACTGGGAAGGACCTGTTCTTCTTGGTCTGATTCCTTGTTAGAAAATACTTATGAATTGTGAATCTGTGTCAGAAACAAGACAATCCTTTCAACCACATCTGAGCAACAAGGAGGGCCACAATGAGAAGCTATTGAGCTAAGAGTGCATGGAGTTTATTGTTAAATTCAGCTTTTCTATTTCATGAGCATTGGCGATCATCTCAAAGCACTGTGCCTGCATTACTGGGTTAGCATTCTGTAGAAATTCAACAAGCAACAGGTACAAAATTTAAGAAGTAGAACTCATAGTAAAAATAACAGCAATATTATATTTCCAGTTTACAAAATGGTTTTGAGCCATGAGCCTAGGCCTGAAGACAACCAATCAAATAACCATGGAGAATTTGGTGAGACCTTCTGTAGCTAAGTGGCCTGTTCTCTTCCTTTAATTGGGTCTCAGATTCTCCAGAGGGATTTATCCAGGTACAACATGTAGTGTTACTGATGATGCAGACACTTCTTTGTTCAGCTAGTAAATGATTAAGAGCAATTCTGTTATTTCAGAACATTCCAGCAACAGAATATAGTGAATGCTTCTGAGTGGCAGTAGGTTTTGCAGTGGAATCTGCAAAGACAAGTAATAGATACATTTCTTTTTTTCTTTTTAATATTTTTTTTAGTTGTAGATGGACACAATATCTTTATTTATTTTTATGTGGTACTGAGGATCAAACCCAGTGCCTCACCAGTCAAAACTACACTGAGATTTTATCTCAGCAGTCAGAATGGCAGCCATCAAGGATACAACAAAAATAAATAGTGGAGGAAAAAATGCACACTTTTACACTGTTGGTGGGACTGTAAATTAGTACAATCACTATGGAAACCAGCATGGAGGCTCCTCAAAAGACTAGGCAAGGAATTACCATATGATCCAGGTATACCACATCTCAATATTTATCCTGAAGAATTAAAGGCATCATACTACAGTGATATTTGCATACCCATGTTTATAGCAGCATAATTCACATTGGCCAAACTTTGAAACCAGCCTAGGTCCATCAATGGATGACTGGATAAAGAAAATGATGTATGTATACACAATAGAGTTTTATTCAGTCATAAGGAGAAATAAAGTTATGGCATTTGCAGGAAAACGTATGGAACTAGAGACCATCATGTTAAGTGAAATAAGTCAAACCAAGAAGGTTAAGAGTTGAATGTTCTCTCTCTTCTTTGCAGAAGCTAGAGAGGAAAAACTGAAGAGAAAGTTGGGGGCAAATCTCATGAAAATCAAAGGGAGATCAGTAGAGGAAAGGGTCCAAGGGGTGGGAGGTGGGGAGTGATATTGGCCAAATTACATTGTTATATTGTATGCATGTACAAATAAGTATAAATTCCATCTGTGGGTACAACTATTATGCACCAACAAGAAAGTGGAAAAATCTTTATATCTTTATATCAGGGAGTATGATGCATAGTTCCTTATGGGACTTGTGCATTGTTGTAAACCAAAAGAGAAGCATTGGGGGTTTTGATAATAGACCCAATAGTCAATAAAATTTCTGCTTTTGGCAAGAGATTGGGAAATACAGATAAGGGTATTGTCCCTCCATGAAAAAGAAGAAGAGAGTAAAGACTATGGAGTGGGGGTAAGGGGATTTGGTTGTAGCTCAGTGATAGAGTGCTTGCCTAGCATGCATAAGGCCCTGAGTTTGATCTTCAACACCAAATGATTAAATAAATAAATAAATAAATACAGAGAGATAAAGACTTTAAACAGGTCTGGTCTGGTCACCTTTGGAGAGCTGTCCATATCAGATGACATCGGCTTCATTTCCTAAAAATTATTAGTGTTAAGTCTCGGAGAGGACTCCAAGTACAACAAGAGGTTGGTGCCTTCTGTAAATGAGATATGTGTATCCAGAAATCAGCTCCTTGGAGCTTGGCAGCATAAATGTTGGTTAAAAGGGGCTGCTAGTGGCCTGTCCAACAAGGTTGGAGGCAGACCTGGAAATGTCTTCCAATACACAAAAGCTCTAATGTTTCAAGTCTTTATTTACCAGAGTATAATTTGTATATGCTACCAGAATATAATGTTTATTCATAGTTTTGATTATACCTTTATATAATTTTTTATCCCTGGTGTTAATCATATATTTATAACACAAAAGTATGTACCTTTTTTAAAATGATGGTCAAAAGAACAGCAAGAGCCAAATGCCTGGGGCAGCCCATGACTATTTCAAAGGTTGAGAGTTTATGCAATCCAAAGAGGGGAAAGTAGCTTGTAAATTCAAAATTGTTATACATAGGGTTTATGTATAATAACTTACATAGGATTTCTGGCCAGGAAAATTGCAAAGTTTTCATAAAATTTTGTGGATTGATTTTTAGGAGTATCATTCAACCAGTACAGTTAATTGGGGATGATAACACAAAGAAAATATTGTAAGATGGGACAGAGAGCACATAGCCATGTTGTAATTTATCCAGTGAAGTGTGTTCTTAATTTACAATGGAGGTTTACTAGGTAGGGAATATTTTTAATCTTATTTTGTGGTACTAGGGATTGAACCCGGGGGTGCTCTACCACTGAGCTACATCCTCAGCACTTTTTATTGTGAGACAGGGTTTCACTATGTTGCCAAGGCTGGTCTTGAATTTGTGATCCTCCTACCTCAGCCTTCCAAGTCACTGGGATTACAAGTGTACACTACTGCACCTGGATGGAATATTTTAAAAATATAATTAATATTTCAGCTTAAAAGGAGAACATACAAACAAGTAGCCACCATCTCCTTATTTTTATTTTTTTGGCTTCTGGTGCCAAAATTGTGATTCTTCAGTAATTGTTCTAAGATCATGATTCAGAAATTTTTCTATCTGGGATATGACAAGAAATTTGACCAGTGAGATATAGGAGTAGTAATCCCCTAGTTTTCACAGAGCCTAATTGAGAATGGCCTGAAATCTTAATATTGGCCTACACACCAGGTCACTATTAAATCTAACGAATTTTTCCATATGGCCCATTCTTATATTTTGTCTCCGCTAGAAGTGAGGCAACTTGTCAGCTTCCATAATATTCCTAAATCATGACCATTTCTAGTGCATACCTAGTGTCTACATAAGTGTTAGCAGCTTTTCCTTTAGCAAGAGAGCATGCTCAACTAGGGCAAACATTTCCATCTGCTGGGCAAAAAAATTGAAAGTTAAGGGGTTGCTTCCTTAATTTCAAAGGGACTAATATTAATGACCTGCATAATATTTACCAGTATTGCCTTTTAAGTATGAGGCATCCGTGAACCAGGACATCTCAGCATTGTTCAAGGAAGTGTCCTGTAAAAACTTTGAAGAGTCAAATGGAGTGGTTAATAGGATTTCATGTTAGTTGAGAAAACTAAAGTAAGATGTTAAGTATGAAGACACTTTCAAAGAGATTCCACAGCAATAGGAACAAAAATGGCCATCAGAGCTCCAGAGATGATTTCTTTGGTGGATTTGACCAATAGTGCTATAGCAGGGACAGCCCACAGACAAGGGGAGGAACCATGGGCATCTGACCTCAGTTTCTGATTCTTGTACCCCATGGATCAGTAATGATTGACATGCCTAGCATGTGTAAAGTCTTGGTTGTATTCCTGCCACTGAGGGGAAAAATTGCAGGGCATTTCTTTCCTTTTCATACACAAAACAGAAGAAAGACAGTTGAGGGGCTGGGGCTGTGGATCAGAGGTAAAGTGCTCACCTAGCATGTTGAGGCACTGGGTTCCATCCTCAGCACTATATAAATATAAAATAAAGATATTGTATCCACCTATAATTTAAAAATAAATATTAAAAAAAAGAAGAAGGAGAGTTGATAGTTAGCCAAGCCATGTCTTCAAGGTCTCTCCAAACAAAGAGATCGGGTTTAGTGGTTTTAAGTAAAGCATATAAGGGTTGGGCCAGAAGTTTGGGATACTGTTGCAGCCATAACTGGCAAATCCAAGAAACCATGGAGTGACAGTGAACTTGAAGTTAAGAAATTGTAAGATGCCTTGTATCAGTTCTGAATCTAATTTGTAATCTACTTCCTGAAATTAGGTGACTTAAATATTTTACTTGAATTTTTACCAGTTGCAATATTTCTTATGAATCCTATGACCTGTAGCATCTTAGAGTTTTAACAAGTGTAGACTATCTTTCTTGCACACTGATTGTGAGGGAGGTGCACAAGAAGAGTCATACACAGGTGGCTGTAAGGTACATCACTGAGGGAAAAATAGTCATCCTTTAGGATTTGAGAAGTGAGGGACTTTCACTGAAACCTCAGGCCTTTACTTTCCCAATATATTGCTGGCTGGCCCAAGAGAAGGCTAAAAGGTATTAGATGGCTTACATACTGGTTTGCTGCTGTTCATGATCAAGGTCAGCAAGGTATGTGGGTTTGGGGCAACTGTGTAGTGAGGTATAACAATATTACAAGAACTGGTACATAGGATAATAATGAGATTTTGTCTTTTATTCTTTTATAATAGTTTAATGTCCAAAAGAGCTTCTTTGTTTAAAGAGTACTGGTTAATTCTAGGTCAAGTTTTCAATGGGTTGATCTGAATCTTAATAGTGAGTACACTAAGGAGCCTATTTGACCTACTGACAATATCATTCATTAATATATGTTCTAACAAAAAAGAGCAGGTTAGTTTTTGTTTACCATAGAAACAAAGAGTGGCTTAGCAAATGAGAGAAGTAGGAGAACTCAGAAGACCTGGAATTGGTCTTAGTTTATCTGGTTTGCCAAATTCTAAAATTATCTACCCTTTTCAGAGGAAAAATAAATTCCTGCATGTTTTTTTTTTCAAAATGTGTGTCAAGAATGCGAACTGGAACACAGCTATTAAGGAAAAGGGAGAAGACCAAGATGTAAAGAGATAAAGACATGAAAACATTTTGGGGATTGTTAGAGAATGCACAATTTGGATTGTCTTATTGCTCCAGTGAAGGGGTTTTTAAAGCCAGTGAGGTTAAATGCTCAGAGGGTTGTCCTAGTATCTATAAGGATAATCAGAACTTCATTCCCAATATGAAGAGACTTCTCCCCATCCCCAAGGTATTAAGGGCAAAGACTGAGAAAAGTCCTTGTCTTCCTCAGAGACCTGTCACTGGATGGTTATGAAAGGAGGTCTTTTTTTGTTGCTGTTGTTTTGCCTTGTAGCAATCTCTTTTCCAGGATTTCTGCAATAATAGTATAAGCCAGGAGGACTTCATCTAGAATTTTGTTTGGGGACTTGTATCTGAGAGACTTTTAGCAATTTTCTTTTTATTGGAATCCTCTAAAATAGAAGCTAACTGATTAGCCAAATTTGCAAGATCTGGAGTGGGCATAGTTTCCTATTCCATGTGGGTTCTTTTACAAAGGTGGGAGAGCTTTGAAGTTGGCCACTCACAAACACAGAAGGGAAGTGTACTCAAGTAGAGTCGACAGTCACAGGAAGGTCAGAGTTTTCCTTAAAAATGAATTAAAGTCAGTTGTAGTAATTGTAAACAGATTCTTTAGGTTCCCCAGTACAAGCCTAAATTTTATTCCAGTCTAAAACCTTAGGAAATGCTCAAGGATAGCTTTGAGGAGATTTTTGGACAACTTTCACATCTGATCTCAATGTTGGGACATTATCTACCTCAGAAGGAGTCTAGAGAGCTTCATCCATCCATTGTTGGGCCTGGCCTTTCTGATGTCATGTGAACCAAATGTTATAGACCAGAAAAACCTGACTGATAGGCCTGAATTTCTGTGTTAAATTCTGAGCAAATTGATGAGGTCTTCAGTGACATTTGGAATTCCTGGGAATGATTCTAAGATAAGCCTTAGTCCAAGAAACTTGGAAGCTTAGAGTTTATCTGGGTTCATCAGTGGGCTTTATATTAAAGGGACAGGTTTTAATGGAATAAATTTAGGGAGTGGTGGAGGCTGAGGAGTCTGGAAAGAAAGGGAGCTCTGCAGGAGAAAACTAAAGAGGAGGAGGAAGAGGGGCTTTCAGAGGAGGAGGAGAAGGCTCAGGAGCACAAGGTCTCTTAGTTGCTAAAGTTTTTTATCCTCTTAATATTTTCATTGCCTCAGTTTTGAGACTGTTGTCTGTAGTGAAGCAAATTATGTGGACTTTTTGTTTTGTTTTATTTTCTACTTTTATGGTTATGTTTTTATTGACATATAGTAATTATATATACTCATGGGTGCTGTGTGATATTTTGACACCTATGTACACTGCGCAATGTTCAAATCTGGGTAATTAGTATATTGAACACCTCAAACATTTATCATTTCTTTGTGTTGGAAACATTCATAATCCTACATTCTAGGTATTTTGAAATATACAGTAAATTTTTGTTAATTATACTCAACCTATTGTGTTATACAGCACGAGGAAAGCAGAAAATAAAACAAACCAAAAAGTCCCATAATTCTCCTATGTAGCTGAATTTTTGAATAACTTAATGAACACTTCTCTAATCTCTACTCATTTATAGCCTTTTGAAACTATTATTCTGTATTTAACTTCTAAGAAATTAGCTTTTTTTTTTGGTTCCATTTATGAGTGAGATCATATGGTATTTTTCTTTCTGTGCCTGGCTTATTTCACTTAGCAAAATGTCCTTCAGGTTGTCCATGTTGCTGCAAAAGACAGGATTTCATTTTTTTCTTATGAATAAATAATATTCTACTGTGCATATATGTGTATGTATGTATATATATCTGCACAATGAAATATTATTTATTCATAAGAAAAAAATGAACTCCTGCCTCTCTCTCTCTCTCTCTCTCTCTCTCTATATATATATATATATATACACACACACACACACACACATACACACACACACAACATTTTCTATATTAAATCAATCATCAGTGAATACCCCAGTCAAATCATTCATTGATGGATACCTAGATTTATTCCACATCTTGGCTATTATGAATATTGCTATAGTGCTGCAATAAACATGGGTGTGCTGATGTTTCAGTGATATACAAACTTCCTTTTCACTGAATATATAATGAGTAGTAGGATTGTTGGATCATATGATAGTCTTATTTTTAGTTTTTTAAGAAACTTCATACCATTTTCCATATGGTTGTACAAATTTACATTCCCACCAACAATATATGAAAAAAGGTTTCTCTTTCTCCACATTCTCACCAGACTTTTTTTTGTCTTTTCTTTTTCTTTCTTAGTTTTTAAAAAATATTTATTTATTTTTGGTACATGGGATTGACTCCACGGGTGCTTTACCACTGAGCCCCATCCCTAGGCCTTTTTATTTTTTATTTTGAGACAGGGTCTCACTAAGTTGCTGAGGCTGGTCTCAAGCTTGAAATCCTTCTGCCTCAGCCTCTTGAGTCATGGGATTATAGGAGAGCATCAATGTGCTTGGCTTCAATGATAGCATCCTTACTAAAGTGAGATATAAAAAGAAGATGTGAAAAAAAAAAAAAAAAATATATATATATATATATATATATATATATATATATATTGTACTATAGACTGAACCCAGGACCTAGAGCATGTTGGGTAAGTGCTCTACCACTAAGCTACATCCCCAGCCCTTCATTGTTTATTTATTTATTTATTTATTAACTGATTTTATTCAGTCTCCTTAGAGACTATATAGCAAATCATTATGGTGAGATATTGGGAAAAGTTTTCAATTAGCAGTAGTTGTGCCTCAGATAAACATCATTTATATGATACTGCCACTGTGCAAAGTTCCAGCCCTTTAAGTCTTTTATTTTTAAAATATTTTTAGCTATAGATGAACACAATATCTTTATTTATTTATTTATTTTTTGTGGTGCTGAGAATTGAACCCAGTGCCTCACACATGCTAGCTAGGCAAACGCTCTACCATTGACCCCATAACCTCAGCCCCCAAGGTTTTTTTTCGAGACAGAGTCTCTCTAAGTTGCCCAGGCTGATCTTCTGTGTACAATCCTCTTGCTTCAGCTTCCTGAGGAGCTGGAATTACAGGTGTGGTGATTAGTGATAGCCAGTTTGATTTCTATTTCCCTAATGACTAGTGATATTGAAAAAAAAATTTCATATACTCTTTGGCACTTTGTGTGTCTTCTTTTGAGATATGTCTATTCAGATAATTTGCCTTTATTTTTGGTACCAAAGATTGAACTCAGGGGTGCTTAACCATTGAGTCACATCCCCCAACTCACTCTCTCTCTCTCTCTCTCTCTCTCTCTCTCTCTCTCTCTCTCTATATATATATATATATATATATATATATATATACTTTTTTTTAGACACAGGGTCTTGCTGAGTTGCTTAGGGCCTAGTTAAGTTGCTAAGGCTGGCTTTGAACTCATGATCCTCCTGCCTCAGCCTCCTGAGTTGCTGGAATTAAATTACAGGCGTGTGGCACTGAACCCAGCTCATTTGCCATTTTAAATTTCTGTTTAAATATATATATATATTTAGTTTTTGATAGACCTTTATATTTTATTTAGTTTACACAGTGCTGAAAATTGAACTCATCCCTCACACATGCCAGGCATGTGCACTACTGCTGAGCCCCAGCCCCAGCCACCATTTGCCATTTTTAATCAAATTATTTTGTTTTATTTTTGGCTGTTGAGTTATTTGAATTCCTTATATGTTATTCTGGATATTAATCATTCATATATATATATTAATCATTCATATATATATTAATCATTCATATATATATATATTCTCTCTCTCCAGAGTGATATTTTACAAATATTTCCTTTCATTTTGAACTTTTTATCTTCACTGTTGATTGTTTTTTCTTCAGAAGCTTTTTAATTGATTAATAGTCTGTTTTGCTTATTTTCGCTTCTGTTGCCTGTGTTTTGGGGACCTTATCCAAATAAATCTTTGCCTATACCAATGTCCCAAAGTGTTTCTTCTATGTTTTATTCTATGAGCTTTATAATTTTGGGTCTTTTTAATTAAGACCAGATAAGCCAAGATGGTTGCCTAACAATTTGTTTATATATAATTCATTTTGAGTTAATTTTTGTGTAAGGTAAGAGATACGGGTTTCCTTTCAGTTTTCTGTGTATGGTGATCCAGTTTTCTTTTTTTTTTTTATTGGTTCTTTTTGGTTATACATAACAGTAGAATCCATTATGATATAAACATACAAGCATGGAATATATCTTATTTTAATTAGGACCTCATTCTTGTGGGGGTGATCTAGTTTTCTAAGCACCATTTGCTGAAGAGATTATCTTTCTTTAATGTATGTTCTTGTTACCTTTACCAAAAAAACAGTTTGCTGTTAATACATGGACTCATTTCTGGGTTTAGTTCCATTCATCTCTGTATTGTTTATATACCTTTTGCTAGTACCTTTGCTGTTTTGGTTATGATAGCTTTCCTTCATATTGTGAAGTCCGGGATGTTAATGCCTTCAGCTTTGTTCTTTTTGCTCAGGATTGTTTTGGTTATTCAGGATCTCTTGGGATTCCAGATGGGTTTTATTTTATTTTTTTTATTTCTGTGAGGAATTTCATCGAAATTTTGACAGGAACGCTTTGTAACAGTTTATGGCAGTCATATATTCCTAAGGTGTTTTATTCTTTCTATACCTGTGAAGTGCAAACAGATAGATTAGTCTGGTTTATGTGCTTGGGCAAGTCTGCTGTACAGGATACTCTACTAACAAGATTGTACAGTGGCCTATATATTGCTTTGTAGAGTTGAGTTTTTCATTATTGGTGCCTATTAAACATTTTTCAATCTCCATAGGTTAGCAACAAGTAACCTCTTCCTGGACTGGGCAACAGAAGTTACACATCATGCCAATCAGACTGATTCTTGAATCTGCTCAGGACTCACTGTGACCACAGCACATGCATTCCCCCTGAGTAGTCCAACCTACAGATGAGACAGAATGGACTTGACTGAAATGGAACTGGAGTAAAGACACCTTCATGTCTCAACCCAAGTGTCTAAAAAATTAGTGCTATGGATGTCCTTTTGATTGATCCATTCTTTAGATGGTTAATGTCCCTTCCTTTAACATGATGCAATATTTTCCATGCTTGCTGATAGGTTCTTGCTCTTTGTACTGCTGTTGTGGAATATAAATGCAAGGTGCCTCTGGAGCCTGTTCTGATGACTTTGTGGAAGATATGGGAAGGCATAAGAATGTTAGAGTCATTAAAGGGTCTTTGAGCCACTGAAGGTGTGGAGTGTTGTGGGTTTAACGCAGGTTAGTACCTAGGAAGTCTTTTGTCCCTGGCAGTGAGTTAAGAACCATTTTAAAAAATGTTATAGAGGGTAAGGGGGAAAGAATCCGGCCAATTCTCGAATGTCTGATCTTTAGCTGAATGAAATTAGCTGAATTAAAGCAGAATGAACTTGGTTATGAAGTAAAGGAATCCATCTATAAAGTAGGAACACTATCTGTCCTGTATATATTCCGACTGCTTGTAGGCATGGTGTGGCCCCTATACTGTCCTGGCCTGCCACCACCGAGGAGTACCCAAGTAATAAAATGTCCAAACCCACTCTGTTGAGTCCAAATTCTTTCTCTTGGATCAGCAAACAGTACACTGAGTCTTTGCATCCTTATCGTTGGAGAGGTTCCTTGATGGGTACTACACTTGATTTCCGTGGGTCACCTCTTTTTCCAGGGTGATTTTCCTTTGGATTTGACTTCTCTGACATCAGTTTATGCTAACCTAAAAAAAAAAGAAAGAAAGAAAAGAAAAGAAAGGAAGGAAGGAAGAAAGAAGAAACATAGGACCTCTGGAACAAAATATTTTATTTACTATTAGTAAAGATTTTCAACTTGGGGTATACAGACTAAGAAAATCCTAGGCACACACAAGTAATTGGAACAAAGGGGGAGTTTTTAAAGACAAAGAAATCAGGTAAACAGCTTCAAAACTTAGGTAATTGGTCTCAGGAATTCATTGCTGAAGTTGGCATTATTGTTTTGGCAGAAATAGCCATTGCTAGGCATCAGTCTTGGCTTATCTGAAATACTATGGCTAGAGGAAATTCCTGAGATAAGCTGGTTACAAAGTATCAAGGTAATTTAGAAATGCACTCAAGAGAGCTTTATGGGTATTCCCAACTCCTTTGGGTTAGAACTTTGACATAAATTACTCCATTTTGTATTATTAACTTCCATTAGCCAGGTGGAAGAGATGAATAGAGCAAGGGATGGAGATCTAGAAGTTCCATGCCTTCTTAGGATGTGCCTCCCTCCCAGTACCTAGCCACTTGGGAGCTGTTCAAATTGCATTGTCTGTGAGTTTTTATGGAGATTGTTTTCCTTGCCTGCCAACCATTATTGGAGGTCAATAGTTGAAGCTGAAAGTTCTACTCCATAATCACTTGTTCTTTCTGGTCACCAGCCCCATCTAGAGGCTATCTAGGGAACTTAATCTAAGTCACATCATTAGCAAAAACTCAGATGATGAGAAGGGGCTCATTATTAATAACAAAATATTCCTAATTCAGAAATTCCAAAAGGTTTTTTAAATGAGGTTTGCTATGAAGGACATTACAAAGGATACATATTAAAAGCTTCATAAGGTAGGGTATAGGGAAAGAGGCACAGAGCTTCCTTCCATGCCCTCCCCAGGCCTCCAGGAACCTGTACAGGTCCAGCAATCTGGGAGTTCCCAAACCTTGTCCTTTTGAGCTTTTATGGAGACCCCATCACATATTTAATGCTAATAGACTGGATGGGGAAACCCAGCAAGTCCTGTCTACTCAGTTTGCTCCCAGTTTCCCTTCCTTCCTCCTGGACATGTAACAGGACCTTTCCCAAAGGGGGGGTCTTATAATATACTATCAGACAAAGTAGATTTCATGAGTTCTGTGACAGAAATCAGGACAAACACAAAATATATTTCATTTTGCTCCACAGTTACCAACTCCCATGACAACATGGTTGGTGCCAAGGGCAGAATTCTCTGTCCTCACTCTTTTTTTTTGGACTGGGGATTAACCCCAGGGGTGCTTTACCACTGACCTACATCCCTAATCCTTTTTAATTTTTGAAACGGGGTCTTACTAAGATGTTGAGGCTGGTCTTAAACTTAGCAATTCTCCTGCTTCAACTTCCTAAGTTACTGGGATTATAGATGTGTGCCACTGTGCCTGGCTGTCCTTACTCATATATGGACAAACTGTTAGAGGAAAACCTTGCCCTCCATCTACCAACATTCTATGGTCAAGGACCTATGAATCAACAGTAGATAGATCAATAGGAGGAAAGGAAACTGGTTCTGTTCATAACTTGTGGGAGGGCTAGGATGAAGGGTTGTTAGATTATTTTTTTCTTCTTCCTTCTTCTCCTCCTTCCCCTCCTCCTTACCCTCTACCCCTTCTTCTTCTTTTTAAGTTTCCTACTGAAACCTTTTATTGTTTTGTTCTTGTTGCTGAAGCTTAAAGAAAGTAGCTTTGCCCAAAATTCCTGAGACATGGACTTAATGACACCAACTTGAATTTGAGTCAATTAGGAACAAGACCAAACTGCATTTCTAGGTCTGTTTAGTTGATAAATGGAACTTCACCAATGACTTTTTTCATATAACCTTCAACAAGAACTCGTAAGTGGCATTGATTATGCGCCAAGAGATAAGGGACCCATGGTCATTCAGGTGAACACCTCTGAAAAGATTTGTCTGTCTCCTGTCCTATTCTACTCTGATTTGTTTTTAAAACCTTGAGGAAAGGTTGAAATTTTTCACCAATCTGAGATTGTATAAGAATTTTTACAACATTAATTGAGGGGAAAAAATATCCCCAAACCAAGAATCCCACCATGGCACCCAACAGACCTCCACAGATAAGGTCATTGACTAAAAGAGCATCATGAATCACTGTAGTAGGGAGATGCTCCTTAATGGAACTTTGAAGTCCAAAGAAAAGGACTTTGCTGAATCCATTATGGAAATGAATAGGCACCAAACTTCAATAATACTCTCCAATTCCATGGCATTTCAGTGACTGGAAAGCCTGATAAGTGTTTGTGAATTTGTCATGATGCTTGTGATCTTGAAGCAATGTCTGAACTCTGCAATGGAGTGAAATGGCTTCTGTTGTCCCTGCAAGTACTGTTGCCACACCACCAAGCCCCTCCACAGGTTTCAAACACTGGGGCACTGACGTGCTTTTAGAGAGAGGAAGTGCTCTCTGGGAAAGCAAATGGACTTTTAGAGAGTATAAATGAAAGGTTCAGGTAAGGTTTATTTGTACAATTGTCTTGGAATACCTCCATGCCTGGAGATACCCATGGAGAGAAGTTAATGCTGGCTGTATTTTCAGGAAGCTATGCATTAATCAGATAAGGGGAGTTCAAATAAAATTTCTTTCTGTATCTTCTGTTATTTAAATATTTTCAATTTATTCTCCCCTCCCCACACACTTCCCTCCTTGCAGGTAGCATCTTCATATATCTCTGCTCTCCAATTTATTTCTGAATCTCCAAAGGGTGAGGGAATGGGTGTGAGACTTGTTTTTGAGATTAATCACTTCTTCTGAAATAAACAAAATAAAGGTTTCTGTGCTGTGGTCATGGATCTGTTGTGCATTCTGGCCAGAATATATGAGGATATTCAGGTATATATATGGAAGACCAGAACTTAGAGTATAGGAGAAAAATTAATAAATAAAAATAATAAGTAAAAATTTAAAAAATCCCTTTAGATACTTGCAGATTAAGTCTTTTATTACAATTACAAGGGAAACATGAAAAATCTTTTAAACAGGAAGTCTTTTTTTTTTTTTTCAGTTCTGAGAATTGAACCCGGGGATGCTCTACCACTGAGCTACATCCCCAGCCCTTTTTAGTTTTTATTTTGAGATGGGGGTCTCACTAAGTTATCCAGGCTGGCCTTCAACTTGTGATCTTCCAGCCTCAGGCTCCTAGGTAGGTAGGATTACAGGCCTGTTCCACTATGCCTGACTTTAAAAGTAAGTTAATCTTAATGATCTAGTACATTTTTAATACCGTAACATCTTAGGATGAATCAAAAGTTTGGGAAGAAAAAGATAAATTTTCTAATACCATTCCTTGATATAATCAGACACAAACATAACAATGTCAAATCACACACAGCTCTAATTTTACCAGTATGTTATTTCTAAACATTTAATGACTCCCCAAACAGCTGACTTTTGGGAATAATAAAAAGCAGACACTTTCAAAACACTCCTTGTAATGAACAGAAAAAGCCCCGAATGAGCCAATTCAACTGAAATTTTGTCTCAGATTTTCCACTAACTTAATGGTCTTCAGTAAATTCCCTTAACAGCATTGTCAGCATCAAAGAGGTACAAGGGGTATGAAAATGAGATAACTGAGAAGAAAGTACTTTAAAATGCTTGAAATGTGATATAAATACACATAATGACTCAATTCCAGAGTATAGGATCTGAAACGGCTAAGTTGACTTGTCTTTTATAAAGAAGCTTATAATAGAAAAGCCTGGACTCGCCATAGTTTGTCTCCATTTCTCTTGGATACTTAATAAAATGGGTTACATAGAGGGAAAGTGTAAGTAATGAGCAGAGGAGACAGAGTCCAAAACAATTTAAATGCATTACTCATTGCTATTCTTGGAGTAAATCAGAGGCCAATCACTGGCTATATAGCACCCAAGGATGGCATTTATCTGTCAAAGTGCACAGGCACCTCTGGGTCACCTTCACAAGCAACTACCACCCGCCTAATGCTTGCCTTAGCCCGATATTTGCAGTTGGAGGTCCTGGAACTTCCTGTCTCCTTGCAGTCTGTGACCTTCACTACACCCTCATGACAGTTCATCTTGCCGTTCTTGCACTGGATATTTTCAGTGCTACAGATGCTGCGAATACTCCAGATGTCTTCATGGATGAAGGTGTTGAAGCTCTTGCACCGATGTAAAGTCATCTTCCGTCTTTGCATCATCAAGTTGCAGTAGTTATCATTGCCACCTGTCTCCTGAGGGTCCACGTGTTGCCGCAGAAACCGCTGGTACATGCGATCCTGGCCATAGGAAGGCTGCACCAGCTGTAGCCCTAGCAGGGTGAGCAAGAGCAGAAGCAATGAATGGGTCCTCTGCAGAGCCATCACCGCCTTAGTGGTGCCTAGAGAAAGCAAGAGGCAGGAGAAGGGACAGTGAGAACTGGGTTCTGGAGAGAGGGGTTGAGAATGACACGTTGACATTTCCTTGACGCCACAGTCTCGTCTTTCCCCTTCTTTTATGTACCATCTCCCCACTCTTTTCTGCTCCCAACTTTTCCCACCCTCATTTTCCCACGAGTGAACAATTTTCCAACATGGCACTTCTCTAAATGCAAAACTCTCTTTTCCAGAAAGAAGCTGGCGTAGCCAGTACAGTGAATCAGAACAGGACTTGCTGGGTGGCTGTCCAAGCCTGTGTGGTCCAGGTACAAAAAGAGGAAATGCAAATCTACACAGAACTGGAATTGTCTGTCTTGTGATATAATTACTTGGTATGGGGAATGTTTGATTTACTGGAAGCTCCAACAGTTTAGACAAACTCAGGTCAAAGAAAGTTTATGCACCAATTTGAATAGCTTACATCTAGGAATTGAGGGAGGTAGAGAAAAGAGAATAGAGTAAAACTTCAGACTAGCCTTTGCTCTCATATGACTATTCTCCAAGTGGAATAAAATCAGGTCCTTTGGAAATCATATGTGTATATACATACATACATGTGATTTCATACATGTATGTATACGTGTGTGTGTGTGTGTGTGTGTTTTAAATTAGGATATTAAAGACATGCTCAGAATTGCTTCTCTCCCTTGAGGTTTCAGGGATGGAGGTGTAAACCACTTGACAACTCTGACTAGACCAATACTGCCATCTGGCAGTCGCTCCTAGAATTGACTTGAACTGTGATGCTGGTCTGAGTTGATTCTACTGGTGGCAATGGGGATGTTGGGGAGGAATCAGCTCTGATTTGAAAGGAAGTGAGCAATCTGAAGCAGCAAAGATAGTTTTTTGAGAGTCAAACAGATGCATCTCTACCTGTGTAGTTCAAGGTCTGGCCCCAGCTGAACTCCTTGTTTGACATATACGGATTCCTGTCCCTTTTTTTTGGCAGTGCTGGGGATGGAACCCTGGGATTTGCACAAATAGGCTTAGATGAGTGCTCTACCACTGAGCTATATCCTCAGCCTTACTACTGTTCTTTCTTTTCAAGATCCTGCTTCTTGAGGGCAGAGCCCACCATGTGAGTGACTGCGATGGCTTATGAGGGACTACTTCATTCCACCACTACTCCATCCTTTGATTTGGTGATAGTGACCACTACCCAAACATAACTATTGTTCTTTTAAATGTCACCTCCTATTTCATAGTCACCTTTTGCCTTTGTACAGAATGACACAAACCTCTATATCCTATTCCTTTGATTACAGCTGAAGATTCAAGATAATTGTGTTGGAAAGAGAGGAAGTAAAGTGGTTCTGGGAAGAAGAGTGGCAGGAAGAGCTGACGCTTGATATACTCTACTTCCCAGACCAATGGAAACAAGCTTCTGAAGGTTCACTTGGTACTTGGGTTCTAACTTCAGCAGAACAGAGCCTCTTCCCATAACCATGTGATTTCCTGGAAAAGAGCCATTTGTGCGTGTGTGTGTGTGTGTGTGTGTGAGAGAGAGAGAGAGAGAGAGAGAGAGAGAGAGAGAGAGAGAAGAGAGAGAGAGAGAGAGAGAGAGAGAGAGAGAGAGAAGAAAGAGAGAGGAAAAGGAAAGAGAGAGATAGAAAGCATAATTAATAATTGGTGTATTGGTAGTTGGTTTTAAACTTTCTTCCCAAGGACTCATAATTGTGAAAGTAATGTTGGCTCATTACTTAAAAGAAAAAAAAACAATTTTCATCTCTTGAAAATTCTTCTTATAACTGTAAGCCCTAGAGTTTTCCCAACTCTCTCTATAGATGAGCTTATCAACTTTACCCTCCCACAAAGGTAAAGTATACCTCCCCATTGACTGATGGGGAACTGGTGATAAAGAAAAAGATGTTTCTACTCCATTCTATCCTCTTTGGAAGCAGTTGAGTGATTCTTACTGGTTTCAGAGACATTTTATTTATTAAACGTAGGTTGTAAAACACAAAAGATGCAGATGGCTTATTTTCTGGGCGCCTGGAAGTGAATACTGCTGTCACTGTTCTGAAGTACAGAGGGGAAGCTCAGGAAAGGAAAGCAAAACCAGCTCAGGGCCAGTGGCCAGCAGTGGCCTGCTGGTCATAGACGGAAAAAGGACTCATCAAAGTGGACAGGTAAGCCATTTTCACAGGCAATAACAATGTGTCTGAACCCTGCTGTAGCCCGGTACCGGCATGGAGGCCGAGGGGACCCTCCTGCATGCTTGCAAGTGGTGACTTGGAAAGGAGACTTGCTTATTCTTAAGTTTTCTCCGTGAGGGTTTCCATTTCTATTTCCACAGATGGCCTTGATGTTGCCCTTGTTGCCATGAATAAAGGTGTTGGTGTCTTTGCAAGGTGAGGTCAGCTCTCGTCTCTCCATCATGCTTTCACAGTATCTGTCATTCCGTCCCTTTGGTTTGGCATCATAGTGCTGGGTCAGGAAGTGTTTGTACCTGGAGTTATCCTGAGCCAGGGTCGGTGGGGTCACAACCAGACCCAGCATGAAGACCAACAATAAAGGGCCTAGGCCCAGCACCATCGCTTCCAACAGAGGTTCCTGCCAACGGCAAAAGGAGGAGTGGTAGGGGCACATATCTTCATTCCAAATTAGGCTAAAAAGGACAGGTACTTTTCTCTCTGACAGGGCATCATGTCTCAGGCATCCTCAGTCACCTAATTACAGATTTTCTTTAGTCTTCCTCACTAAATTTACTACCTAGGGTTAATCCATTTCTTTGGAAAGTCTATTTAATAGTTTTCCTAATACAACTTCCAACCCCAGCCATTCTTCCTTATCTATTAGGATCACTGAGTGTTTGCCTTTCTATCAGTCATAGTGTTAACAAAAATCCACTCACACTCTTAATTCATTCATTTAATACCAAACATTACATAAGTCTCTACTGGGTCTGGGCACTGTGTAAGACCTTGGGACATTAAAGACCATTAAGATGAAGATCACTTGAGCCCAGGAGCTCCAGGCCAGCCTGGGTAAGATATAAGACCTTGCCTAAAACAGAGAAAGAAAAGAAAAGACACACCAAATGCCAACCTAAATAGGAATGTGACAGCTCCAATTTGCTGAGATGAGACCACAATACTCGAGAGCTATGAAGGATGACTTTTAAGGGATCCTGAGCCCAGAAAAAGGTCACCTGAGTACTGCTTTAGATGGGTTCTTGGACATATATTTTAATCAATCATCTCTCTATGAGGAGAGCAGTGGAGAGTGGTGTCACCTAGAGGTGAAAAGAGGCAGTTCCACTTCTCTAAGAAGTCTGTGGTTCATGGCCTAAGGCAGAATTGTTTTATACTCTAAAGAAAGAATAGGGAGGAGTATGGAAGAAGCCATGCTATGCTTGGAAGTGAGTCTGAGGTTAATTCCCACAGAGCAGAAAAGGCAATTCAAGTTTATTCTGAGGGGCTTCTCACACTGGGGGAATTTGAATTATTCTAGAGAATATTTTCTAGTTCTCTCTGCATATATACATAAATTGTCCCACAGTTGGCAAATGATGTTGCCATGTGGTAAAAAAACTAAACAAAAATTCCTAAGATCTTTTCATAAAGTCAAAGGACTTGCAATTGGCTATAATGTTTTCTCAACATCATTCTGAAAAGAAAAAGAGAAGAAGATCCCTGCCACCATCTGTCAAGAGCTATCAGCCTTGAACTGTAGAATTCACACACCATTGTATATGTGGGTGTGTGTGGGGGTATGTGTGTGACTCAAACACAGCTATAGGATAAACTCCCTCTTGGAGCATGACTTTAATTCAATGACAGATCATTGAAAATAGAATTAAATGTGGATTATAACAAAATAGAAAACAGACACTTACAAACTTCTGAGATTTTATTTCTTACAAAATTTGAAATTTTGAGAATTAAAAGGTATTTGGCATTTGTAAAAGGTATTTTTCTGATGTTGTTATTTTGTTTTGCTTTTTGAGGTGGGGTCTTGCTCTGTTGCCCAGATTGGTCCCAAATTTTTGGGCTCAAGTGATCCTCCCACATCAGCCTCCTAAGTAGCTAGGACCAGAGGTGTGTGTCATTATGCCCAGCGTGCAGCAAGTAGTTTCTGACAGTAACCTTAGTTCTTGGAAGAAAGTGTGGTGGTGCATGCCTGTAATCCCAGTAGCTCTGGAGACTGAGGCAGGAGGATTGTAAGTTCAAAATCAGCCTCAGAAACTTAGCAAGGCCCTAAGCAACTTAGTGAGACCCTGTCTCAAAATAAAAGAAAAAAGAACTGTGTATGCAGCTCAGTGGTTAAGCACATACCCCTGGGTTTAATCTCTGGTACCAAAAACAAACAAACAAAAAAAACACCCACAAAACCCAAACCATTCTGAGCCTTTAAAAAAACACCACAGATCTATACCATCTCATATCAAATATCTATAAATGCTGCTATTTTTATTATTAGTTTTGGATAAATAAATAAAAATGGCTTTTCACTGTAAAATTTTAACTGAGTTTTAGAACTTTTATTTTTAAGTAATTTGTCTACCAATAACTCATTTAATTTATGATTGAAAGCAAGCTGTCTTTCTAAGAAGCATTGATCCTCCTTGTCTGTTTCATGGTAACTGTAGACATTGTTGAAGAATGCCAAGTTAGACACCAAGGAATCTTTTAATCATTTCACAGTACGGAAATAAATTGCAGTTTAAAAAGTTTCCATTAAGCAAGAGACTACAATTTGTAAGAGAATCAAGTAAAAGTGTGTTCTGGAATTTACCAAGAATGTGGCAATGATTGCAAAAGTGACAGCCATCCCTAAAATAATAACAAGTATTCACACATGGCTGGGGTACCTTGCTACCTGTGTGACAAGTTCTTCACATTTATACTGTGCTTTTCAGTCTCCTGGGTGTGTTTTCTCTTTCTGTTTTTTTTTTTTTTCAATCTTATCCCTTTCACTGATTTGTAATCAATTAAATATATTGCTGTATATTGAACAAATATTAACTTCAAACGTCACAGGCAACTATAAAATCTCAAGTTCTCAAGATTGGAGAGGAACATAGAAGTCACATAGTCAACATCCCTCTGGTACCAGAATCCCTGAGTTCAAAAATTAGGAAGCAGAACAAGGGCAGATAGTACTCAAAAGAGCCATTAGGTGGTAGTGGTGGCTAGGGATGTTAGTAATATCTTCCCTCAAGTAGAAGGACAGTTGGTCCTTAGAGGTGCCAATATACAGGTTATGGGTATATTAATGTTCACAGAAGGGAGTCTGAGCTGGCAACCCTGCTGAGTTTCTGTCCAAACTTTCTATGCTCTAGATATTAAGACCAAGAAGACCTTTACCCATTCAGAAGAATGAAATTATTTGCTGGTAAATGGATGGAACTGTAGAATATTATGCTAAGTGAAATAAGCCAGTGTCCCAAAGACAGAATGTTCTCTCTAATATGTGGATGCTAACCCACAACAAGGGTCGTGGGGAGGGGAAGAATAAAAGTCCTTTGGATGAGACAAAGGGGAACGAAGGGAAGGGAATACGAAGTATGGTAGAATGAATTAGACATAAATTTCCTTGTATTTGAACACAGGACCAAGGTAACTCTGCATCATGTACAACCACAAGAATAGAATCCTAATTAGAATGTTATACTTCATGATGTATAATATACCAAAATACATTCTATTGTCATGTACATAGAAAAAGAATGAAGAAGAAGGAGGAGGAGGAGATTAAGAAGAAGGAGGAGGGGGAGGAGAAGGAGGAGGAGGAGGAGGAGGAGGAGGAGGAAGAGGAAGAAGAAAATGATAATCTGACCATAAGGGTATCACAAAATAGATTTACCTGTTGTCAGGTTTTATGGGTGCTCTTTCCAAGCATGCTATTACTCATGTGATCTTGAACAAACATTAGACTATTTACTTGTCAGTGTTTCCTACTGGTGTATAATCTACAGGAGGGCAGGGCCCACATTATTTACCTTGAATCCTGTGCTTGCCTCAAATAGAGAGTCAATATTGTCTAAATGACTGATTTCATTTTCCTCTTCAGGCATAGGTTTTTTTCACTTATAAAACAAGAGTTGCTAACTCTAAAGTCAGAAAGTCCATGGTTCTAGGTATAACAGAGTCTTTATCTGTATCAGTAGCATAAGTCCAATGGCAATGGAATTGTAGAGACAGATTTATGTAAGTTTGGTTGGTGGCATAAGGCACCAGCTAGCAGAGGAGGAGGAAGAGGAAGAAGAAAATGATAATCTGACCATAAGGGTATCAGAAACTGGTAATAGGGTGATCTGTAATCCTGTCTTACTGAGATGCATCATCTCTTAAAGCTAGGTGTGTAAGTCAAGTCCACATATCGTCTTTAGTTAAGGCATTAGACTGATACTATAGGAGGGCTTTACCTCCTAAAACACAGGTTACTCTTTGGAGTTTGAAAGCCCTCAGGTCTTAATATGGCAAGGGGGAGGGGTAACGTTGTTTCCAATATGCAGAATTCGTAAACTCATTTTGTAATTCGGACTGTTCAGTTTTATTGTAATCTTGACTCCCTAAAACACATAGAAACCAAATCCCAATCAGCACGCACCACAACCAGTGATATTTACAATCTGCCTCCTCACATATTCAACCTCCTCATTTACATATTCAACCCCAAATTTCCCAAGACCAGGCAAAATGGAATTGGGAGAAAACAAGTAAGAGCCAGATTATTTGTGAGGTAGAAATGAATCCACCTAGGCCAAGGATCTGAATGTATTTTGGTGTATTATACATACAGAGCTTTACTCAGATACACATCTATACCCAAACATGGAACTGTCAGTTGACTTTTTATCAGTGGAATATGTCCCAGTGTTCTTCAGACTCCTTTATCTTTTATCTCAAACTAATCCCTAAGTCTTCATAACAATTAATATCCCCATCCTTTTCTCAAAGGTAATGTTTTGTATCCAAGGGATGTACCAACCTTTAGGTACTAGCGAGTTAACATGACAGTTTATGACAGAGTAATTATGGTTATCATTTTCATAAATGTAGTCTGGCCCTTTTATACATTCTAGGGCAATATCTTCCTGAGGGAAACAATAACACTAAATGCATATTCCTCCAATTATCTCTCTTGTTTCTTCCCTTCAACTGGCCAGTGTACCTTCTTTTGATCCCAAACAAAGTGTTCCACTTTGTTTTTAAAGAGCTTCCAAAACTTTTCTAAGTAAAGAAATCTGTCGGGATGTTAGAAGGAAACAGTGCTGAAAGCATACTTTCTGTATCTCTCCCTAAACCACATATAATGCTTATAATGGGGGCAGGAGCAGAAGTATTTCAGATGCCCTTTAGCAAATGGCTTTCCAGATATCTGGGGATTTTATTACAATTTAGGAATGGCCTTAAACCTCCACTTGCTCCCAATCCCACTAATTTCCTATTATACACATACAGGTTATCCCAAAAGAAAACTGTTAACATTTTAAATTTGAGAGTCTGAGAGTCTTTTTTTTTTCTTTTTATCTCATCAACTTGGTCCCAGAGATCTTAAAAAGGGATAAAGCATTTCATTGAAATGGATGAATGACTAGAAATAGTATATAGATATAAAGAAATTTAACAATAGATTACCCAGGAGGAAGAATCTTACAAAAATCTGGCAGTTTCCCTCCAACTAGAGATGGATCTGGCTGTTCTTCCTGGAGATGAGTTCCAGCTGTGTGAACGTAGAGGTCCCTCCTGGTTCTGATTATATAGTGTTCACATGAAGGGGTGGGAGAACTGACCTAAGGTCCCAAATCCTGGCAGAGACAAGCAAACCAAGGACCCTGCTCTTAGACAAACGAGGAGAGTCATTCACCTTTTCCCTGGGCATGACTGGGTCAAATATTAACCCACCTGAATGGACTGGAAAACTGTCCTGGGGGAAAAGTTTGATAAACATGGCCTTTCATCCCAAAGCTGCCTCTTTCTGATGTCCATGGTTCTTATTCTTGCCCACAACAGAACTGAGGTTTCATTGTTCACACACAGTTATCTGGATCTTTAAGACATTATATTTGACCTGATAAGCCAACTCCAAGAACTGCCTTGGAAGAAGTCTATAGAGTAAGTTATGGTCTTCCTGTGGTTGCTTTTCTACTGTACTTTCTGTGTATCTATAGAATTTGGTTTCATGAAAGGATGCTAAGAAGGTTATACCAGAAATTTCATGGAACCAGAAAAACACTTTTAGTGAAGGTTATGTGACAGCTATTAATACCCTGCCTCCTACCTCAGCCTCCCAGATACTACCCCCAGAAATAACCTTGCTGTATTTCTTAGGCTTCTCCTTCCTTTTTTAATTTTTTTTTTTGTAATTTGTTCTAATTAGTTATATATGACAGCAGAATACATTGATGCACTTTGATATATCATACATAAATGGTAAAGGCTTCACCTTCCTTTTATCTTTACCTGTGCACAAGATACTAACTCTGAGCACTCCATCTTCTGTTCCTTGACAAACAGTTGCAAAATTGATTATCTCCACCACTGATACAACTTTGCTCTTTCAGACACTCACAAAGTAGCATCACTGCTTATATAGGAACATGGGCCTCAGTCACCAGTATCACTTTCTACATCCTATAGTTTCAAATATTAAGCAAAAGTGGGATGCCCAAAATTTCCAAACTCCCAGTACTCACCTAAATTTGTGCTGCATCTAGAACACTGTCATCCTGTTTTAAATCCTCAACACTCTGTTGTCATCCCCACACCAAGTGTTCAATCTGCCCATGTTTGAGAAAATGACAACTCAAGACAGGCTGGCTGCCAGTAAAGCAACTGCACTTGAAATCATTATAGTAATTATAATAATCAGTGTTATCCTTTATTTTGTGAAGCTCTCATATACATGACTACATTTAACCCTCTGGGCTGTGTGAGGTAGGTACTACATAAGTCTCTTTTGCTTATTAGAAACTCCAAGATCAAACAGCAGATGAATGGTGGAGTCAGACTTCAAGCCCTTAAACTGAAGAGAGAAAATCTACTTGTTTTTCCAGACTCCGCTCAGCAATACCTCCTCTGAGTCCCAGCTAGTTCTTCTCAATCCCCATCCAATCCCCTGAGGAGCTGCCCACTTCTTTCTTTGTGGAGTCATGACATCCAGTACATACCTGCAACCAGGCAAGCATTTGGCAGAGGTCCCAAGATGACAGCACTGAGTTAACCTCAGATATGTGCTAGTCTGTCTGAAAAGCAGGTGAGTCAGCCTGAAGGAAGTCTGTTTGTGTAAGGACCTGTAATACCTCCAGAAAGGATTCATCCTAACAGAAGAACATGATGAGGGGTAGAAGAAAGATACATAGGCCATACAGCAGTGTGGGGAATACACTGTGTGTCATTTACATTCCCTTCTGACTCAGTTTTCTGAGTCCTAGGGAGAAGACCCTGCAATAGAAATTTAAATAAAGGAGTGAGGAGAGTTGTTGTTTAGTAGTAGAGTGCTCACCTAGCATATGTGAGGCCCTGGGTACAATCTCCATACCACACACATACAACTTAAATAAAAATAAGTTTTGTTTCATAAAATCTATCTTTCTCTCTTTGGTACTGGGAATTGAACCACACCTAGCTATTTCATGAAATCTCTCTAAAACTCAGAGAGTCAATAGCAAAGCAGTGTAATTAAGTCCACAATCCCAGTGATTCAGGAAGCTCAGGCAGGAAGATCACAAGTTTGAGGCCAGCCTCAGCAATTTAGCAGGACCATAAGCAACTTAACAAGGCTCATTCTCAAAATAAAACATAAAAAGGGCTGGGGATGTAGTTCAGTGGCAAAGCACCCCTTGATTCAATCCCCACTCTCAAAAAAAAAAAAAAAAAAGGAAGAAATTCACTGTGATTGTTGTATGCTTACCTTGTAATCTTGCATCTAGGGGAAAACCTAATATTCACTTCAATTGATTGTCAATTTATACATTTTGTTCCATCTTTCTATGTAGATAATCATATATAGATAACTAAAGCTGTACTTCTTCTCTTTTGGGGATTCACTACAGGAGTGAAGTAGGGGACAGGAGCAAGGGCAAACTACCTTCCCCCACATGGGAATCATGTTGGGACACTTTTGAAGCAAGTCTGGACACAAGAACTGGAGCATTCATTCCATTTGCTCTACCAGAAAGGAAGAGGACACTGTGTATTGTCACTTTTAGTCACTCTCAGAAGCATGGGTCACTTTGTATGGCAGGAATAGACCTCTCGGAGGGAGCTGAAACAGGACAGGTAAAAACTCAGCCTTACTGTATAGGTTAAAAGCGAATTTGCAGGCTGTGAACTTCAGAAAAAAAAAGTGCACTGATTTGGAGTACTTATAATTGGATGGGACCAACCTGGTTTTACTTCAGGATAGGGTAACCAGGAAAATAGTCTGCTAACCATCACTCCTTTCTCTTGAAGGCTTACAAATGAGAGTGGCATGGTAGCAGTCACTAACTTAGGTAGTCCTGATTTCCAGACAGAGAAGGAAGGCTTTCAAGGGTCTCAGGAAGGCTCTGCTTCTAGCTTATTGCTCATTCCTAAAATCCACTAAGTTCCCTTCATTTCTGAGGTATTGGTCCTGGCTCCAATGAGAAAAATCCCTAGGAGGGTAAAGTCTTTACATATCTGACAGTAATTTACACAACGTCAGGAATGCGCTTCAGATCCTTTGTTAAGAACAGTTTCTGGTAACTGGGGGAGCTTGATGATTTAAGGCAGAAGAAAAGTGGGTGGCAAGGCTCAGTCTCAAAATAAAACATAAAAAGGCCTGGGGGATGTAGTTCAGTGGCAAAGCACCCCTTGTATGGAAAAGTACCAGTTTTTCAGTTTTGTTGGAGCACAGACCTGCCTGAGCTTCACTATTGTCCTTGTCCCTGCATCCCCAGTCAAACCCTGAGCTAAAAGGAAAAGAGGTTGGGGGTAATGAGAAGAGGACTAAAGCAAACTGCCACATACTGCTTGCCCATACGACCTGATGCCTCAGAGGTCCTGGAATCCTTGGAAAGGGAGGGGCTGGCATGCCTCTGACGTACCATCAAGCACCAAAAGCCAAAGTTTGTTCTGCCAAGTGCCAAAGTTTAAAGCATTTCAGGAGCAAAGAGAAATAACAGGACATAGGAGCCCACAAGATGGGGCTTCAACTGGCATCCAACAGAGTGCCCAAATGCTCGGTTCCTTTTGTGGGCAAACACCATTTACAAATGGTACCTATTTTAAATTAATCACACATTACCATTTAAAAGGACACTGGAGAGCTAAGTTCTAAAAAGTTATGGACCACTTGTTTGTTAGAGAGGAGAGATGCCAGACTGATTGCAACACCCCATTGCTTCAGCAGTCATCAGTAGAAGCAGCAGCCAACTCCCACAGCTGGAAACGACTTGATTGATATGTCCCTTCTCTGATAAATAGCCCAAGAACTAAGATAAGGTGCTCTACCCTAACCCACAATTTGCACACACACACACACACACACACACACACACACACACACACCCATACATACCTCTGGCCTTGAAATACCAATTCAAGCACCATCTCACCAGAACAGAGCTGCCTCTACTTTTAGTCATGGGGTAGTGGGAAGGAGTAGCCTCAGGCCTCTGAATACAGTCAGGTCCCTTCTCTGCCTGACAACCCTGGAGGATTCACAACCTGCTCACATAGTTGATAATGCAAAAAGCCATTTCTTGTGAATTGTGCTGCTATGAACATCGATGTAGCAGTGTCCCTGTAGCATGCTCTTTTTAGGTCTTTAGGGAATAGACCGAAAAGGGGAATAGCTGGGTCAAATGGTGGCTCCATTCCCAGCTTTCCAAGAAATCTCCATACTGCTTTCCAAATTGGCTGCACCAATTTGCAGTCCCACCAGCAATGTACAAGTGTACCCTTTTCCCCACATCCTCGCCAGCACTTGTTGTTGTTTGACTTCATAATGGCTGCCAATCTAACTGGAGTGAGATGGTATCTTAGGGTGGTTTTGATTTGCATTTCTCTGACTGCTAGAGATGGTGAGCATTTTTTCATGTACTTGTTGATTGACTGTATGTCCTCCTCTGAGAAGTGTCTGTTCAGGTCCTTGGCCCATTTGTTGATTGGGTTGTTTGTTCTCTTATTGTCTAATTTTTTGAGCTCTTTGTATACTCTGGATATTAGGGCTCTATCTGAAGTGTGAGGAGTAAAGATTTGTTCCCAGGATGTAGGCTCTCTATTTACCTCTCTTATTGTATCTTTTGCTGAGAAAAAACTTTTTAGTTTGAGTAAGTCCCATTTGTTGATTCTAGTTATTAACTTTTGTGCTATGGGTGTCCTATTGAGGAATTTACTGTGGAACCAACCTAGATGCCCTTCAATGGATGAATGGATAAAAAAAATGTGGCATTTATACACAATGGAGTATTACTCTGCATTAAAAAATGACAAAATCATAGAATTTACAGGGAAATGGATGGCATTAGAGCAGATTATGCTAAGTGAAGCTAGCCAATCCCTAAAAAACAAATGTCAAATGTCTTCTTTGATATAAGGAGAGTAGCTAAGAACAGAGTAGGGTCGAAGAGCATGAGAAGAAGATTAACATTAAACAGGGATGAGAGGTGGGAGGGAAAGGGAGAGAGAAGGGAAAATGCATGGAAATGGAAGGAGACCCTCAGAGGTATACAAAAGTACATACAAGAGGAAGTGAGGGGAAGGGGAAAAATAATACAAGGGGGACAAACGAATGTCAGTAAAGGGGGCAGAGAGAGAAGAGGGGAGGGGAGGGGAGGGGAGGGGAGGGGGGATAGTAGAGGATAGGAAAGACAGCAGAATACAACAGACACTAGTATGGCAATATGTAAATCAATGGATGTGTAACTGACGTGATTCTGCAATCTGTATATGGGGTAAAAATGGGAGCTCATAACCCACTTGAATCAAATTGTGAAATATGATATATCAAGAACTATGTAATGTTTTGAACAGCCAACAATAAAAAATTAAAAAAAAAAAAAAAGCCATTTCTTTACTTTTCAACTAGGCAGAAGGAGGTTATGTTGAAAGAGAAAATACGGTTGTTTGTTTTTTTAAAAACAAACACATCAGCCAGGCATGGTGGTGCATACCTGTAATCCCAGTGACTCTGGAGCCCAAGGCAGGAGGATGGCAAGTTCAAAGCCAGTGTCAGAAACTTAGCAAGGCCCTAGGTAACTTAGCAAAACCCTGTCTCAAAATTAAAAAAAAAATAAAAATAAAAAGGGATGAGGACTGGTTCAGTGGTAAAGTACCCTGGTACAAAAAAGAAAGTTTTGCTATTTCATTAAAATACATCTAGTACTTACTCATGTATGTTTCAAAATACAAGAAATTATAGTCTATGATTAACAAACATTATATCTTTGTCAGTAATTTTAATACATGCAAAGCATTGCTGATTTAAAAAAAAATACTCATAAAAAAAAGTTCTGTGGAGTATGGTGGTATATGCCTGTAATCCTAGTATCTCAGGAGGCTAAGGAAGGAAGATCACAGTTTTGCCTGGGCAATTTAGCAAGACACTCAGCAACTTAACTACTTGGGGATGTAGCTCAGTGGTAAAGTGTCCCTGGGTTCACATCCCAGAACCACATAAATATACATGAAATTTATATATAATAAATATATAAAATAAGTAAATTTAAAAATGAAAAAATGTTCTGACAACTTGAACTTAAGTTATTCCCTTTTTCTGGATTTTTTTTCCTATGTCTCTCTCCCCAGCCAGTTGTGTCCTCACATGTAGACACAAGAAGCATGAAATTTTCCTTCCAAAGATTCTAGTGTTTATGTACTTTCCTCCTTTATACAGAGTATACATGTGTGATTCTGTCCTTTAGGAGTAATTACAAAATTAGATGATGGAAGGAATGACTTACATGTACTCTAAATTCTGTTATAACAGTAACATTTATAGCAATAAACACAACACTTATTCAGTAACAGAGGTAATAGTTAAAGGAGGAAACACATGAAAAGAAGGGTCATAGCTCCAGGAAACAGGGACACTGTTGACTGAAGGTGAATGGGAACAAAGTCCTGGGACATATCTATATCTCAAAAGACAAAAATTAAACATTCACTTTTCAACAAACTTTGGGCTTTGTGCTTGCCTATTCCCTCTTTCCCAGGCATTCTTCTGAACAGCTGTTTACAGAGACTTTTCTTGGCTCAAATACAGATTAAACTAAAACAGGTTGCACCCATGTGCATTGGTCCTCTTATTAATCCACCTACTTTAATTTGAGTCATAGGCAAATACTTCCAATGATAACTCAAGAAACCTCTTACTCTTATCTGCTTATGAACCTGCCATTTGCTTTCTAACTAACTAGAGCCAAGGCCATTCCTCTTTTCCTTGAATAATTTCCCCCCTAATTCATCTCCATTTTATTAAGTACCTTCTTTTATCTAAGAGTTATATTACTATGCATCACTACCCCACACAGTGGGGGAATAAGAGAGGGAGGGACCCTGAGGAACTAAAGAGGATTTTATTTCTTATTGGTTTCTTCCTCCCTAGTAAGATGCATTTTACTGATGATGAAACTGAGAATCAGATGGAGATATTAGTTGCCCAAGAACTTATGGTGCTCCTGGGAATAGAAGCTCTCCAATGTACCACATAACTTTTAGATGCCATTTGAGTAATTTCTTTTTTTTTTAAATATATTTTTATTTTTTAGTTGTAGTTAGATACAATATCGTTATTTTACTTTATATTTTTATGTGGTGCTGAGGATCGAACCCAGGGCCTTGCACGTGCTAGGCGAGCTCTCTACTGCTGAGCCACAACCCCAGCCCTGAGTAATTTCTGAAAAATCAAAATCAAAGTTTTTGTTTTGTTTTGGTACCAGGGATTGAACCCATGAGGGTTTACATCCCCAGCCTGTATTTTTAATTTTTTTTTATTTTTTAAGTTGCTGAGGCTGTCTTTGAACTTGTGATCCTTGTGCTTCATCCTCTTGAGTCCCTGGGATTACATGTTTGCCCACCAGGCCCAGCTAATCAAAGTTAATTTTAAAGCTGATACTGAATGAGTCTTTTAAAGGAAGCCTATATTGAATATTTCCATATGTTCCAAAAATATTTATTCCCCATTTTATCTGCAAAAGAATTGCTGGAATTAAAGTCGCTGTGACAAAATTACCCTTCAGCATTAACGACCTAGCTGTGTGGTTAAGCAGATTTTTGAATACTGGAGACTGCTTCTGAAAAGTTGGCTTGGCTCCTTCGAAATTTCCCAGCTCTGGGAATGTTACTGAAATGGTTTTTTACTGCCCTTTCTAAAAGAAAGATGTTCTGAGTTACCAATGTTATGTTCCCATTTGATGTGTTGTCTCAGAGAAGGAGAACTAGAAACCAGTAAGAAAGCTTAGAGAAGAGGCTGTTGGCAAAGGTTTCCAAGAATTTCATAACTCTGGCTAAGGGTGTGGTAAGGGTGGGAGACAGAAAACAGAAAATGGAAACACCCGTCTCCAAAAGTTAGTATGTGGGCAAAAATTGGACAAGGCCTGCTTCACAAATCTGATGATCACCCTGGGCACCTGGCAAAGTTTTGCTCGTTTTGATCAACCGTAGACTTCCCCCCAGGCCTCTCCTCAGTTTGCAAATTCTGTGGTCCCTTCTGAGCCTGGATTCAGGACATTGGGGCATTCGCGCTGGCATCTCTGCCTAGCTGAGTAAAGTAAAAATCGGGGAGGGAACAAAATATTGCTTACTCCTGCAAAATAATAATAATAATAATAATAATAATAATAATAATAATAATAATAATAATAAATAACCTTTAGTTTCCTTCCCCTCTCCTCAATTCCTCAGTCCGGTCCTCCAGCGCCTCTCTGATGAGTCCCACACCGCCTCTGCCAAGAAGGGATTCCCACGGCCAAATCGCTCCTGGCAAAGCTACCAAGAAGCGGGAAGAGGAGCAGGAGTGCGAACCCAACCTCGGCCACGGAACTAGGTGGCAGAAACGTCAGAACAGTGGAAAGAAGATTTTGTTTCTCACCCGCTTCTTCCTCCCTAGTAAGATGATGGAGAGCTGGTAGAAAACGTACGGATGTGCTTTTAAACCTCGGTGGAGATCTGCGGTGTGAGCGCGCGCCTGCGTGTGCGCACCGGTCCGGATAGGGTGCAGAGAAGAGGGTCCGCGTTCTAGTTTCGACGTGGCTTGGGACCCGGCGGGATTTCGCAGAGGAGGCGCCTCCCGCCTGTATCCGCCTTCAGACGCCACAACCTCCGCCCCTGGGCAACTAGCCAATCCCCACCGGACAGAATGCAAGCCGGGGGGGACCCCGCCCCTCCGCTAGGTAGAACCTGATGGGCAGCAGCAGGGAGGACACAGCCTCAGGGAAGATCAGACCAGAGCAGAACTTCCTCCCAAGAACGAGGTCGCCCTGGAGGCATCCCAGGGAACCCAGGGAATTTTGTTCAGTCACCAGTCACTAGCCGTATTTGCCACGTTCATTCAGGGATGTCCTCTTTAACAGGGTAACTCAAGTGTGATTAGTTTATACTGAATTTAGCTTTTTCCAGCGGTTGTCAAAGGTGTAAAAAGAGAAAAACCTCAGCTGGGCTCGTCCGGGATTTGAACCCGGGACCTCTCGCACCCAAAGCGAGAATCATACCCCTAGACCAACGAGCCACGACACTGCTGGTTTCCTCATCCTCCTTCTGAACTACACTTCTGTGCCAGCAATTGGCCGCCAGGGTGTTCTTGCGTTCTGAGTTTTAGTTTTCTTTCTTTTTTTTGGTAACATTTTCTTTCCATCTTGCTTAGTTCTTTCTCCCATCTTTACCAACTTCCACGTTTGACACTGGACCCGTCCCCGTTTATTCTCCTTCCCTCCCACGTCCTGTAAACCTCCGGACACAGGAGATCAGGGAGATCGGAGAGGCAGCTTTTCAGAATTCAGGCCACACGCTCAGTTCCACTGAGCCAGGTCCGGGAGGGTCTAACTTCAAGCTCGAGCCTGAAGCGAACCAGGTTGGAGTTCCAGGACTGGAGCGGACCTGGGTCGCAGGACAGTAGAGTCCTGAGCCCAGGACAGGCGCACCTTTGCTTCAGTTGTTTCATCTTTCTGGAATTCATGCTCCCACTTTCATCCCAACTCATGTCAGATTCTATTTCTCTTTCCTGTCCTGCCTCAGATGAAAATGTTTTGGTAGAACTATATAAATAAATAATACTTAAGTATCTTAAAACTGCCTTTTCCCCAAAGGACGTATGTGTGTGTAGAGTAGGACAATCACACGGGCTGAAAGTCACAGGAGGGTTCTTCTGCAAATCAGATTTCTGCAGGACGCGGGGTTACATACACAAACATGCATATCAACAATGTTCTTCTGTACCATCCAGTGGTCTTTCACTTTGGGACTTCAGGCAACCCAGGATGCACAGAAGTCAAAAGTAGGCCGGCAAGGAGGAGAGACTCGCACATTCCTCAGAATTGGAGGATAGGGACTCAATTAGGTCTCCTCAACGGTTGATCAGAATACGGGTACAAAGGACTTCTTAATTTAGTAGTGTGAATCCAAAAACAGCGCTTTTCCTTCGAGCCGGAATCGAACCAGCGACCTAAGGATGACTACACCGGGACAGTCCTCCGCTACAGTCCTCCGCTCTACCAGCTGAGCTATCGAAGGCAGCACAAAAACGCCTCTCAAGAATTCCCTGTTCAGGGCATAAACAACCCGAAGCAGGCGCAAGACGATTTTAGAGCATGGCCACCGCTAAAGCACTGTTTGCGAGAAAGTCATGCGTCTGTGGTTATAGGGACAGCTCTTTTGGAGCTGAATTCTCCTGCTTCACTAAAGGGGCTTGCTGTCCTCCAGGACATGTGCCTTTGTGTGTGGCAAATAGGACCGACATTCCGTCATCGAAGATCTGAGGACCTAGACATTCCCAGCCCGCCCAACCGCCAGCTCCGGAACCCGCCTTCCCAGTGCCTCATTTCCGGCGCTTGCAGGGTGCGGCGCGTCGGCTCTGGCGGGCGTCTCTCCCTGCAGCCGCCACGTCCTTACGCTTGGGGGTGGGACAGCGTGCGGAAAAGAATACAGAAGAGTAAATCTAGTGTTTCTGTGATGATTCGCGTCTGAAGAAAATATGTTAAGTTTTTCAAATAGGAAGCCACAATTTATTTTTGTCATTATCAAGTTTAGAGACCTAAGTCTCGCACCCAAATTTACGGGCACTTAGTTCTCCCCGATGAGACAGCGAAGGGTCCAAGATCCAGTGATCATGAACCCTGGCCGGATGGCGCACGCCTTCTGGATGACTGACCTAAACGGCTGTCGCCGGTTTTCTCCCTTCAGGGAAAGATCTTGTTCTCGACTCGAAATCTGCCCAGTGTTTGAGGGCTCGGTTTGTTCTCCCTGGGCCCCCCTTCTTCCTTGCTCCAGAGCTGCAGGCGCGGGGTACCAGTCGAAGGGTCCACAATGCTGGAGTGTCCGCGGAGGCTGACCGCGCGTCCCGCGGCTTGTAATGGACTCCGCCACACTCCAGTCACAGAGCAGGACATGCGCATTCATACATGAACCTAAAAGGAAGAGATTTCCTCTCGGTGTTCATTCGGGAGCACCAGCAAGTTGGAATTAGCCCATTTTCTTCGTAAATGTGGAAGGGAAATTAATTAACGAAAAAAAAAAAGGAACAAACCCATGAGGCCCCAGCGAGATTTGAACTCGCGACCCCTGGTTTACAAGACCAGTGCTCTAACCCCTGAGCTATAGGGCCTCGCGAGGGCAGCCGTTCCTTGTTTCTCAGAAAAGGAACATGTCGCTGAGCTTCCACTAGACCACGTGAGAACAGAACGCAAAACCTGTATTTCTTTTCACTCTGTTTCCCAGTTAACGGTACTGGAATTCAGCCTGCGGATTGTGGGATTACTGGAAATGGTGCAGTACGGAAGCCAGTGACAGAAACCACCACTATCTTAAAGACTGGAGATATGTGCCCTACCCGACACAAACTGACACAATAAAAGACACACACACACACCTTCAGATTGTAAAAATTAAGAAGGGAAACCCGGCAAAGAGAAATCTGCCACGGTCTCTCCTGAAACTGCAACTTGCACACTTAGGTTTTTTTCCTGGGCTCGGGATTTACAGGAACCTGCAACAGTCTCTCTTCCAAGTGCCTTAAAAGTATGAAACTGTCTCACAGCTCCAAGTCAGCGCCAGAGCAAGCAGTCACTAACTCGCTATTTAATTCATCCTTTAAGGCAACAAACACTGAATTCCAATACTGTGCTAGGTTCTACACTAGGAACTAGAGATGCAGAGATTACTTTTATCCTGCAGCCACTGTCATAATTTTGTGGAATAGAAAAACTATAGTTTTCAAGAAACACAGCAATGAAAAGTAGCTCTGTCAGATGTATAGGGGTGGTGGCTGTTTTCCAAGGTGCACAAACTTGCAAAGTGAGCCATCCTTCCTGAGGGATGTTTAGCTGCTGGCTGCATTCTGAGGAGAGGCTGAGATTTACACAAGTTAGGGGCCCGGCAATCCACTATAGAAAAAAATTAGGAGCACAGTCGGAGACAAAGACTGAGGTATTTTAAGGGTCTATGATAGACCACTCTCTGGAGCAGATGCACACCCCCCACCCCCACCCCTTGAAGTGAGAGTAGGGGAGAAGACAGTTTAATAGAATGAAGTTAGACCCTTTTCAAGAATAGAAGATGGAAACTCTCCAAGCATGGATTGTAGAATAAATTGAAGGGAGGAGGAACCAGAGTCAACACCAAAGGATCAAACCTAAAGAGGCCAAAGGCTAATAGTTATGAGATGGAAAGGAAGGAAAGAATGAGAGATACAGGGAAGGAAGATTCTGCTGAACTTAAATACAAATTACAACAAAGAGGAAAGAGAGAGGACTTTCAGTTTTACCTTGGAGAAGCAAGATGATCTTTGCAGGGAGAAAAGAAAGCCTACTCCTTCAGGGTATGTGGAGAGGACAGAAGGGAAGAAGAAGTGCTAGGATTTAGGTAGACTGAATTTGAGGTGAGGATGGAGCAATTTGTGGGAATTGTACAACAGAATACTCTTGAGTCTAGAATTTAATAGTCAAGGTTAGATCAAATCATATAAGTCATCCATTGAGTTAGGGCCTCCAAGAGCTATGAGTTCTTTTTTTTAAATTAATTTAATTTTTTGTTGTTGTTGTTGTAGATGGACACAATATCTTTATTTATTTATTTATTTTTTATGTGGTGTTGAGGATTGAACCCACCTTGGGTTCAATCACACCTTGGAGGAAGGCACACTACCACTGAGCCCCAAACCCAAGCAATGAGTTCTTAAAGGAAGAAAATAAAAGGAGAAAACAGCAGAGGTCTGAACATGAGCCTTCTGAGCAGCCCTGTTGTAGGTATTTGTCATATTAGTGTTGTCCAACATGGTTTAAACATTCTCTTTACACTTGGTAATTTCACATATTATAAGTAAGTGTTTGGGAGAAAACTTGCTTTCCCAGTTTGCTGCTGGAAGTGAGCATGTTATCGAGGTTCAACCAGTCAGATAAAGCCAGGGAAGATTTCAGTTTAGAAGTAGAAAACAAAGGTTAATAATCCCACAGGGAAAACCTACAATTTTCCAAATATGGAATAGATTTAAGTTTTAGGGGTCTGAATTTTCTTAAATCCGTAGACTGTTGTTTTTCTTTACTTACAGAAAATTCTCAGCTGTTGTATTAGTTTGATAGAACTACCATAACAAAATACCATAGACTGGGTGGCCGAAACAGCTGAAATTTATTTTCCTCATGATTCTGGAGGTCAGAAATCAAAGATCAAGATGTTGGTGTATTTTATTTCTTCTTATAAGGATACAATCAGATTGAATTAAGGCCTACTCTAATGGCCTCATTTTAACTTAATTATCTCTTTAAAGATGATTTAAAGCCTATTAGAGGCCTCAACTCTTTTTAATTCTTATTTCCGAATTCAGCTACATTATGAGATACTGGCAATTAAGGACTTCATATGATTTTGGGGTGTGGAGACATATTTTAACCATTTTCTTTTTCATATATTGTGTTCTATATTCTTCTCTCGAAATTGAAGTTAAATCTATATTAGAGCTTCGCTTCTGTCTTCCATTTCTTTTAACCTCTCTCCATATACTTTTGTCTCTCTATACTGCATTCTGGATAACACATTTTTAACCTATAATACTGCTCATTAACTCTCCTTACAGTTATGTTTAATCAACTGTTAAATATGCCTGCCACACCAGGCAGAGTGGAACATTCCTGTAATCCCAGTGGCTCAGGAGGCTGAAGCAGGAAGACAGGAAGTTCAAAGCCAGCCTCAGCAACATAATGAGGCCCTAAGTAACTCAGTGAGATCCTGTATCTAAATAAACTATAAAAAAAGAGTTGGGGATGTGGCTCAGGGTTCAATCCCTAATACAAAAAAAAAAAAAAAAGTATGCCTATCATATCACTTATTTTGGTTTAAATTGTAATTTCCAATTCTAGAAGTTCTAGTTGATTCTTCTTCAAAATTGCTGGACCAAATTTTGTGTTTTCTGTTCCTTATGAATATTTTTCAGCTTGTTTTAAAAAAATCATTGGAGTGTTTTGATATCTATAAGACTGATCATCCTAATTTAATTTTATGCTATTGTTTTTGTTGATTCTCACTCATGTTCTTTTTTTTCCTTGTGTGATTGGTCATCTTTCAATGTATACTGCTCAATGTCTTCGCAAAATTACATGCAGTGATTTTTTTTTTTTTATACTGAGGATTGAACCCAGAGTGTCTTGCCAAATTGCTGAGGCTGACTTTAAATTTGCAATCCTCCTGCTTCAGGTTTCAAAACTGCTGGAATTACAGGCCTCCTCCATGAAGTCCAGCTGTCTTCCTTTAAAATGAAACAAATCAAACATTCCTTTTGTTTCTCACAGGCACCTAAAATGCTATCAACCTAAACAAAGTTCTTGGTTAGGCATTGGTGAGGGGGGCCACCATATGTTAATACAAGCTGCATATCAGAGAGAATGCTGACCTTTGTCGGAGCTTCTTAGGAAATGACCTTACTCTTTCTGTTTTCCCTTGCTAAACTCAACTGATTTCTGCTGAGCTCCACAATGATTTCAATAAATGGGAAAATAAATATAGGTTTACTTCTTATTCCTCTTTACCTTATGAATAGCTCTTTAGAGTCCCAACTTAATATTAGGAATCTGATCCTCATGTTTCTCCCACCCAAACAGGCTACCAAAATGAAGCCCAACTTTGTAGCAATTAGCAAAACTCAATGTCCAAATACTTCTCTTAACTCTCTAGATTTTGTCTTTCCCATAAATCTTGGCCTATTAGTCACTTAACTACCATATCAACACTTTGATGCTTTTACAGAGATTTGGTAAATCATATCCAGTATTTTAAAATCATTTTTGTTTAAGGGAACAGTTTAAATTAATTATCCTACCATTACTAGAAATGAGATTGAAATTGTAGGAGCTATTACATCATTCATATTCTACTATATGACTGAGAGGCAGACAAAGCATATCTATATTACTTAAGAGAGATAGGCCAAAGCATAAAAAGGAGGACTGGTGATAGCTAGAAGGAAGCCTGGATACCCTCCAAACCCCTAGTTCCAATTCAGGGACCTGGCTGTATCCTATATTCCTAGATTCTGTGACACTTCCTGAAATAAAACTATTCTCAATTTAAAGACTAAGACTAGATTTACTCTCAGTGCTAGTTGACAATCTACATTATTTACTACCTTTATTTTCTAATATTCAGTTCAACATTTATCAAATTACAGTGATATATTGGCAACAGGTTGCCCTGTAGAGATCTTTGTTCTAATCAAATTGATCTTCTTATAGTTTCCCAAATCTAATTCACATCTTTTCAATTATGATCACTTGCTTATTATTTATTAAACCAGAATGATTTCCTGTCTCTCCATGCCTATCAAAATTACTTATCCTAGAAAGGCCATTTCAGTGTTCTTATTTATAATGCCTTGACTGCTCACCCAGATGCACTTCCTCCTTTCTCTAGGTCCATAACACCTTTTTATCTTTGCTATCCTCTCTTTACTCCCACTCTAAAGATATTAAACAGGACACATGAAATAGAGGTGGCCCATGGCACCTAAAAGTAAACAGCCAGACTGACATTATCGATTCAACATCATGCTTTATGTGCATATATTCTGTCAATTATGAAATCTTCAAATTGTCCTGTCTTCCTTGCCATACTTCATCCCATGTGAAAGATAAAGATAAAGCATATTTCAATCTTACTTTTACAATATTCCAGAACTACTTCTGAACTGTAGTATCTTATCTACTCCCATGTCCATCTTTATGAAAATGCTACAAAAGATACAAAGAAATAACTTAATGAGAAGACAAAGAAGGGAAGGAAACTCTGTTACACACCCAACCCATTTGAATTGAAGGGATTTTTTTATTCCCTCCTTTTGCTGATGAGACTTAGTCCATGGTTGGCTGACTACATTGCTCTGGGCCTGAGATGAGGCAAAAATTCATGGTGGAAGGGTATGGGGAAAGGAAACTATTTAGCTTATGGCTGCTGTGGAGCAGAGAGAGAAAGGAGCCAGGTACAATGTAAAATCCCCAAGGGCATGCCGGTGACCTTCGTCACATCCTACCTGCCTACAATTACCATCCAGTACCCATTCAATCTGTGTACTGATTAGGTTACAGCTCTCACAAACTAGTCATTTTACTTCTGAACATTTCTGCATTAATATATGAGCTTTTGGGGTGATAACTCATATCCTAACCATAATGACCAATTTCTAACAAAGGTGCAAAAACAATTTAGTAAAATGTGAAAATAAACATTTCCCTAAGAAGCTATATTACAATAGAACTCTTCAAGCATGTTCCAGAGGACAACGTCTTTCTCCCAAAAGGAGATAAAATGGGCCTGCCTGCATGCATGAAAGGGACTGGGAGGCTGGAGAGAAAAGCTACTCCAAGTCCTTTGGAAAACAGGACATTACTTTCTCTCTTTTGTCTGACCTTACATACTCATGACTATTAGGTAGAAGAACTGATCACTGACTTTACCAGTCTCTTGCTAAGAACACAGGGAAATACTGTCTTAGTCCAAAGGTCAGATTTCCCCAGTTTTATTTATGTAACCCACCCCCATCAGTGTATTTAGAGAATGTATTGATTTATGACTTTCCTTGTTCTGTGCCTGTAAAAGTTCATGTAACCCCTTTCGTGTCATTTGAGGTAACTTGAATCCAACTTCCTGGGCCATGGTCACTTACTTTGGCTCAGTATAAATAATTTTTTTATTTTCCTTTAAAGCTGAGTCCTTATTTTGTAGCAAAAAAAAAAAAAAAGAATAATATTTTCAACAAATGAATCTTGAACAATTGGATATCCACATGCAAAACAATGAACTTGGATTCATCTCTGACATCATATATGATCACTGATCCAAAACTATAAAACTTCTAAAAAAGATCAGAAAAAAATATTTGTGAACTGGAATGAAGTAAAGATTGTTTAGATATTATTGTAGTTTGGGTCTTAAATGTTGCCCCAAAAATCATGTGTTAAAGGCTTCGTCCCCAGTTGATGTTATTGAGAGGTGGTAGACATTTTTGGAACTTAGGGCCTAGTTGGAGGAAGTAGGTCATTGGAGTGTCCCTGTGAAGGGTTTTGGGGGCCCCAGTCCCTTCTTCTCTCTCCCTTTGCTTCTCTGATGAAATGAGATATTTTCTCTTCAACATGCTTCCTCTATGACATACTGACCTACCTCAGACCAAAAGGCAATAAGGACACGTGATCATGCATTGAAAACTTTGAAACCATGAGCCAAAATAAACTTTTCCTCCTTTAAGTTGATTTTTCCCAGGTATTGTCACCGATAGAAAGCTAACAGAAGTAATATCAAAAGCTTAATTCACAGCCGTGCACAGTGGCACACACCTGTAATCCCAATAACTAAGGAGGCTGAGGCAGGAGGATTTCAAGTTCATAGCCAGCCTCATTAGATTAGTGAGGCACTTAGCAACTCAGCAAGAGCTTGTCTCTAAATAAAACATAAAAAAGGAGCTGGGGATGTGGCTCAGTGGTTAATCACCCCTGGGTTCAATCCCTGGTACCAAAAAAAAAAAAAGAGTATAATTCATAGGAAAAAACCCGGATAAATTAGATCCCATTAAAACTAAAATCTTTCACTCTTCTAGACATATTGAAAAGAATGAAAAAAGAAAGCAGACTTAAAGAAAATATTTATAAATCACACATATGAAAAAGGATTTATACCCATCATATATAAATATTATATAATATATATGCTAGTATATATGGTATGTGTATGTGCCCACCATATATATGTGTATATAATGTGTATGTGTGTGTGTGTGTGTGTCTATATATTTTGCAAAACTGTAAGAAAACAAAAAGTGGGTAAAATATTTAAACAGATATTTCACACACAAAAAGTATAAGAATAGAAAATCAATACATGAGAAGATGCTCAACATTGTTAATCACTAGGGAAATAAAAATCATAACCACAATGTGATATTACTTTAGCTAAAACTTAAGAGTTACCATACCAAAAGTCATGCATATCTGATGAAAGTGTAAAATGTGCAAAACATGGATGAGTACCAAAATAAGTGTGCCAATTCTAGGAAATGCCTAGGAATGACAGGGAAGAATGGAAAGGAGAAAATACACAAGAATAAAAAGAGACTTTACAAATGATTATCTTGATTTTGGTGATGGTTTCTCATCAAAGCTTATGAAATTGTACCCTTTAAATTTGTTCACCTTATTGTTTGCTAATTACTGTTTGATAAGGCTGTTTTTGAAAAAGGAAAGCTCATCTGGGATTTGAATTGGAGTTGCAGTATGGGGAATCTATCATTACCTTACGAAATTATCAAAGGGCTAAGCACTAGTTAGATCTTAGTTGTTTAAAGGACGTGAATTTTGGGACTGGGGGTATAGCTCAGTGATATAGCACTTGCCTAACGTGTAAAGTCCTCAGTTTTATCCCCAGCACCACAAATATAATGATAGTAATAATAAATGATGTGCATTTCCACACTCTTTTTTTTTTTTGAGAGAGAGAGAGAGAATTTTTTAATATTTATTTTTTAGTTATTGGCGGACACAACATCTTTGTTTTTATGTGGTGCTGAGGGTCGAACCCAGGCTGCACGCATGCCAGGCCAGCACGCTACCGCTTGAGCCACATCCCCAGCCCCATTTACTCTTAACACCATGAAATTTATCTGAAAAGTCTTTTGGTATTTGTTTCTCCACTTTTTATTTGTTCTTCTTCCAATATTATTCAAACTTGTTTTTTTCCACACTCAATATTAAAATCTAATATCTCTTTCCCTTGGATATGTAAATTTAACCTCTAAGGATGGGAAACAATCACAGCCAGAACTTGAACAAATGGAGCCCTATAGAAGCTGAGATCCAAGAAGCTTAGATCCTCCCTTTACCTCCCCTCAGAAGTCACTCAACTTTTGTGGTTCAAGAGCCAATAGAGTTGGAATGATAATCATACCCAAGACAGCCCTGAATTTTGGCCAATAAAAAGCTACCTGGAAGAGGAAATAAATCAATCACTCATCATAGGGTGGGGCTTCTCTGTGCAAAGTACATCTTTTGGAGGCTTTTTTATCACGCATTGTCTTGAGAAAGGAAATGCAGCATTTCTCAAAAAATCCTGGCCTAATAAGACGGAATATATATGTTAAACTATTTCTAGAAGATGTTTTGTTAAAGAACATTGACTTCAAGATAGGTACCCTCAATATATAGCCAATTAATTTTCCTATTTTTCTGTAAAGTGTGTATGCGTGTGTGTGGGGGGAGAGAATGTACATCCATTGGGAAACACACACACACACACACACACACACACACAGAACTAGCACCTGAATGCAGACTTCTTTCTGTAATTCATACTCATACAATATCAGAGGTAGAGGGAGGTTAGAGATGACTCATAAATTCCAAGAAAAAAACTGAAGAATTCCATAGTATTCCATATCCCCATGGGCAATAATTTCCTTTGCACTCCACATAGCCACAATTTTTTTGTTCCTCCTGTCAAGAATTTAAATATTTTGGAGAAATAGAAATATAAATCACATAACTGTCATAAGTAAGCTGAAGACATGGTTGATACTAGGCAAACGTACATGAATCTAAGAACAAAATAAGTGAATCCAGACTTGAGTGCTTTCTCTCTTCCTATTAACTCAGTACTTTGTTTATATCTTTGCAAAGTTTTGAATAAAATTGATATTAAGATAGATGGGGAGCCACAATTCAGAAGTAAGTAAGACTTGAATGCTTAAAAAATCATATATGTATTTTCTGACATCTTACCATATGTGGTAAAGATATATAGTATGGGGTGATGCTTTGGTTTGGATATGGTTTGAGTATTCCTGTATTTGTTAGAGAAATAGAACCAAAAGAATACATATATAAAAGGGGATTTATTAGACTTATTAGATTAGTTTACACAATGTGTTAGTCAGCTTTTCATTGCTTTGATCAATAACTGGCAAGAGTAGCTTAAAGGAAAAAACGTTAATTTGGGGCTCATGGTTCTAGAGGTTCAGTCCATAATTGGCTAACTCCATTGCTCTAGGCCTGAGATGAGACAGAATATCACGGAGGAAGAGGATGGAGGAGAAAAATTTCTCAACTTGTGGCAGCTGGGAAAGAGAGGGGTGGGGGAGGGAGGAAGCGAGAGGACAATGAGAGAGAATATGTGTGTGTGGCCAGGGGCAAAATATAATCCCCAAAGGCATGCTCCCAGTGACCTACTTCCTCCAGCCATGCCTCACCTGTCTGCGGTTACCACCCAGTGGTCTATTCAAATTATTAATTCATCAAATGGACACTGATCTACTGGTGATATTATAGCCTTCATCATGGCCTAAAAGCCCCACTAAGCCTTCCTGCACTGGGGATCATGCTTTCAAAACATGACTTTTCAGGGGACATTTATAGATTTCAAACATAACAGGTAATCAGAGGCTGAATAGTCCCACAATGGCTATCTGCGGGCTGGAGAGCTGGGGAAAGCAGAAGCTACTCAATCTCAGAAGCTGGAAGCCTTAGAACAAGAGGGGATCAAGGCCCCAGTTGAAGGCTGAAGGCCTACACTAATTATTTCCTTACTTCTTTTAAGTTTTACCACCTATATCTTCACTTCTAAGTATATTGCTTTATCTGTTTTTAAATGTATATAAGTAGAAGCATACTATTATTTTGTTTTTTTCTCCTTTCTTCTAATTTTATGTTTTTAACATTCATTCACATCTTTGCTGAACTATATTTATTATATGAATATTTTACCAAAATGTACTTAAAATATTATACTATTGATGGGCATTTGGGTTGCCCTTAGTGTAGAGCCATAACTATTTGTATTTTATCCCTCAATTCCATCATTTCTGGGAGAAGACTTTGGATTATACTTTATTGTATCAAGTATTTCCTCACAGTTCCATGAACAGTGACCAGGATGTCACATTTAATAAATTTGATAATCATAGAGAAGTTGGTTGTGAGCTAAACTATGGACTTTAGACTTACTTTTGAAGGTAATAGAAAGCCATTTAATCAAATGGAAACAATAAAAGAAGTTTTTTTAGGTGTTATTAATGCACTTTGTAGTTTAGACTACTTTTCAATGAAAGGAAGATAGGAATTCTGACTTATAAGTTTCAGGGTTTGAATCCAGGCTTTTCTACTTATTTCATAGGCTTATTGTGAAAATTAAAATAAACATATGTAGGGGTTGGGGTTGTGGCTCAGCAGCAGAGTGCTCACCTAGCATGTGTGGGGCCCTGGGTTCAATCCTCAGCACCACATAAAAATAAATAAATAAAGGTATTGTGTCCAACTACAACTAAAAAATAAATATTTTTAAAAAACCCACATATGTAACTTGTCCAACACAATGCCTGGAATTTATTAAGACCCAATTTACTAAGGACTCAGAAAATGTTTTTTTGTTGTTGTTGTTATTGCTACTACCGTTGCCATCATCAGCATATCTTCCAAATTTCCTTACATTTAGTGTAAGACAGTTTGCAGAACACCACGATTTTCATTCTTGTCCCCACATATTCCTTTCTAAGAATATCATAAAAATTCTTGCCCTGAATATTTTTATACTTTCCTTAAGATCCTCCTTATGATCCATCACCTCCTCCAAGGTAAATCTCAGCTCATAATAACTACTCCTTAAAGCCATTATAAAGCTCTGAATTGCCGCAGTCTGGCTGGGCACAAAATCACAAGCCACTCAAGCAGGAACAAAATTTATTTTTTGAAACTGTCGCCAATGTTCTGTATGCCCCCTGGAAGATCCGATCCACACACGCGGCATTCTCCTGGAACCGCCAGAGAGGAGTTACAATCTAGTGAGAAACATGCCACGAAAGACTGATGCCTTGCCTGGCTTTTACGACTTTGTCCAGGGTTTTCCCTTCACATTAGTTTTGCAGACCTTTTAGGCAGTGATACTCAAACAGCGCTTTAGGATTGGATCCCGAAAAGGAAGAGAGTGGGGAATTTAAGCACAAACTTGAAAGGGTAACCACAATTTCTATGTTCTTCATTTCATCTTCAGCTCCCTCTATACATTGAGTTTTCTTTCCCTGGAGCATTCCCAGTCCCTAGTCTCTTGAGTTACCATCACTTAATACCCAATTTAGTTGGGCAAGGTGGCTCACACCTGTAATCCCAGTGGCTCAGGAGACTGAGGCAGGACTATGAGTTCAAAGTTAGCCTCAGCAATTTAGCGAGGTCCTAAGCAACTCAGTGAGACCCTGTCTCTAAATAAAATACAAAAAGGGCCAGAGATTTGGCTCAGTGGTTAAACACCTCTGGGTTCAATCTTTGGTCCCAAAAACAAACCAACAAGCAAAAACCCCCTAATATAGAAGAAAAGTAAATGCAGAAACTCTGAGAAGGACATTTGTTGTTCGATCAGAGTTTACAAATCCAGTGTTTTTTCTTAGGGCTACTAGGATTGTGGGTCAACTCTCATCTTTATTGGTTAGAAAATCAAGTTCTTAGCATAGTCAGAATTTTAGAAAACACTTCACATTCAAATTCACCTCATTTTAATTTGATTATCCCTGTGAAATATTATTTCCAAATAAGGTCCTCAGCATTAAAGATGCATTTTGAAGTACTGGGGGTTGGCACTTCAACATTATCTTTCTTGGAGAGACACAATTCAACCCATAACAAAGACCATAGAAGTTTATGGGAGACTAATGGGAAAATCCCCTATATATGTCCTGAGAATATCTTCCCACCACCTCCCTGCCATGCAGTGAGAATAGTTTTACCTTCTCTTGGAAAACACAAGTGATTTATAGGTAGTGACCATAGTTTAAGGAAGTATGCCAGATCTGGGTGCTTTTTCTCCAACGTAGACAATATGTTTGCAAGAGAGAAAAAACAAATAAACAAACAAACAACAACAACAACAACAACAAAAAAAACAGAACATGAACACATACAATTTCCTGGTTCACAGCTCTTTGTGGATATGATTCCTCCCACCATAAACCAATTTTTTAAAAGATGTGATTGAGTGTTACCAGAGAACCCCATTTTCTCCCCTTGGAAGGTACAAAATTTGCCAAAACATTCTCTAATCCCATCCCCTGCATTTTGCTGGAACAATCACTGCAAGCCTAGACAACAGTGAAGGAAGAACAAAGGACAGGCAGCTAGTATAGATAGATATTCCAGTCAAATCGGGAAGATGGAGGCTAATACTTTCAGGACACTTCCCCCTCCTTCCCACCTGTTGCCAAGGTTACATACATCCAGGGAATTGTTCTTCCCAATGAGGAATGGTTAAGAAAATACCTCTTGGGTGGCTGCCTTTCTGCAGATATGGAGAAGCACCCCTGGAAGTTTCATTCCTTTCCTACTTTTTAAAAATTCACTTAGGCAATATAAGAGGAGAAGGGGGCATGAGAAGAAAGGATAAAAAGGGCAGGACACCCCCACTCCCTCGGGCACCAGCTTTGGATCCCCTCCTCTATGGAGGAATCTCTCCTCTCTTTCATTCTCTCTCTCTCTCCCTTCTATCCTTTAAGTAAAACTTTTTTCTCTGGCCTTGGCATTTCTCAGGTGTTCATCTTTAGCACCAGGGGAACAGGGACTGGATTCTTATTTTCATCACTGGTATCATCTATGCTCTCAACAATACTGATTTAAAGTCTCTGCTATTGCCACACATCAACCAAAGGGGCACATCAGCATCTTGGCATTCTGTAATTTCCACTTTTAAGTGTTGCTGAAAGCTCGGTCCTTGTCCCTGGTGCCAATCCAATAACGAGGACATGGTTTTGAGAAAAAAGAAAAAGAAGGTGTATTGCTTTGCTAGCAAAGGAGAAACACAGGGAACTCCTGTCCCAGAGGCTGTAATTCTGCCCATCAGGGGGAATGAGGGCTTTTAAAGAGGTGATCCAAAGGCTACATTCCATGTGTTCTCTGTTGGTGTTGAAATTTACTTGTTAATTTGTGCGACAGTCATTTCTGAGATCTTTTGGTACATCCATAAAGTCTGGATTACTTCTTTTCTCAGGTGGGTATGTACTCAAAGATAGATAACTCTGTCTAGGATGGGGAAGAAAAGTAATCCTGTTTACGCTGAGATTAGAGAGCGGGAGAGATTAGGAAGGAGCAGGGAGAGAGGAAGAGTAAGAAACATGTCCCTTCTAAAAATAAATGGCGCAGGGACCGTTACATTAAAAACATAAAGTGGGTCACTTTACATAAGCAACAGGAGGGAGAACTCCATTTCATACAGGGAGCACCCTATGTCAGAAACTCTAACCTGCAGTATGGCCACTTTTTCTAGCAATGTAATTTAAGTCTTTGTGTTGGGTGGATGAGGTTCCAATTGCAGTGGAGGAAGGAGGTAAGTGAAAATCAGGTTCTTCTGGGGAACTTCTCCTCTAGCCCTTCGGTGATACCTGGAATTAATGGTTCCAAGTCAGAGGTCCGGAATACAGTGCTGGGAAAAAGTACAGAATGATGTAGCTAGGAAGAGTAGACAGAGGCACTGTTGCTAGTTGGTCGTGTGGCTGGGTGGACTAAGGCCCTGGATTTAGGTTCCAGTCTCTGTGGCGGGGGGGGGGGGGGTGGGGGGGGGGTGGGGGGGTGGGGGGGTGGGGGGTGGGGGGGGTGGGGGGGTGGGGGGGGGGCTGTTGAATCTCATCACAGCCAAGTTTTGATTCTGTAATCATCGTTAAATGTCCCCAGCGTCTTGCTTTGACCACTGGCAAGAAGCTTTCATATGAACTTCATGAACACCTACTACTAGATTGGGGGAGGGGTGCTGTGGTTATTACTGCCTACCAGGCAAGGTGCTTCCAATTCAGTCCCACATAATCCCCTAAAAGATTCTCCTTTTCATCCTCATCTTCCCTTTGGAAAGCAGCCAGTAAGACCTTAAGGAGTGACATTATTATTGGAACCTTGAAATAATCTTCCAAGCATAAAATGTGATCTGTGAAAAAGTAGGGAGTGCTGAGCATCAAGTGAAGTGAACCTTGGTCTCCTTTACTCCTAAGTTAGCCTGAAGGAATTTGGGTAGTTGCCCAGAGCTGAAAGTGTCCTTGTGTCCCCTACTGTTGACTGCCTCTAGACTCCCATTGACTTTGCTACAAAATATTGTCTTTCTAAAGACAATGTATTGGGGCTGGGGATGTGGCTCAAGCAGTAGCGCGCTTGCCTGGCATGCGTGCGGCCTGGGTTCGATCCTTAGCACCACATACAAACAAAGCTGTTGTGTCTGCCGAAAACTAAAAAATAAGTATTAAAAAATTCTGTCTCTCTCTCTCCCTCTCTTTAAAAAAAATAAAATAAAGACAATGTATTGTTCTTTATAAAGTTGTTTTGTGCACACTGTGTCTTTGAATTTTCATATAAATTTTGGAATTGGCCTGTCAATTTTCTTCTTAAGAAACCCTGTTGAGATTTTTATTGAGATTGAATTGAATTTATAAATCATTTTAGGGATAATTGATATCCTAACAACATTGAGTCTTTGCGTTCACTAATATAAAAACTTGCTCCATGTATTTAGGTGGTATTTCATTTTGCTTGTCTTTTTTTTTCTAGAGTATATGCCTTGGACATATTTTATTCTTAAGTATTTCAGTTTTAATGATTCCACTATAAAATTGGAATTTTTGCTGGCTGCGGTGGCCCATGCCTGTAATCCCAGAATCTCGGGGTTGGTGGGGAGCTGAGGCAGGAGGATTGCAAGTTCAAAGCCAGCACCGGCAAAAGCGAGGCACTAAGCAGCTTATTGAGATTCTTTATTTTGAATACAATTCAAAATAAAGCTGCAGATGTGGCTCAATGGTCGAGTGCCCCTGAGTTCAATCCCTGGTACCTCCCCAAAAACAAAAAAAAAATTGGATTGTTTTTTAAAATTTCACCTTCTGATTATTCATTGTTTCATATAAAATTATATATATGTAATATAGAAAATAATATGTACTATTAATTTAAATATTAATTTTGTATCCTTCAATTTTTTTTTTTTTTGCCACTGCGCCTGGCTCTATTTTTAATTATTGTCTTGGTCCTTCCTGCTGCTATAACAAAAATACTTAGAGCAATTTGTAAACAACAGAAATTTGTTTCTCATAGTTCTGCAAGCTGGATGTCCAAGATCAAGACACTAGTAGTTTTGACGTCTGTTGAGGGCACAGTTTCTACCTTCAAGATTGTGTGTCCTATATTCACCCAAGGCAGAAGGGACAGAAGCAAAAGGGGCTTAGCTAGCTTTAGGTGCATTCATAAAGTCCCTAATTCAACTCTACCTCATGACTTAGCTCCAAAAGAGTTTTAGTTCTTCATTTAAACGTGGATGGCTTCTTTTGTCCTCCATCCACCAGGCAGTTTCCCCTGACCCAGCCCTGCCCCAAAGTGCTGGGGATTGAATTCTGGGCTTTGCACAAGCTAGACCAGTGCTCTCCCAATGAGAAACATCCCCAGGCCTGATGCTTTCCATTTTAGCTTATTCTTCATTGAATAGGCAAGAATCCCTAGTACAAAGTTGCTAAAAGTGGGAAAACAAATGTCTTTGTCCCTAATCTTACAAGGAAAACATTCAGGCTTTCACCAGTATGATGTTAGATGAAAAGTTGCTTTTCTTTTTTTTTTTTTTTTATATTTATTTTTTAGTTGTAGTTGGACATAGTATCTCTATTTTATTTATTTATTTTCATGTGGTGCTGAAGATCGAATCCAGGGTCTCACACATGCTAGACAAGAGCTCTACTGCTGAGTACAATTGAAAAACCAGCCTCTACCTCAGAGCAAAGCCTGTCTAAGGAAAGGACATCACCTTTGTCCTTGCACTCCTAGGCACATTCCCACCCTACTAAGTGGTTTATCTACCAATAACAGGAGAGGTCTGCTGCGCCAGGTGTCCCTGACTCAGTCAGGCTAGGTGAGGACCCATAGCAACCCCCTAGCAGCCACCAATCAGCATGAGACAGGGAAATACCTGGGATGCCAGATGACCCTCCCAGTAGTTTATGGTGGTTGATAACATGTTGGGAAACCATGTAGTTCAGCAAGTACACCCCTTTTGGCTTAAACCAATCAGTTCAAACGAATCCCCCTCTTGTAGTAACCAATCACCCCTACCCAACTTGTTCCCGCCAGTGAATGTGCTAATCATGTTTTAGAGTTGTTATTTGATTTTCCCGAGGTGTGTGATGAGGGGGATTAGTTTGAACTGATTGGTTTAATCCGTGAGGGGTGTACGTGCTAAACTACATGGTTTCCTAACATGTTATCAATCATCAAGACTACTGAGGGGGTCTTCTGGCATCCCAGGTATTTTCCCTTTCTCATGCTGATTGGTGGTTGCTAGGGAGTTGCCATGGGTCCCCTAACTGAGTCAGGGACACCTGGAGCCGGAAGATCTCTCCTGTTATTTGCAGATAAACAACTCAGCAGGGTGGCTATGTTCCTAGGAGTGCTCTGTGGGTTTTTCCAAGGACAAGGGTCACGCCCCCTCCCTCTGGACAGGCCTTGAGGTAGAAGCTGTTTTCAAAAATGGAGTCATATCAATTTCTCATTACCTCCTCTGCAGTTTTTCTGGAAGAAGTTGTGTAGACCTGGCATAATTACTGAAGTATTTGCTAAAGTTCACCAGTGAAGTTATCTGAGGTTGGTAAATAAATCCCAGAGTATAAAAACTGCCATAACTGGAGCCCAAAGGGTGCTAGAACTCACCTTAGTTACCTCCTGGTGCACGAACCCTTGAGACATAGTACTGTGTTATTTGCTCTTCTAGGAGACATCTTCATTTTGTTGTTCCACGACTAACAAAATTGACAGAGAAGAAAAAAAGAGCAGATACTTATCCTTAGGCTCAAGTAATTGCAACTTACTCTCCGAGGCCATGATACTAGAAGCTAAGGCCCGCAGATCAAACAAGGATCATGATCTGTATAAATGTCTCCTGGGGGAAGCCCCTGCTCTCTACCCACTTCTGATTTTTTCTGTCTGACACTGGGGGAAATATGGGCCCACTATGATGACCACTTTGCCTCTCCTGACCTGGAAAAATCTTGTTAGAGTCTGTAAACAAGTCAAAATAACACCTGGCATTTTGCCAGGGGAATGTTAGAGTTCCTAAACAAGTCTGGATGGTGCCTGGCAAAATGCCAGAGGGAGTGGTTTGAGAAGTAACAAAAGCCAGCCATTAAGTGTGGAGATTCCTTATTGGTTGACTGATGTATCTAGTTTATGCTAATTAGATAAGCTGTGTGGAATGTATAAATACTGCTCCTGTCCTGCAATAAACGGCTCCTACTCCTGCTGTATCAATCTACACAAATTGTTCGTCACCCCCTGTTATTTTGCCCAGCCAGCCGGGCTGCGGCAAAATCTCTAACGTGTAAGGGGCAGACTCCTCTGAGACTGATACCAGACCTCATCAAAGCTTCTGGCTTCCAAACATCTTCCAAGTCTCTCAGCAGAAGTTGTGGGAAGAGGTCACTTGGTGCTTGGAGGAGGATTTCTGTCCCATCTCTTCTATAAGCCCTACCACAGAAAAACCAATACTTTTAGAATACTGTGTATAACTCAGGTCAGCTTCCTAGGTTTGAAAATGAATGACCTGGGATCTATGCGACAGTGAATAGGAAAACCCATTCTCCATTCTCAGGTGTCATTGTGAACACATTTGTTCCAAGAGCTGAGGCAGCAAATCTGGACTTTGCCTGGCACGTGTGGTAGGGATCATGAGAGCCTGAGAAAGTCTCATGTCTTCGGAGAATGGGACTGAAAAGCAAACAGACGAACTCCGAGGGACAAGAGAAGAGCCTTTCCTACATGTTTCCACGATGTGGTTGAGGACATACTACCTCAAAATATGACTTAGCCAATCCAAAACATGCCTCTTTTCCACAAAGATTTATTGAGCTAGTTATTTTCAGAAACCGTGGACACAGGAGAAGCCAAAAGTTACCCTTGTGTAATAGACTTCCATCTATAAAGGAAGTCTTCATTTGAAAGGGTGACTCCTCTGTATCAAAATGAAAGGGATGGGCTGGGGTTGTAGTTCAATGGTAGAGTGCTTGAGGCACTGTGTTTGACCCTCAGCACCACATAAAAATAAATAAAATAAAGATATTGTGTCCAGGGGCTGGGGTTGTGGCTCAGTGGTAGAGCGATCGCCTAGCATGTGTGAGGTACTGGATTTGATCCTCAGCACTACATAAAAATAAAATAAAGGTATTGTGTCCACCTACAACTAAAAAATAATTATTAAAAAAGATATTGTGTCCATCTACAACTAAAAAAATTTTTTAAACTTAAAAAGAAAATGATGATTAATAACTAGAAACTCTAAATCCACAGAGAATGCATCATTTAAATCTGTCTTTTGTATATGGTCTTTTTCTGGTTATCTCCTGTTAATCAAGCATTTTCCTACACTCTTCTTTCTTTTTATAGGGGAGTCTGGTTATTTAAGGCAGGTTTCTAAAACGCTCTTGAGATCTACTCTAAAGATTTACTGGAACCGGGGATGTCAGTGGTAGAGTGCATGTGTGCAAGGTTCAATCTCCAGTACCACCACCAAAAGAAAAGAGAAATTACTGTGACTGAATTCAATGGGTTTGCCTTGTGGTGAGTGCAAAGCCAATAAATACAACCAGGAGAGAAAGGAATGGAGAGGGATTTATTACTTGCAACGCATAAGCAGAGCCCTGGATTTAATTTGTAAAACAGGGTTCTCTTTGAACAAAAAAAGCAAGGGATTTTACTCAGGAGACATATATTCATATAAGAAGACTCACCATCACATGTAGGCACCAGGCAGAGTAGTTTGGCAGCTGCCACTCAAGCATTGAAACTGGTACTCGCCTTTCTGAGCAGTGTCTGGAGAACAGCAACTGGCCCAAAGGGGTTTTGACATGGCAGGAAGGACAAGGGACATGTCCATAAAAGGAATAGAATGGTTTGTTAGAGTAAATTCAGGCACTGGTTCTACAATGTTTACATAAAACAACAACTCTACTTTAAAGGAAATAAGAAAATTGTTTAATTCTGAGCCAAATAAGAGTGCCCATGGTCCAAGAACATGGATTCAAGTTACCTTAAATGATGTGTTACAAAGTGAAGAAATTACATGAAGTTTTGTAACCAAAGAAAGTTATAAATCCACATATTCAACAAAAACATTGGTGGGGGCATCAGGTAAGTAGGCTACAGCAAAGTGAGGAAGTCTTTCCAATAAGTGTCAGATGGCATTTTTTTTTTGCATTCTTAGCTTTAAGATTGGTAGTAGCTAGAGATCCACTAAATTTAACAATACATTCTGAGAGGTTTACCTAATTGTCCAGAGAATGTGAGGTCAGATATAAAGGTTAAAAGGAAATGGCTGTTTTTCTAAAAGGCCTAAGATAGTCTAAGATAAATCTGATTCTCACCCTGCAAAATTTCTAGCTTTCCAAAGTCACTTTGTTCTACTCTGCCAAGATCAGTCTGCAGAATCTTTAATATGTGGCTTCTTCAGAGATCTTCAGCTTCACACTGGGTTGGCTGCACTCGGGATACTTAACTACTGCTTCCATACCACCCATAGAGATTCTGATGTAATTGGTCTGTGGAGTGGTCTTGATATTGGAATTTTTAAAATGCCACACACATGATTTTAATGAGTAGTCAATGTTACTCCAGAGATATAATTATTTTGGGATGTGAAGTGCTAGGTTCAAATTGAAGAAGAATAAATGCCCTTTTGAAAAACAGCAACAATCTTATTCATAGAATGAGAGTGTTGTATAAAAGAGGTCATAGTATTCTGTGATAGTAAAACTACCTGCTGGGAAGAAGATGGCTGCTGAGACAAGAAACCTCAATGAGATAACAGGCCCTGTTCACTTCTCTCCAAAGTTTTTTCTCAGAAAAATGCCCACTATGTCATTGAACTAGATCAGGTTTATAGGAGAGGAAGGCCTGGAGGTATTCCCAAGGTCTGGGCTTAATTGTTCTGGGTGTGTCACTGGGCCAGCCAGTGGAGGGGCAGCTTTTGTTAGCAAGCAACTGGAGCTCTTTGCTCTGCTTGTCAAAACAAGTTCTGGAGCCCCAAGATCTGGCTCAGAAGGTCGATTTGCAAGGTTGAAATGCCAACATTTCAACAGACCTGGGTGACTATTAAAGTCATCCTCCAACATACTGGCAGAGGCAAGGACTTCCTCAATAGGAAGAGCTCAGGAAAATAAAATAATGAAATTCAAATGGCATAAGCATCTATTCTGTCTCTGGGAACAGAACAGAGACATCCCCAGATGACTTGGAAGAGTATAAAAGCTTGGGAAGTGCTTGCCTTCCCAGAGGAAAGAACACAGCCACACAGTGTTCTTATACATATACTTATACATAGCACAGCTACATATACATATGACTCTGTGATATCTTAGCTGGTTGAAGAGCAGGGCTATCGAGTTGGTTAGATTGGAGCTTTAAGTAGACCCTTGGTCATTTGCAAATGCTCTAAGTTGTATTTCTCTGGAGCCAGAATTTTGTGGTCTTAACTACCTTCAAACCTGGTTTATCCTCCTAGGAAATTTGTGGTTAAATACAATCTACAATTGCAAATGGCCTATAGCCTATGGTGTGGTATAGATTTCACTTGCTCATTACTCATATTCATCCACTCACTCACTAAAACCATCCTTTCCCTTGAAGTCCTGAGTGGAACAGGAACGTTCCAGAGTCAACAATGAGAGGAAGTTTTTGCTGAGGGACTATCTGTTCCCTAAATCTATCCTCCACAGACTCAAAGGTGATTGCCTGAAGTTAGGGCACCTACAACACAATCTAGAAAACCGCTGAAAAGTAAAGGAACATAGTTACCATTGGAAAGATAGGTAGAAAGCTGGGTACCAGCTGGTAGTGTGGCCAAGTGGCCTAAGGCACTGGATTGAAGCTTCCATCTTTTTGGAGGTGTGGGTTCAAATCCTACCACTGCAGAAGTTGGGCTATTGATAGTAACAATAATGAAATATAACACTGTGGCTGGAACAGTAGAGTATTTTCCTAGCATGCTTAAGGCCCTGCATTGACTTTTCCCAAGGAGATGAGTGACTGTGAGGTGTGGGCCCCGGTTTGGGTTTAGGTGCAGCATTCCTACTTTTACCAATTAGTAACATTCCAATAAGTCTTAAAAGAAGAAGTTCATCTGTATGGTGGAGAGGTGTATTGCAACTCCTAGAAGAAAACGTGGGGTCAACTCTCCAACATATTGGCAGAGGCAAGGATTTCCTCAATAGGAAGAGCTCGGGAAAATAAAATAAAAAATTAATAAATGGGATAGCATACAATTAAAAAAAAATGCTTCTGCACAGCAAACAAAAATGTGAAGAAAGAACCTACAGAATGGGAGGAAATCTTTGCTAGCTACTCTTCTGACAGATTAATGACTAGAACATATAAAGAACTGAAAAACAAATTAGCACAAAAAAACCCCACAAAAATCAAACAAACAAAAATAAATAACCCAATCAATTAACCAGCAAATGAACTAAACAGACACTTCTCAAAAGAAGAAATACAAATGGTCAACAAATTTGTGCAAAAAGAAAAAAAAAATAAAAACAACATTCAACATCCCTAGCAATTAGGGAGATGCAAATCAAAACTACACTGAGATTTCCATCTCACACCAGTTAATATCTACCATCAAGAATACAAGCAATAATAAATGCTGGCAAGGATCAACCAACTATAGAAATCAGTATAAAGTTTTCTCAAAACACTAGGAATGGAACCACCAAAGCCCTAGCTATACCAGTCCTCAGTGTCTCTCCTAAAGAATTAAAATCATCATACTATAGCAATACATGCATATTCATGTTTATAACACCAAAATTCACAATAGCCAAATTATGGAACCAGCCAAGGTGTCCATTAGTGGAAGAATGGATAAAGAAAACATGGTACACAATGAGGTACACAAAGGAGTTTTATTCAGCCATAAAGAAGAATGAAATTATGTCATTTGCAGGAAACAGGTGGAATTTGAAAGCATTATGTTAAACAAATTAAGCCAAACAAGAAGTCAAGAATCATATGTTTTCTCTCAGATGTGCAAGTTAGGGAGGGAAAAGCAAAAGAAATGTGGAGAGGGAGTGGAATCTCATGAAAATTGAAAGGAGATCAGTAAAGAAAAGGGACCAGGGGGAGAAAGGAGGGGAGGAAGGGGGAAATACTGGGGAATGATAATGGCCAAATATATTGCTATATCATGTGCATATATAAATATGTAGCAATGAACCCCACTACTATGTATAATTATAATGCATCAATAAAAATATGGGGGGGAAAGAAGCAGCTATCTGTTCATGTGGCAGAAGAACTGGTGTAAGGACTGAGTAGGGACAGGAAGTGGTGTGAGTTTTATTTCTTTTTCACATAAATAGACAGTCTGTGAGGAAGTAACCTCCTCTTTGGCAAGAGCACAAGACACAGACCCTATGGTCTCTACTGTCTCCTGGGAACAGTCATGACTTTAGAATGGGCTCCTTGGCTTCCTATTAATCTGCTCTGCTGAGAGCCAGCCAGACTGCAGCACTGCTCTTCTCCATTTCAGCCTCCCCATATTCAAGTCCCACTACTGTCTCCCAGTGCAGCTTATTCCCTTACCTCCCTATCTTTTTCTAACTGGGAGGTAAGGAAAAAGGAGAGTGAAGAGACAGTACAGCAGCTAGATTCTAGGCAGGTGGCCTCAGCAAAGAGGCAATGCTCACAGGAAAAGGGGTGTATTTCAACTCTGACCAATTTGGATTAAGGATCTTGATTGCCTCTGCATGCTTGCCCTCAAGAGACCAAGAATGTTTTACTCATAATCGGAATTCCTATAAGACATTTTCGTCTTTTGAGCAATGTGTATACTGTACTTCCAGATCTGTGTTGGGGGGTGGGTCCTGGAGAGTGAATGGATGGAATTTGGCTTCCATAGCAACCCAGACTGAATCCAGCCAAATTGTATTTTTTTCTCATTGTGTCTGAGGGGAGATAGAAAAGGATAAAACACCTAAACAGGAGGATACTCACTTAAGGGGGTGATGAAAGAAAGGAGATGACCCATGCCCTAATAAGAGGCAATAAGAAAAATTTCAAGTTCCTGGCTAAAGCCTTGGTCTAGAGATGTGAGTATGGTTGACCCTCTTATACTTAGGCTTATCCATTTAGCAAAATTGCAATCCTTACCTAAATATAGCATTCTGCCCTCATACTCACCTAGATAAACTAGACCAGAGAAAAACACAGTGATGTTAAACTGATCTCTACTTAAATTCATCACTGTTATCTCAAGTGTGTCTAAAAAACAATCTTTTTTATTGTAGTTTATTTTGTGGTACTGATGATTGAAACGGGGTGGGGTTGTACCACTGAGCTACATCCTCACCCGTTTTTATTCTGAGAAGGGGTCTCACTAAATTATCCCAGGCTTGGCCTCAAACTTGTGATCTTCCTGTCTCAATCTCCCAGAGTTACTTGGATTAACAGACATGTGCCACTGGGCCCATGTACAATCATCATTTTTTTCAATCTCTTCACCATCCTATTCTAAGATACATGCACATGATATAATATAAATGCACATGATAAAATCTAAGATTTTATCCTTATCTTGTTTATTAAACACCCCACACCTTCTCAGGCACTCTTACTTTCAGCTTTCTATTTCACTGAAAAGCAGATACAGTCATAGAACTTCTAAAAGGCCCATCCATCTGCACCTTTTCCCACCTGTTTCTATGGAGGACCTGTGTAAGATCTTAGCTCAGGTCATTCCTGAAATCTGTGTACATCCAACTGATTACTCAAGGACTTTCTTTCCTTCAGGTATGCTGGATGTACCCAACAGCCAACCTGCACATGGCTCTTTTGATTTTATTCTCAAAAATTGTGATATCCAGGAGCAATAAGGGGAGTAACTACAAGACTCGGCTAATGTCACTGGTCACTCCAAGGCTCTTACAGCTCTTTCTAGGTCTCTAAGTAACTAGATTAGAGCTGAATATTTAGTGCATGCCTGACATATAAAAGCAATGTATTTGATTTTTTTCCTCTCTTACTCCCTCCTCTAAAGCACAAATAGGAGATGGTATCAAGATATAAAATACATTCAACAAATCAATAAGGACTTGTTATTTGTTGGGAACTGAGCTCCCCTTTACAGGACAGGACCCTAAGCTCCAAAAATTAACTTTCTAGAAAAGAAGGAATTACTTTTTTCAAGTGAATAGTGATGCTCAACACCATCCATCAAATCAAAAAAATTTGGGGAAAGAACTTGCAGTGTCCTCCCTTGGTACATAATGTAGCAAACTGGTATAAGATTCAGGATTTAAACTATGGTCACTAGGAGGAGTTCCCACCACTGCCAATGAGTCTAAATCATTTTACATCAATGATTCAAATAAACATAGCAAATTTTTTCTTTTAAATTTATCTTAAATATGAAGATACTGAGGACACAAAGAGAGTGTGCAGGAGGCAATGGGCAGGGCTTTGGAGGATCAGGAGGGGATGGGGTGCAGGCTGCCAGAGCAACAGCCCAGAGTGTCCCTTGATCTCAGCCTTTCCCGAGAAGAGATGTCCAGAGCTTGATGTGCAGAGAAATCCAGTCACAGACTGGACGGTCACTGGAACCTGCATGGGAGGGCAGCTCAATGCAGCCTGGAAATGGGAGGGAAAGGGGACAGCCTGGGACCTGCATTCCCCTGGGCGCTTGAATGCTTTCATGGAGTGCAGGTGTTTGTGTATGTCTCCGTGTGTGTATGTGTGTGTGTGTGTGTGTGTGTGTGTGAGAGAGAGAGAGAGAGAGAGAGAGAGGTAGAGAGAGAGATAGAGATAGGGAGAGAGAGAGGGGGGGGGAGAGAGGGAGAGAGGGAGGGATCCAGCAGGAATGGTGGGGGTGGGGTATGTGAAACTGAAGGACTCAAGGGGTTGTTCCTCTCTACCCATGGAGGGCTCCTCAGTGGCCCGGCTTCCTTTGCAGGCACCCCTCCCTCCAACACTATGTGGGTACCTCTAAGTGAAAGAGATCAAGTGCCAGTGGCAGCAACAGTAGGAGTGCCAGGGTGAGACTGTGACGCCCACAGGGCTTCGGGAGGATAAAAGAGTCTTGCGGGCAGAGAGAGCCCCCTAACTTGAGTGACCCCATGTACAGAGACCAGCAGTGGGGTCCCAAATTAGAAGGAATGGCCCTTTGGGTATCCCCCCTGGGCTTTGTCCCCTGGGTCCTGGCACCTGGATTTGTTGCTTTGGGTAGAGGAAAGGGGGTCCCCGCAGGCTGCTCTTGCAGCCAGGCCAGCTGAGCAGCTGAGCAGCAGCACTAGGTTTTGGGAAGCCCCTGCAGCTGGGCCCTTCCCCTGTCCCGGTGGGAGTAGGTTTGGTGTGGGGTTGGTGCGTGAGTGAAGGTTTGTGGGTTGTGCCAGGGCGAGCGGGCCCTCTCCGCCCCCTAAGCCCCAAGAAACTGGGCGGGTTGGGTCACTGCAGAGGGGCCTGCCTGCGCCTCCCCGGGGAATCTGGGCTGAGTGGCTGGGAGAGGGAGGCGATTTAGGGCACACCAGAATTGGGATCCCATCTGGGTGGGAGAAGACTTGCTTCCGGGGGTCAGGAGCCCAGCCCAGCTGGGCCGCCTCTGTTGTGTCCCTTTGGCCTTTCCCGGAAGCGCCCAGGACCAGGTGGAGTTATTTGGTGAGGACAGGCAGGAAGCCGGGGCCTCCTGTGCCCTGGGGGCCGGGCTGGCTCCCTGGCACAAGTATCTCTGGTGCTTGTGCAAGGCCTGGACGGGGCACGCGAGGCTGCCACTTCCCCTAACCCTCTGTCCTTTCCGCCACAAGTGTGGTGTGCAGGAGGTCTGAAGGCACCAAAGAGGGAGCGGCTGGCAGGGCTGGCGCTGTGGGTGGCAGGGCGAGTCCGCTGGGGCACGGGGACCTGGAACCCGGACCGGGGCTTCAGGGGCCAGGCTGGTAGGGTCGGATGGGATCCAGGTGTCCAGCAGACACTACCGCGGGGGACTGTGGCTGTGCTAGTTGCGAAGCCGCCTCCCCGCGCGCGCCATCTGGTTCTCCTCCAGTACCAACCCGCACCTGTGCGGTATCCACACCCACACCTTCCCCGGGGCGGGCGGGGAGGGGTGAGGAGAAGGCAACCTTCCCCTGGGTCAGTCTCCACCTGGTGCCCGGCTCCTGGCCCTCTCAGGCCACCTTAGTGCCATCCTCCTAGACCCCGGCCCAAGGCGGGACGCAGAGGTTTGGCATAGGGGCAAGAGGGCAAGAGGGCAAGAGCACGAGAGGAGAGAGCCCTGCGCGCCCTGCGATGCGCGTCTTGGTGGTGGCCGCCCGGCCAGGGCCCCACCAGGTCCCGGGGCATGGCAGGCTTCCGCTGGATACCAGGGGCTCCCAGGCCGAAGGGGTGTGTGCGCATGTAAGTGTGTGTGTGTGTGTTCGTGCGTGTGTGTTGGTCCTGGGCCCTGAAGGCAAGGACTGAGCCTGTCTGGGCAGGGCAGGGCGGGGCAGGGAGGGCTCCCTGGGATGGAAGGCGGACAGTTGTCATGGGACCCCACCCCGGGACAGGACCTGCCAGCTCGCCTCCCCCATCTGCACAAGGGCAGAGGACCGGCCCCGCCGGTGTGCACCCTTCGATAGCTCAGCTGGTAGAGCGGAGGACTGTAGACTGAACAGACAGCTGTGGACATCCTTAGGTCGCTGGTTCGATTCCGGCTCGAAGGAAGTGCCCCACGCTTTTGCGCACACGCACGCGGACACGCCCCCCTGACGGGGCCCTGCCCCTGCAAGCCTCATCCTGCCTTCTGAGCCCAGAGCAGGCAGAGCCTCTCCACACCGCCCATCTCTTCCACCGCCAACCCTTGCGTCTTCGCCCCCAACTCCCCCGCGCTCCCCAGGAGCTGTCCTGCCTGCTGCTGCTGTCCTGCCTGCTGCTGCCCGCCAAAGCCAGGCACCAGTTTTGGGGAAGGCCCATTCTTCGCTGGCCGCCCGCAGGGGTTCCTGCTCTCAGGTCGCCTCACCCAAGCAACCCACCACTCGTGCCCCCACATACCACACCCCTATCCCTGGCCCCTAACGCCGCCGCCCACGCCCCTGCCACACCCCCACCGCTCCTGCACTTTCAACCACAGGGCACTCCTCCAGCGCCTCAGCGCCTGAGATTCTTGACAACACACAGGCAGGCTTCCCTGCCACCCAGCCCTTCCCACCTGGATCATCATGGACTTGGCTCTTGGGAGAAGCGAAATGTCCAGAGCCATGGATGTGTTGCTCAGCGATCACCCTGGCATCCTCCCTCCCTGAGATCGCCAGGCTCCATCCCTCTCCACAACTGGCCGGGGCGGGGGGGCGGGGGCCGCCTGCCCGGGAGCCACTCGCCACGTGCCCCCACCCCACGTCTGCCCCTCTCCATCTTTCTCACTTTCTGTCTGCCTCTACCTCTCTCTTTCGTCTTCTTTCCTTTCCATGATGCCCTGCCACCTCTCTCCTTTCCTCCCTCACTCTCCTCCATCTCTCCAGCCACAGGCAATCCATCTCTGCCTCTGCCTCTGTCTCTGTCTCTGTGTCTGTCTTTCACCACCTCCCCGCCTTCATTTCTGTCCCCCACGCTGACCCCTGTCTCTGTTCCTCTCTTTCTGTGTCTATTGGTGAGGAATGTGTGGGTGGACAAGGGAGGGAAATGTCCATCCCAGCTTGGTTAGGTGACATGGTGCCCTGGTGGCGGTGGCGGTGGCCTGTGTTCTGTTTTCCCTTGGGGCTGAAGAGTGGGATGTGCCCTTCCCGCCCACATGCCACCAGCCTCACCTTTCGTGAACTTTAAGGAATACGGTTGGAGCCGCAGCAGGACTCAGTGGTCCTCCTGGAAGAGCCAGCACACGCCAGGTTCTGCTCTTCACCTCGGGAAGGTGGCCAAAGCACCTACCTGTTGCTATCGTCCTGCCTGGGGGGAGCTGAGGGGGAGTGAGAGTAAAAGCCGAGTCAGGCCGGAACTCAGGGTCGCCCCCCGCCCCAGGGAGTGGGAGCTGGCGGTTCCAAGGCAGGCAAAGGGCACGGAATCGCACCCCCCCTTACACAGACCCCTGGGGTGTGAGCTGCTTGATGGCTTGAGCGCCCAGTTGGAAATGGAACCTAGCAAGAAGATGCTGAGGACCAGCCAGAGAGTGTGCAGGAGGCAATGGGCAGGGCTTTGGAGGATCAGGAGGGGATGGGGTGCAGGCTGCCAGAGCAACAGCCCAGAGTGTCCCTTGATCTCAGCCTTTCCCGAGAAGAGATGTCCAGAGCTTGATGTGCAGAGAAATCCAGTCACAGACTGGACGGTCACTGGAACCTGCATGGGAGGGCAGCTCAATGCAGCCTGGAAATGGGAGGGAAAGGGGACAGCCTGGGACCTGCATTCCCCTGGGCGCTTGAATGCTTTCATGGAGTGCAGGTGTTTGTGTATGTCTCGGTGTGTGTATGTGTGTGCGTGTGTGTGTGAGAGAGAGAGGTAGAGATAGGGAGAGAGAGAGAGAGAGAGAGAGAGAGAGAGAGAGAGAGAATGAGAGAGAGAGAGGGGGAGAGGGAGGGAGAGAGGGAGGGATCCAGCAGGAATGGCGGGGGTGGGGTATGTAAAACTGAAGGACTCAAGGGGTTGTGCCTCTCTACCCATGGAGGGCTCCTCAGTGGCCTGGCTTCCTTTGCAGGCACCCCTCCCTCCAACACTGTGTGGGTACCTCTACGCGAAAGAGATCAAGTGCCAGTGTCAGCAACAGTAGGAGTGCCAGGGTGAGACTGTGACGCCCACAGGGCTTCGGGAGGATAAAAGAGTCGTGCGGCCAGAGAGAGCCCCCTAACTTGAGTGACCCCATGTACAGAGACCAGCAGTGGGGTCCCAAATTAGAAGGAATGGCCCTTTGGGTATCCCTCCTGGGCTTTGTCCCCTGGGTCCTGGCACCTGGATTTGTTGCTTTGGGTAGAGGAAAGGGGGTCCCCGCAGGCTGCTCTTGCAGCCGGGCCAGCTGAGCAGCTGAGCAGCAGCACTAGGTTTTGGGAAGCCCCTGCAGCTGGGCCCTTCCCCTGTCCCGGTGGGAGTAGGTTTGGTGTGGGGTTGGTGCGTGAGTGAAGGTTTGTGGGTTGTGCCAGGGCGAGCGGGCCCTCTGCGCCCCCTAAGCCCCAAGAAACTGGGCGGGTTGGGTCACTGCAGAGGGGCCTGCCTGCGCCTCCCCGGGGAATCTGGGCTGAGTGGCTGGGAGAGGGAGGCGATTTAGGGCACACCAGAATTGGGATCCCATCTGGGTGGGAGAAGACTTGCTTCCGGGGGTCAGGAGCCCAGCCCAGCTGGGCCGCCTCTGTTGTGTCCCTTTGGCCTTTCCCGGAAGCGCCCAGGACCAGGTGGAGTTATTTGGTGAGGACAGGCAGGAAGCCGGGGCCTCCTGTGCCCTGGGGGCCGGGCTGGCTCCCTGGCACAAGTATCTCTGGTGCTTGTGCAAGGCCTGGACGGGGCACGCGAGGCTGCCACTTCCCCTAACCCTCTGTCCTTTCCGCCACAAGTGTGGTGTGCAGGAGGTCTGAAGGCACCAAAGAGGGAGCGGCTGGCAGGGCTGGCGCTGTGGGTGGCAGGGCGAGTCCGCTGGGGCACGGGGACCTGGAACCCGGACCGGGGCTTCAGGGGCCAGGCTGGTAGGGTCGGATGGGATCCAGGTGTCCAGCAGACACTACCGCGGGGGACTGTGGCTGTGCTAGTTGCGCAGCCGCCTCCCCGCGCGCGCCATCTGGTTCTCCTCCAGTACCAACCCGCACCTGTGCGGTATCCACACCCCCACCTTCCCCGGGGCGGGCGGGGAGGGGTGTGGAGAAGGCAACCTTACCCTGGGTCAGTCTCCACCTGGTGCCCGGCTCCTGGCCCTCTCAGGCCACCTTAGTGCCATCCTCCTAGACCCCGGCCCAAGGCGGGACGCAGAGGTTTGGCATAGGGGCAAGAGGGCAAGAGGGCAAGAGCACGAGAGGAGAGAGCCCTGCGCGCCCTGCGATGCGCGTCTTGGTGGTGGCCGCCCGGCCAGGGCCCCACCAGGTCCCGGGGCATGGCAGGCTTCCGCTGGATACCAGGGGCTCCCAGGCCGAAGGGGTGTGTGCGCATGTAAGTGTGTGTGTTTGTGTGTGTGTGTGTGTGTGTGTGTGTTCGTGCTTGTGTGTTGGTCCTGGCCCTGAAGGCAAGGACTGAGCCTGTCTGGGCAGGGCAGGGCGGGGCAGGGAGGGCTCCCTGGGATGGAAGGCGGACAGTTGTCATGGGACCCCACCCCGGGACAGGACCTGCCAGCTCGCCTCCCCCATCTGCACAAGGGCAGAGGACCGGCCCCGCCGGTGTGCACCCTTCGATAGCTCAGCTGGTAGAGCGGAGGACTGTAGACTGAACAGACAGCTGTGGACATCCTTAGGTCGCTGGTTCGATTCCGGCTCGAAGGAAGTGCCCCACGCTTTTGCGCACACGCACGCGGACACGCCCCCCTGACGGGGCCCTGCCCCTGCAAGCCTCATCCTGCCTTCTGAGCCCAGAGCAGGCAGAGCCTCTCCACACCGCCCATCTCTTCCACCGCCAACCCTTGCGTCTTCGCCCCCAACTCCCCCGCGCTCCCCAGGAGCTGTCCTGCCTGCTGCTGCTGTCCTGCCTGCTGCTGCCCGCCAAAGCCAGGCACCAGTTCTGGGAAGGCCCATTCTTCGCTGGCCGCCCGCAGGGGTTCCTGCTCTCAGGTCGCCTCACCCAAGCAACCCACCACTCGTGCCCCCACATACCACACCCCTATCCCTGGCCCCTAATGCCGCCGCCCACGCCCCTGCCACACCCCCACCGCTCCTGCACTTTCAACCGCAGGGCACTCCTCCAGGGCCTCAGCGCCTGAGATTCTTGACAACACACAGGCAGGCTTCCCTGCCACCCAGCCCTTCCCACCTGGATCATCATGGACTTGGCTCTTGGGAGAAGCGAAATGTCCAGAGCCATGGATGTGTTGCTCAGCGATCACCCTGGCATCCTCCCTCCCTGAGATCGACAGGCTCCATCCCTCTCCACAACTGGCCGGGGCTGGGGGGCGCCTGCCCGGGAGCCACTCGCCACGTGCCCCCACCCCACGTCTGCCCCTCTCCATCTTTCTCACTTTCTGTCTGCCTCTACCTCTCTCTTTCGTCTTCTTTCCTTTCCATGATGCCCTGCCACCTCTCTCCTTTCCTCCCTCACTCTCCTCCATCTCTCCAGCCACAGGCAATCCATCTCTGCCTCTGCCTCTGTCTCTGTCTCTGTGTCTGTCTTTCACCACCTCCCCGCCTTCATTTCTGTCCCCCACGCTGACCCCTGTCTCTGTTCCTCTCTTTCTGTGTCTATTGGTGAGGAATGTGTGGGTGGACAAGGGAGGGAAATGTCCATCCCAGCTTGGTTAGGTGACATGGTGCCCTGGTGGCGGTGGCGGTGGCCTGTGTTCTGTTTTCCCTTGGGGCTGAAGAGTGGGATGTGCCCTTCCCGCCCACATGCCACCAGCCTCACCTTTCGTGAACTTTAAGGAATACGGTTGGAGCCGCAGCAGGACTCAGTGGTCCTCCTGGAAGAGCCAGCACACGCCAGGTTCTGCTCTTCACCTCGGGAAGGTGGCCAAAGCACCTACCTGTTGCTATCGTCCTGCCTGGGGGGAGCTGAGGGGGAGTGAGAGTAAAAGCCGAGTCAGGCCGGAACTCAGGGTCGCCCCCCGCCCCAGGGAGTGGGAGCTGGCGGTTCCAAGGCAGGCAAAGGGCACGGAATCGCACCCCCCCTTACACAGACCCCTGGGGTGTGAGCTGCTTGATGGCTTGAGCGCCCAGTTGGAAATGGAACCTAGCAAGAAGATGCTGAGGACCAGCCAGAGAGTGTGCAGGAGGCAATGGGCAGGGCTTTGGAGGATCAGGAGGGGATGGGGTGCAGGCTGCCAGAGCAACAGCCCAGAGTGTCCCTTGATCTCAGCCTTTCCCGAGAAGAGATGTCCAGAGCTTGATGTGCAGGGAAATCCAGTCACAGACTGGACGGTCACTGGAACCTGCATGGGAGGGCAGCTCAATGCAGCCTGGAAATGGGAGGGAAAGGGGACAGCCTGGGACCTGCATTCCCCTGGGCGCTTGAATGCTTTCATGGAGTGCAGGTGTTTGTGTATGTCTAGGTGTGTGTATGTGTGTGTGTGTGTGTGAGAGAGAGAGGTAGAGATAGAGATAGAGATAGGGAGAGAGAGAGAGAGAGAGAGAGAGAGAGAGAGAGAGAGAGAGAGAGAGAGAATGAGAGAGAGAGAGGGGGAGAGGGAGGGAGAGAGGGAGGGATCCAGCAGGAATGGCGGGGGTGGGGTATGTAAAACTGAAGGACTCAAGGGGTTGTGCCTCTCTACCCATGGAGGGCTCCTCAGTGGCCCGGCTTCCTTTGCAGGCACCCCTCCCTCCAACACTGTGTGGGTACCTCTACGCGAAAGAGATCAAGTGCCAGTGTCAGCAACAGTAGGAGTGCCAGGGTGAGACTGTGACGCCCACAGGGCTTCGGGAGGATAAAAGAGTCGTGTGGCCAGAGAGAGCCCCCTAACTTGAGTGACCCCATGTACAGAGACCAGCAGTGGGGTCCCAAATTAGAAGGAATGGCCCTTTGGGTATCCCTCCTGGGCTTTGTCCCCTGGGTCCTGGCACCTGGATTTGTTGCTTTGGGTAGAGGAAAGGGGGTCCCCGCAGGCTGCTCTTGCAGGCGGGCCAGCTGAGCAGCTGAGCAGCAGCACTAGGTTTTGGGAAGCCCCTGCAGCTGGGCCCTTCCCCTGTCCCGGTGGGAGTAGGTTTGGTGTGGGGTTGGTGCGTGAGTGAAGGTTTGTGGGTTGTGCCAGGGCGAGCGGGCCCTCTCCGCCCCCTAAGCCCCAAGAAACTGGGCGGGTTGGGTCACTGCAGAGGGGCCTGCCTGCGCCTCCCCGGGGAATCTGGGCTGAGTGGCTGGGAGAGGGAGGCGATTTAGGGCACACCAGAATTGGGATCCCATCTGGGTGGGAGAAGACTTGCTTCCGGGGGTCAGGAGCCCAGCCCAGCTGGGCCGCCTCTGTTGTGTCCCTTTGGCCTTTCCCGGAAGCGCCCAGGACCAGGTGGAGTTATTTGGTGAGGACAGGCAGGAAGCCGGGGCCTCCTGTGCCCTGGGGGCCGGGCTGGCTCCCTGGCACAAGTATCTCTGGTGCTTGTGCAAGGCCTGGACGGGGCACGCGAGGCTGCCACTTCCCCTAACCCTCTGTCCTTTCCGCCACAAGTGTGGTGTGCAGGAGGTCTGAAGGCACCAAAGAGGGAGCGGCTGGCAGGGCTGGCGCTGTGGGTGGCAGGGCGAGTCCGCTGGGGCACGGGGACCTGGAACCCGGACCGGGGCATCAGGGGCCAGGCTGGTAGGGTCGGATGGGATCCAGGTGTCCAGCAGACACTACCGCGGGGGACTGTGGCTGTGCTAGTTGCGCAGCCGCCTCCCCGCGCGCGCCATCTGGTTCTCCTCCAGTACCAACCCGCACCTGTGCGGTATCCACACCCCCACCTTCCCCGGGGCGGGCGGGGAGGGGTGTGGAGAAGGCAACCTTCCCCTGGGTCAGTCTCCACCTGGTGCCCGGCTCCTGGCCCTCTCAGGCCACCTTAGTGCCATCCTCCTAGACCCCGGCCCAAGGCGGGACGCAGAGGTTTGGCATAGGGGCAAGAGGGCAAGAGGGCAAGAGCACGAGAGGAGAGAGCCCTGCGCGCCCTGCGATGCGCGTCTTGGTGGTCGCCGCCCGCCCAGGGCCCCACCAGGTCCCGGGGCATGCCAGGCTTCCGCTGGATACCAGGGGCTCCCAGGCCAGGGGTGTGTGCGCATGTAAGTGTGTGTGTGTGTGTGTGTGTGTTCGTGCGTGTGTGTTGGTCCTGGGCCCTGAAGGCAAGGACTGAGCCTGTCTGGGCAGGGCAGGGCGGGGCAGGGAGGGCTCCCTGGGATGGAAGGCGGACAGTTGTAATGGGACCCCACCCCGGGACAGGACCTGCCAGCTCGCCTTCCCCATCTGCACAAAGGCAGAGGACCCGGCCCCGCCGGTGTGCACCCTTCGATAGCTCAGCTGGTAGAGCGGAGGACTGTAGACTGAACAGACAGCTGTGGACATCCTTAGGTCGCTGGTTCGATTCCGGCTCGAAGGAAGTGCCCCACGCTTTTGCGCACACGCACGCGGACACGCCCCCCTGACGGGGCCCTGCCCCTGCAAGCCTCATCCTGCCTTCTGAGCCCAGAGCAGGCAGAGCCTCTCCACACCGCCCATCTCTTCCACCGCCAACCCTTGCGTCTTCGCCCCCAACTCCCCCGCGCTCCCCAGGAGCTGTCCTGCCTGCTGCTGCTGTCCTGCCTGCTGCTGCCCGCCAACGCCAGGCACCAGTTCTGGGAAGGCCCATTCTTCGCTGGCCGCCCGCAGGGGTTCCTGCTCTCAGGTCGCCTCACCCAAGCAACCCACCACTCCTGCCCCCACATACCACACCCCTATCCCTGGCCCCTAACGCCGCCGCCCACGCCCCTGCCACGCCCCCACCGCTCCTGCACTTTCAACCACAGGGCACTCCTCCAGCGCCTCAGCGCCTGAGATTCTTGACAACACACAGGCAGGCTTCCCTGCCACCCAGCCCTTCCCACCTGGATCATCATGGACTTGGCTCTTGGGAGAAGCGAAATGTCCAGAGCCATGGATGTGTTGCTCAGCGATCACCCTGGCATCCTCCCTCCCTGAGATCGCCAGGCTCCATCCCTCTCCACAACTGGCCGGGGGCCCGCCTGCCCGGGAGCCACTCGCCACGTGCCCCCACCCCACGTCTGCCCCTCTCCATCTTTCTCACTTTCTGTCTGCCTCTACCTCTCTCTTTCGTCTTCTTTCCTTTCCATGATGCCCTGCCACCTCTCTCCTTTCCTCCCTCACTCTCCTCCATCTCTCCAGCCACAGGCAATCCATCTCTGCCTCTGCCTCTGTCTCTCTGTGTCTGTCTTTCACCACCTCCCCGCCTTCATTTCTGTCCCCCACGCTGACCCCTGTCTCTGTTCCTCTCTTTCTCTGTCTATTGGTGAGGAATGCGTGGGTGGACAAGGGAGGGAAATGTCCATCCCAGCTTGGTTAGGTGACATGGTGCCCTGGTGGCGGTGGCGGTGGCCTGTGTTCTGTTTTCCCTTGGGGCTGAAGAGTGGGATGTGCCCTTCCCGCCCCACATGCCACCAGCCTCACCTTTCGTGAACTTAAAGGAATACGGTTGGAGCCGCAGCAGGACTCAGTGGTCCTCCTGGAAGAGCCAGCACACGCCAGGTTCTGCTCTTCACCTCGGGAAGGTGGCCAAAGCACCTACCTGTTGCTATCGTCCTGCCTGGGGGGAGCTGAGGGGGAGTGAGAGTAAAAGCGGAGTCAGGCCGGAACTCAGGGTCGCCCCCTGCACCAGGGAGTGGGAGCTGGCGGTTCCAAGGCAGGCAAAGGGCACGGAATCGCACCCCCCCTTACACAGACCCCTGGGGTGTGAGCTGCTTGATGGCTTGAGCGCCCAGTTGGAAATGGAACCTAGCAAGAAGATGCTGAGGACCAGCCAGAGAGTGTGCAGGAGGCAATGGGCAGGGCTTTGGAGGATCAGGAGGGGATGGGGTGCAGGCTGCCAGAGCAACAGCCCAGAGTGTCCCTTGATCTCAGCCTTTCCCGAGAAGAGATGTCCAGAGCTTGATGTGCGGAGAAATCCAGTCACAGACTGGACGGTCACTGGAACCTGCATGGGAGGGCAGCTCAATGCAGCCTGGAAATGGGAGGGAAAGGGGACAGCCTGGGACCTGCATTCCCCTGGGCGCTTGAATGCTTTCATGGAGTGCAGGTGTTTGTGTATGTCTTGGTGTGTGTGTGTGTGTGTGTGTGTGTGTGTGAGAGAGAGAGAGAGAGAGAGAGAGAGGGGGAGAGGGAGGGAGAGAGGGAGGGATCCAGCAGGAATGGCGGGGGTGGGGTATGTAAAACTGAAGGACTCAAGGGGTTGTTCCTCTCTACCCATGGAGGGCTCCTCAGTGGCCTGGCTTCCTTTGCAGGCACCCCTCCCTCCAACACTGTGTGGGTACCTCTCAGCGAAAGAGATCAAGTGCCAGTGGCAGCAAGAGTAGGAGTGCCAGGGTGAGACTGTGACGCCCGCAGGGCTTCGGGAGGATAAAAGAGTCGTGCGGCCAGAGAGAGCCCCCTAACTTGAGTGACCCCATGTACAGAGACCAGCAGTGGGGTCCCAAATTAGAAGGAATGGCCCTTTGGGTATCCCCCCTGGGCTTTGTCCCCTGGGTCCTGGCACCTGGATTTGTTGCTTTGGGTAGAGGAAAGGGGGTCCCCGCAGGCTGCTCTTGCAGCAGGGCCAGCTGAGCAGCTGAGCAGCAGCACTAGGTTTTGGGAAGCCCCTGCAGCTGGGCCCTTCCCCTGTCCCGGTGGGAGTAGGTTTGGTGTGGGGTTGGTGCGTGAGTGAAGGTTTGTGGGTTGTGCCAGGGCGAGCGGGCCCTCTCCGCCCCCTAAGCCCCAAGCAACTGGGCGGGTTGGGTCACTGCGGAGGGGCCTGCCTGCGCCTCCCCGGGGAATCTGGGCTGAGTGGCTGGGAGAGGGAGGCGATTTAGGGCCAGGATTTAGGGCACACCAGAATTGGGATCCCATCAGGGTGGGAGAAGACTTGCTTCCGGGGGTCAGGAGCCCAGCCCAGCTGGGCCGCCTCTGTTGTGTCCCTTTGGCCTTTCCCGGAAGCGCCCGGGACCAGGTGGAGTTATTTGGTGAGGACAGGCAGGAAGCCGGGGCCTCCTGTGCCCTGGGGGCCGGGCTGGCTCCCTGGCACAAGTATCTCTGGTGCTTGTGCAAGGCCTGGACGGGGCACGCGAGGCTGCCACTTCCCCTAACCCTCTGTCCTTTATGCCACAAGTGTGGTGTGCAGGAGGTCTGAAGGCACCAAAGAGGGAGCGGCTGGCAGGGCTGGCGCTGTGGGTGGCAGGGCGAGTCCGCTGGGGCACGGGGACCTGGAACCCAGACCTGGGCTTCAGGGGCCAGGCTGGTAGGGTCGGATGGGATCCAGGTGTCCAGCAGACACTACCGCGGGGGACTGTGGCTGTGCTAGTTGCGCAGCCGCCTCCCCGCGCGCGCCATCTGGTTCTCCTCCAGTACCAACCCGCACCCGTGCGGTATCCACACCCCTACCTTCCCCGGGGCGGGCGGGGAGGGGTGTGGAGAAGGCAACCTTCCCCTGGGTCAGTCTCCACCTGGTGCCCGGCTCCTGGCCCTCTCAGGCCGCCTTAGTGCCATCCTCCTAGACCCCGGCCCAAGGCGGGACGCAGAGGTTTGGCATAGGGGCAAGAGGGCAAGAGCACGAGAGGAGAGAGCCCTGCGCGCCCTGCGATGCGCGTCTTGGTGGTCGCCGCCCGCCCAGGGCCCCACCAGGTCCCGGGGCATGCCAGGCTTCCGCTGGATACCAGGGGCTCCCAGGCCAGGGGTGTGTGCGCATGTAAGTGTGTGTGTGTGTGTGTGTGTTCGTGCGTGTGTGTTGGTCCTGGGCCCTGAAGGCAAGGACTGAGCCTGTCTGGGCAGGGCAGGGCGGGGCAGGGAGGGCTCCCTGGGATGGAAGGCGGACAGTTGTAATGGGACCCCACCCCGGGACAGGACCTGCCAGCTCGCCTTCCCCATCTGCACAAAGGCAGAGGACCCGGCCCCGCCGGTGTGCACCCTTCGATAGCTCAGCTGGTAGAGCGGAGGACTGTAGACTGAACAGACAGCTGTGGACATCCTTAGGTCGCTGGTTCGATTCCGGCTCGAAGGAAGTGCCCCACGCTTTTGCGCACACGCACGCGGACACGCCCCCCTGACGGGGCCCTGCCCCTGCAAGCCTCATCCTGCCTTCTGAGCCCAGAGCAGGCAGAGCCTCTCCACACCGCCCATCTCTTCCACCGCCAACCCTTGCGTCTTCGCCCCCAACTCCCCCGCGCTCCCCAGGAGCTGTCCTGCCTGCTGCTGCTGTCCTGCCTGCTGCTGCCCGCCAACGCCAGGCACCAGTTCTGGGAAGGCCCATTCTTCGCTGGCCGCCCGCAGGGGTTCCTGCTCTCAGGTCGCCTCACCCAAGCAACCCACCACTCCTGCCCCCACATACCACACCCCTATCCCTGGCCCCTAACGCCGCCGCCCACGCCCCTGCCACGCCCCCACCGCTCCTGCACTTTCAACCACAGGGCACTCCTCCAGCGCCTCAGCGCCTGAGATTCTTGACAACACACAGGCAGGCTTCCCTGCCACCCAGCCCTTCCCACCTGGATCATCATGGACTTGGCTCTTGGGAGAAGCGAAATGTCCAGAGCCATGGATGTGTTGCTCAGCGATCACCCTGGCATCCTCCCTCCCTGAGATCGCCAGGCTCCATCCCTCTCCACAACTGGCCGGGGGCCCGCCTGCCCGGGAGCCACTCGCCACGTGCCCCCACCCCACGTCTGCCCCTCTCCATCTTTCTCACTTTCTGTCTGCCTCTACCTCTCTCTTTCGTCTTCTTTCCTTTCCATGATGCCCTGCCACCTCTCTCCTTTCCTCCCTCACTCTCCTCCATCTCTCCAGCCACAGGCAATCCATCTCTGCCTCTGCCTCTGTCTCTGTCTCTGTGTCTGTCTTTCACCACCTCCCCGCCTTCATTTCTGTCCCCCACGCTGACCCCTGTCTCTGTTCCTCTCTTTCTCTGTCTATTGGTGAGGAATGCGTGGGTGGACAAGGGAGGGAAATGTCCATCCCAGCTTGGTTAGGTGACATGGTGCCCTGGTGGCGGTGGCGGTGGCCTGTGTTCTGTTTTCCCTTGGGGCTGAAGAGTGGGATGTGCCCTTCCCGCCCCACATGCCACCAGCCTCACCTTTCGTGAACTTAAAGGAATACGGTTGGAGCCGCAGCAGGACTCAGTGGTCCTCCTGGAAGAGCCAGCACACGCCAGGTTCTGCTCTTCACCTCGGGAAGGTGGCCAAAGCACCTACCTGTTGCTATCGTCCTGCCTGGGGGGAGCTGAGGGGGAGTGAGAGTAAAAGCGGAGTCAGGCCGGAACTCAGGGTCGCCCCCTGCACCAGGGAGTGGGAGCTGGCGGTTCCAAGGCAGGCAAAGGGCACGGAATCGCACCCCCCCTTACACAGACCCCTGGGGTGTGAGCTGCTTGATGGCTTGAGCGCCCAGTTGGAAATGGAACCTAGCAAGAAGATGCTGAGGACCAGCCAGAGAGTGTGCAGGAGGCAATGGGCAGGGCTTTGGAGGATCAGGAGGGGATGGGGTGCAGGCTGCCAGAGCAACAGCCCAGAGTGTCCCTTGATCTCAGCCTTTCCCGAGAAGAGATGTCCAGAGCTTGATGTGCGGAGAAATCCAGTCACAGACTGGACGGTCACTGGAACCTGCATGGGAGGGCAGCTCAATGCAGCCTGGAAATGGGAGGGAAAGGGGACAGCCTGGGACCTGCATTCCCCTGGGCGCTTGAATGCTTTCATGGAGTGCAGGTGTTTGTGTATGTCTTGGTGTGTGTGTGTGTGTGTGTGTGTGTGTGTGTGAGAGAGAGAGAGAGAGAGAGAGAGAGAGGGGGAGAGGGAGGGAGAGAGGGAGGGATCCAGCAGGAATGGCGGGGGTGGGGTATGTAAAACTGAAGGACTCAAGGGGTTGTTCCTCTCTACCCATGGAGGGCTCCTCAGTGGCCTGGCTTCCTTTGCAGGCACCCCTCCCTCCAACACTGTGTGGGTACCTCTCAGCGAAAGAGATCAAGTGCCAGTGGCAGCAAGAGTAGGAGTGCCAGGGTGAGACTGTGACGCCCGCAGGGCTTCGGGAGGATAAAAGAGTCGTGCGGCCAGAGAGAGCCCCCTAACTTGAGTGACCCCATGTACAGAGACCAGCAGTGGGGTCCCAAATTAGAAGGAATGGCCCTTTGGGTATCCCCCCTGGGCTTTGTCCCCTGGGTCCTGGCACCTGGATTTGTTGCTTTGGGTAGAGGAAAGGGGGTCCCCGCAGGCTGCTCTTGCAGCCGGGCCAGCTGAGCAGCTGAGCAGCAGCACTAGGTTTTGGGAAGCCCCTGCAGCTGGGCCCTTCCCCTGTCCCGGTGGGAGTAGGTTTGGTGTGGGGTTGGTGCGTGAGTGAAGGTTTGTGGGTTGTGCCAGGGCGAGCGGGCCCTCTCCGCCCCCTAAGCCCCAAGCAACTGGGCGGGTTGGGTCACTGCGGAGGGGCCTGCCTGCGCCTCCCCGGGGAATCTGGGCTGAGTGGCTGGGAGAGGGAGGCGATTTAGGGCCAGGATTTAGGGCACACCAGAATTGGGATCCCATCAGGGTGGGAGAAGACTTGCTTCCGGGGGTCAGGAGCCCAGCCCAGCTGGGCCGCCTCTGTTGTGTCCCTTTGGCCTTTCCCGGAAGCGCCCGGGACCAGGTGGAGTTATTTGGTGAGGACAGGCAGGAAGCCGGGGCCTCCTGTGCCCTGGGGGCCGGGCTGGCTCCCTGGCACAAGTATCTCTGGTGCTTGTGCAAGGCCTGGACGGGGCACGCGAGGCTGCCACTTCCCCTAACCCTCTGTCCTTTATGCCACAAGTGTGGTGTGCAGGAGGTCTGAAGGCACCAAAGAGGGAGCGGCTGGCAGGGCTGGCGCTGTGGGTGGCAGGGCGAGTCCGCTGGGGCACGGGGACCTGGAACCCAGACCTGGGCTTCAGGGGCCAGGCTGGTAGGGTCGGATGGGATCCAGGTGTCCAGCAGACACTACCGCGGGGGACTGTGGCTGTGCTAGTTGCGCAGCCGCCTCCCCGCGCGCGCCATCTGGTTCTCCTCCAGTACCAACCCGCACCCGTGCGGTATCCACACCCCTACCTTCCCCGGGGCGGGCGGGGAGGGGTGTGGAGAAGGCAACCTTCCCCTGGGTCAGTCTCCACCTGGTGCCCGGCTCCTGGCCCTCTCAGGCCGCCTTAGTGCCATCCTCCTAGACCCCGGCCCAAGGCGGGACGCAGAGGTTTGGCATAGGGGCAAGAGGGCAAGAGCACGAGAGGAGAGAGCCCTGCGCGCCCTGCGATGCGCGTCTTGGTGGTCGCCGCCCGCCCAGGGCCCCACCAGGTCCCGGGGCATGCCAGGCTTCCGCTGGATACCAGGGGCTCCCAGGCCAGGGGTGTGTGCGCATGTAAGTGTGTGTGTGTGTGTGTGTGTGTTCGTGCGTGTGTGTTGGTCCTGGGCCCTGAAGGCAAGGACTGAGCCTGTCTGGGCAGGGCAGGGCGGGGCAGGGAGGGCTCCCTGGGATGGAAGGCGGACAGTTGTAATGGGACCCCACCCCGGGACAGGACCTGCCAGCTCGCCTTCCCCATCTGCACAAAGGCAGAGGACCCGGCCCCGCCGGTGTGCACCCTTCGATAGCTCAGCTGGTAGAGCGGAGGACTGTAGACTGAACAGACAGCTGTGGACATCCTTAGGTCGCTGGTTCGATTCCGGCTCGAAGGAAGTGCCCCACGCTTTTGCGCACACGCACGCGGACACGCCCCCCTGACGGGGCCCTGCCCCTGCAAGCCTCATCCTGCCTTCTGAGCCCAGAGCAGGCAGAGCCTCTCCACACCGCCCATCTCTTCCACCGCCAACCCTTGCGTCTTCGCCCCCAACTCCCCCGCGCTCCCCAGGAGCTGTCCTGCCTGCTGCTGCTGTCCTGCCTGCTGCTGCCCGCCAACGCCAGGCACCAGTTCTGGGAAGGCCCATTCTTCGCTGGCCGCCCGCAGGGGTTCCTGCTCTCAGGTCGCCTCACCCAAGCAACCCACCACTCCTGCCCCCACATACCACACCCCTATCCCTGGCCCCTAACGCCGCCGCCCACGCCCCTGCCACGCCCCCACCGCTCCTGCACTTTCAACCACAGGGCACTCCTCCAGCGCCTCAGCGCCTGAGATTCTTGACAACACACAGGCAGGCTTCCCTGCCACCCAGCCCTTCCCACCTGGATCATCATGGACTTGGCTCTTGGGAGAAGCGAAATGTCCAGAGCCATGGATGTGTTGCTCAGCGATCACCCTGGCATCCTCCCTCCCTGAGATCGCCAGGCTCCATCCCTCTCCACAACTGGCCGGGGGCCCGCCTGCCCGGGAGCCACTCGCCACGTGCCCCCACCCCACGTCTGCCCCTCTCCATCTTTCTCACTTTCTGTCTGCCTCTACCTCTCTCTTTCGTCTTCTTTCCTTTCCATGATGCCCTGCCACCTCTCTCCTTTCCTCCCTCACTCTCCTCCATCTCTCCAGCCACAGGCAATCCATCTCTGCCTCTGCCTCTGTCTCTGTCTCTGTGTCTGTCTTTCACCACCTCCCCGCCTTCATTTCTGTCCCCCACGCTGACCCCTGTCTCTGTTCCTCTCTTTCTCTGTCTATTGGTGAGGAATGCGTGGGTGGACAAGGGAGGGAAATGTCCATCCCAGCTTGGTTAGGTGACATGGTGCCCTGGTGGCGGTGGCGGTGGCCTGTGTTCTGTTTTCCCTTGGGGCTGAAGAGTGGGATGTGCCCTTCCCGCCCCACATGCCACCAGCCTCACCTTTCGTGAACTTAAAGGAATACGGTTGGAGCCGCAGCAGGACTCAGTGGTCCTCCTGGAAGAGCCAGCACACGCCAGGTTCTGCTCTTCACCTCGGGAAGGTGGCCAAAGCACCTACCTGTTGCTATCGTCCTGCCTGGGGGGAGCTGAGGGGGAGTGAGAGTAAAAGCGGAGTCAGGCCGGAACTCAGGGTCGCCCCCTGCACCAGGGAGTGGGAGCTGGCGGTTCCAAGGCAGGCAAAGGGCACGGAATCGCACCCCCCCTTACACAGACCCCTGGGGTGTGAGCTGCTTGATGGCTTGAGCGCCCAGTTGGAAATGGAACCTAGCAAGAAGATGCTGAGGACCAGCCAGAGAGTGTGCAGGAGGCAATGGGCAGGGCTTTGGAGGATCAGGAGGGGATGGGGTGCAGGCTGCCAGAGCAACAGCCCAGAGTGTCCCTTGATCTCAGCCTTTCCCGAGAAGAGATGTCCAGAGCTTGATGTGCGGAGAAATCCAGTCACAGACTGGACGGTCACTGGAACCTGCATGGGAGGGCAGCTCAATGCAGCCTGGAAATGGGAGGGAAAGGGGACAGCCTGGGACCTGCATTCCCCTGGGCGCTTGAATGCTTTCATGGAGTGCAGGTGTTTGTGTATGTCTCGGTGTGTGTATGTGTGTGTGTGTGTGTGTGTGTGTGAGAGAGAGAGAGAGAGAGAGAGAGAGAGAGAGAGAGAGGGAGAGGGAGGGACAGAGGGAGGGATCCAGCAGGAATGGCGGGGGTGGGGTATGTAAAACTGAAGGACTCAAGGGGTTGTACCTCTCTACCCATGGAGGGCTCCTCAGTGGCCCGGCTTCCTTTGCAGGCACCCCTCCCTCCAACACTGTGTGGGTACCTCTCAGCGAAAGAGATCAAGTGCCAGTGGCAGCAAGAGTAGGAGTGCCAGGGTGAGACTGTGACGCCCGCAGGGCTTCGGGAGGATAAAAGAGTCGTGCGGCCAGAGAGAGCCCCCTAACTTGAGTGACCCCATGTACAGAGACCAGCAGTGGGGTCCCAAATTAGAAGGAATGGCCCTTTGGGTATCCCCCCTGGGCTTTGTCCCCTGGGTCCTGGCACCTGGATTTGTTGCTTTGGGTAGAGGAAAGGGGGTCCCCGCAGGCTGCTCTTGCAGCCGGGCCAGCTGAGCAGCTGAGCAGCAGCACTAGGTTTTGGGAAGCCCCTGCAGCTGGGCCCTTCCCCTGTCCCGGTGGGAGTAGGTTTGGTGTGGGGTTGGTGCGTGAGTGAAGGTTTGTGGGTTGTGCCAGGGCGAGCGGGCCCTCTCCGCCCCCTAAGCCCCAAGCAACTGGGCGGGTTGGGTCACTGCGGAGGGGCCTGCCTGCGCCTCCCCGGGGAATCTGGGCTGAGTGGCTGGGAGAGGGAGGCGATTTAGGGCCAGGATTTAGGGCACACCAGAATTGGGATCCCATCTGGGTGGGAGAAGACTTGCTTCCGGGGGTCAGGAGCCCAGCCCAGCTGGGCCGCCTCTGTTGTGTCCCTTTGGCCTTTCCCGGAAGCGCCCGGGACCAGGTGGAGTTATTTGGTGAGGACAGGCAGGAAGCCGGGGCCTCCTGTGCCCTGGGGGCCGGGCTGGCTCCCTGGCACAAGTATCTCTGGTGCTTGTGCAAGGCCTGGACGGGGCACGCGAGGCTGCCACTTCCCCTAACCCTCTGTCCTTTATGCCACAAGTGTGGTGTGCAGGAGGTCTGAAGGCACCAAAGAGGGAGCGGCTGGCAGGGCTGGCGCTGTGGGTGGCAGGGCGAGTCCGCTGGGGCACGGGGACCTGGAACCCAGACCTGGGCTTCAGGGGCCAGGCTGGTAGGGTCGGATGGGATCCAGGTGTCCAGCAGACACTACCGCGGGGGACTGTGGCTGTGCTAGTTGCGCAGCCGCCTCCCCGCGCGCGCCATCTGGTTCTCCTCCAGTACCAACCCGCACCCGTGCGGTATCCACACCCCTACCTTCCCCGGGGCGGGCGGGGAGGGGTGTGGAGAAGGCAACCTTCCCCTGGGTCAGTCTCCACCTGGTGCCCGGCTCCTGGCCCTCTCAGGCCGCCTTAGTGCCATCCTCCTAGACCCCGGCCCAAGGCGGGACGCAGAGGTTTGGCATAGGGGCAAGAGGGCAAGAGCACGAGAGGAGAGAGCCCTGCGCGCCCTGCGATGCGCGTCTTGGTGGTCGCCGCCCGGCAAGGGCCCCACCAGGTCCCAGGGCATGCCAGGCTTCCGCTGGATACCAGGGGCTCCCAGGCCGAAGGGGTGTGTGCGCATGTAAGTGTGGTGTGTGTGTGTGTGTGTGTGTGTGTGTGTGTGTTCCTTTGTGTGTGTTGGTCCTGGGCCCCGAAGGCAAGGACTGAGCCTGTCTGGGCAGGGCAGAGCGGGGCAGGGAGGGCTCCCTGGGATGGAAGGCGGACAGTTGTAATGGGACCCCATCCCGGGACAGGACCTGCCAGCTTGCCTCCCCCATCTGCACAAGGGCAGAGGACCAGCCCCGCTGGTGTGCACCCTTCGATAGCTCAGCTGGTAGAGCGGAGGACTGTAAACTGAACAGACAGCTGTGGACATCCTTAGGTCGTTGGTTCGATTCCGGCTGGAAGGAAGTGCCCTATGCTTTTGGCCCAAGCAGGGGCTCGCCCCCAACACCCCTGAACTCTCCTAAGTGGTTTACCTGCTGGCTGCTGTTTCCCGCCAATGCTATGCACCCCTTCTGGGTAGGCCCATTCTTCCCTGGCTGCCTGCAGGGCTTATTGCTCTTTTAATGGCCTTGCTCCGTTTGTAAGCACTCCTCCCTCCAACACTGTGTGTGTCTGTGTAGAACTTCCTGGCCTGTAGAGGGAATCATCTCCCTCAAAGACTATGGCATCAGACTAGGAAACCCACTTCCCTATAATAAGAATCTTATAGCATTCCAACCTCTATAATCAGTGAGTAAAAGTATAGTTATGGAATGGATATTAAATGTCTTCCCAAAACCCATTTTTTGAAGGCTGATGGTAGTCTTGGCCGGTGGTGGGGCCTAGGAGGAGAAAGTCAGTCATTGGGCCCTTTTTTTTGAGGGATATTTAATAACCCTGCTCCTCCCTCTTATTCTTTCTTTGCTTCCTGGCTGCTACAAGGTAATCAGCTTTGTTCTCTATCACACCCCTCCTCCAGGATCTTCTGCCTCACCTAGGACCAAAGTGATGAAGACAAGTGACATAAACTGAAGCCTCTGAAACCATGAGCCTAAAGAAATCTTTCCTTCTTTAGATTGATCTCTCAGTTATTTTGTCATAGCAAAGAAATCTTCCTGTCACAGTTTCCTGAGACAGGAACACAAAGGAGACTGTGAGACCTTGCAATGGGCTTGCTTTAAACCACTATTATTGTCTCACTTTTAATATGAATGTTGGCAGCACATCTGAAAATACATGTCCCATTTACACTCTTTATTTATTTATTTAAAAAAAATTTTATTGTTGGTTGTTCAAAACATTACATAGTTCTTGACATATCATATTTCACACTTTGATTCAAGTGGGTTATGAACTCTTGACTGTGTTGGTGCTAATAAAATAAAAGCCCTAGGATATCCATTTCTTAAAACTTATATTCCGTTGTGAAATATGATATATCAAGAACTATGTAATGTTTTGAACAGCCAACAATAAAAAATTAAAAAAAAAAAAACAAAAAAAACTTATATTCCGGTTATTCTCTCGAAGATAGTTTTCCATAGGGGAAGGAAACAAAGAAGTGGGAAGATACGGGGAGGAAGCAGACAGAGTACCAGAGCAAAAGGCAAGGAGAATAGTGACAATTAATACCTGACATTGTCTTTGCTTATTTCACAATCTTGCAGCAGGCCAGGGCAGGCAGATGACATACAACCAGGAATTTTTCCAGACCTTAAAATATTATTTGTTTATTTGTTTTGATTTCTTACTTTTCTTGAAGGAAGTATTAGATTTCTGAAAGTCTACAGATTCCACACTGCACTCCCCTCATGGGCATCACCCCTGTTTCTCAGCCCCAGAGTATTTACATTTGGGAATCCTGCCACCTGCTGGATTTGTGAAAGATGACATGCCACCTCTCAAAATTTTCATTTGTTGGATCCAGGGAGTGAAAATACCTCAACTGTTGTTTCAGAGATTTTTTTTTTCCTTGTGGGGTGGGGGTGGGCTGTGGTTGTGGGAGCAGGGGCTTGAGATGATTTCCCTGAGATTCTTGTATTTTTATAGTATAAATCTTTCAGTGGATTTTTAAAAGCACACCAGTCAAAAAGCCTAAAACAATGTGTTAACGACCCAATGTAATAATAAAATAAATCAACAATAATGGTAAATATTACATTCAGTGCTTCTTATGTGTCAGGACCGTGCAGAGGACCTGTAACATTGCGTTTTGCCACATTCCCCTATTGCTGGAGACAGGCAGATGTGAATGATGGAAACTCAAGAAAAAGGGAACAATTCTATAAAATGGTGACCTCCATGTGTTTCCATCCTTGATAATCAATTTCCCTGCAGCCCTTCTTGGCTTAAGTGGTTTAATGTTATATTTCATTCATTTATTTAGAGATGGAGGTCTCACTGTGTTGCTCAGGCTGGCCCTGAACTCCTGGGCTCAAGCAATTTTCCTGCTTCAGCCTCTCAAGAAGCTAGGACTATGGACCCTCACCACTGCAAAAGAATGACTTCAAATGTCCCAAAGAACTTTAATGATGCAGAAAGCTGAGACACAGTAAGTAGTAGGAATAAAAAAAATCTTTTAATCTTGAACATTTTGACCATAGGATTATAGTCTTTTGAAATTAGATAATGCTTTGTCAATCTTTCAAGGTATTGTAAATGATATTCTCAATTGTTCTGTTGGCCTCCATTTAGAAAATTGTTTCAAACTTGTTACAGCATGGTCAAGTTCTCCTAAGTCACACCTGTGAATATTATCTGTGGAAAATATGCTTTGAGAAAAGTATGGTTAAATACAGGAAAACCCCTGGACAATGGTTCCTTCCAAGAGTGCATGGGGCTCAATGTTCCTAGCAGCTCATTTAACAATAGCTAAGATATGGAACCAACCTAGATGCCCTTCCACAGAAAAATGAGTTGAGCTTCGTCCAGGGTGAGACATAGGGATTTAATTTCATTTTGCTACATATGGATTTCCAGTTTTCCCAGCACAATTTGTTGAAGACACTATCTTTTCTCCACAATTATTTTTGGTGACTGTGTCTAGTATGAAATAACTGTGCTCATGTGGGTTTGTTTCTGTGTCTTCTGTTCTGTACGATTGGCCTACAAGTCTGTTACGGTGCCAATACCATGCTGTTTTTGTTACTATGGTTTTGTAGTACAGTTTAAGGTCTTCACTCTTCTTGGCTATTCTGGGTCCCTTATTTTTCCAAATGAATTTCATGTTTGCTTTTTATACTTCTATGAAGAATTCATTGGGATTTTAATAGGAATTGCATTAAATCTTTTGGTAGTATGATCATTTTGACTATACTAATTCTGCCTACCCAAGAATGAGTGATCTTTCCATCTTCTAAGGTCTTCTTCAATTTTTTTTTCTTTAGTGTTATATGGTTTTCATTGTAGAGGTCTTCACCTCTTTTATTAGATTGATTCCCAAGTATTTTATTTTATTTTTATGAGGCTATTGTGAATGGAATAGCTTTCCTAATTTCTCATTTAGTGGATTCATCACTGATGTATAGGAACACAATTATTTATGGGTGTTAATTTTATATTTTCTTACTTTGCTGAATTATTTTATGAGTTGTACAAATTTTCTGGTGGAATTTTTTTTGGGTCCTCCAAATATAGAATCATGTCATTAGCAAACAGGTATAGTGAGTTCTTCTTTTCCTATTCATATCCTTTTAATTTCCCTGAATCAGACAAAGCCCGTGATATATTTGTTAGAAACATTTTCATTTCACATAGGCTTAATTTTGGCAATGCACAATGCCAGATCAATTGAGCACTCATATCTGGCCTAAAGATCTAGATAATGGTAATCAGAGACCCAATACTTCTTATTTAACATATTATATGACTATAGAATTTAATTCAAGTATGAGTGAGTGATCTCTACCCTTTTATTAACTTCTTTGTATAATTTTCCAAATGTTCTCATTTTTTTTCACCTTTGGTTATTTATTTTATTTGGTTTAGCCTGACACAGTTTTATGGGACTCTTGATAATTGGGTATCATAGGTAAAAATAATCCAGGTGGTCTCGGACACATTTTGGAGTCACTTGTGCTCTAAATGGACAGGTGAATGGACAGGAGGGGTCATTCTCAGCATGAAATGTCACATCCCTTCTTTCTTCTTCTTAACAGCATTTATTTTCTAACAGAGGGATATGGTAACCCAGTGGAGTAAGGGCTTGTTGAAGTGAACCATCAAAACTAGCAGAGTTTGAGGGCTGGGGTTGTGGCTCAGTGGTAGAGCGCTTGCCTCACACATATGAGGCACAGGGTTCAATCCTCAGCACCACATAAAAATAAATAAGTAAAATAAATAATTTGTGTCCATGTATAACTAAAAATATATTTTTAAAAAACTATCAGAGTTTGATTTCAATAGCTAATGACTAAAGGTATAGCTTTTAGAATGTGGTTTTAGTTTATCTATGTAAAAGGCTGTATAGATTAACTGAACATCATTTTCAAACAGGGAAAAAAAGGGCTAGTTTGAAACCATCCTAATGACTCCATGTGACAAATTTACCTTCATTTTTGTCTTACTGTGATTGATTTAGACTTCATCAGTATTTCCTTTCAATGAAATTTGAAGCTCCAAGACTTCTACGGACAATAAATTCTATTCAAATAATATGTATCTTGGGATGTGCTTGGTCATTTAAAAAATTCTCAAATATCCTTATATACATGTTCTTTGTCAAAAGAATAAAGTAGGGCTGAAGATGCAACTCAGTGGTCTTTGTTTGTGTGCTCCACACTGCTCTACACAGGCCAGTGGGGAAAGCCAGCAGCCCTCTTCCAACAGAGAGAGCCCCTCCCCTGCTGACATCTGGTAGTACACTTGACCTCCTGACCAGGGCTGAGGCTGGGAACCCCACAGGTGAACTCATCAACACATCACAGTTGATAAACTAGGCAGAAGAAATGATTGAGTGCAGACAATACCCTCACAGGTAGGAATTAGAATCAATTGAAAGAACTAGGGCTTCATTAGGAGCAGCAGGACCTGGCACCCTAGATCCTACACATTCCCATCACTTTAGTTTTTGAGAACCCCAAGAAGGCATCAGCCAACAGGGGTGCTCAAGGCTCAAGCCAGCTGTTCTGGGTTCCTGGTTCACTTCCCTTCTATACAGAGGGTCTTCTATAGATCACTGCCAAGCATCAGGACCAAGATATCTTCTCTGTCCAGGGGTCTTCAGCAGGAAGGTGTCAGCTGGCATCACTGCATTGTGACAGGGACTTCTCTGCTAACTCTGCCAAGTCTCCAGGCCTCCTCAATGATGAGACAAAAGATCCATAGAAAGGAAATGCCTAAGGCTGGGGTTGTGGCTTAGTAGAAGAACACCTGCCTAGCATGTGTGAGGCTTGGGTTCGATTCTCCACACCACATATAAATAAACAAAATAAAGGTTCAAAAAATAAAATAAAAAAACACCAACCCTGTTTAAAAAAAAAAGAAAGGAATGGCTAACTCTAATCAGAGGCATACAGGGAAGGGAATACACGGAAACTTTAGAAGGACACTATTCAATCCCCTGTATTCATCAATAACCTCTCCAATCAATGAGGTGGTATCATGGAGGGGAGGGAGGGCCACTCTGCCCTCCCAGACCATCTCTCAGCACATCATGGAATGGCCAGTCACAAGGCCTGCAGGCAACAACAGGAAGACCAGGTCAAGATGACTCAGAGAGGGGCTCACAAGCACCCCCTCCCTTCCCTCAAACAGAGGCCTGCCTCAGGGGCATAACACAAGGGCTACAAGGGGAGATGCCTGCCTCTGTAATCCATAGCCCGAAGTCCCTGACACACAACAAGTGATGAGGAGTTTCCAACCACTCAGAATAGCTCCACACAGAAATGTCTCTGAGTCCTGTGGGATGTGGGCTGCTGATAAGTAGAGATGGCTGAGAAGGTGATTCTCTTTCTCAGGACAAGTACATCAAAGGTTCAGTTATAAATGGCCAGGAAGCATATTTGACAAGACAGGGGTATTGATCAGGAAATAAAGCTCTGGTGGAAGCAGCACTCTTTTCAATGAGTAAATAAGATGGTGTCACTTGATAACTCCTCCAGGGATCATCCCTCTTCCAGCCCAGTGTCATTAATCTGGTGTCATGGCAACAGGCTGGCCTTGGGTTCTCCTTCTGGAGCTTTCTTTTGCTAATGTGTCTTTTGTCCAAAAGTTACAGCTTGCTCCTTTCACTGTGTGGCTCCCAGCACAAGGGACAATGTGGGAGAAAGTGAGTTCAGATTTTACTGTTTAGCATGACTTTTGAAGTCAGCCCAAACAAATAATCTGGCCAGCCGCTGGCTACACTGAAAGGCAATCTCCTGCCTCTGCACAGGTGTGTACATCCTTGCAGTTCTTGTTCCCTTAGCAGCAGCAGCAGCAGCAGGGAGCTTGCTAGAATCTCAGAATCTCAGACCCAACCCCAGCATCAAAATCTGACCTTAGCAGCATCCCCAGATGATTCAGAGTGAGTCAGAGTAAAGTTCAGGAAGCACTGCCAGATAAAGACTTCCTTTAAGAGCACCAGCAACAGCTTCCTGCAGAAGTTTCTCTTCTGAAGAGCCACATTTTTTTTTTAATTAGCCTAAGCTGGCCTGTCAAGATTTCAACAAAAAGTATGAGAGAGACACCGTTTGTACAGTAAGGAGAAAGCCTGGGAATGGAACCCACCCAGTCACCTCGGGGACTATGGATTGTGAATCTAGCATCATGTTCCAGCTGTATAAAGCAGAGGAGGCTGTTCTAGAATCTGTACCAAACAAATGACAAAGCAAGCTCCATTCCAGCCAGGCTACAGGAGGATCCATCACAGCAGTGAATTTCTTGTCTAAACACTGACCTAAGGATGTTTATGAAAACGTGTTGCTATCCTAGAGAATCAAGTTTGAAAGATTTTCCTCCATTCCTAGAAGACATAGGAAAGGCCACAAGCCAGGTCTCTACAATCATAATGAAATAAGAAATGGAAAACAAAGCACAATGTTAAGGTACCAACTTGAACCATGACACAAAGAAAAGACCACTGACTTCCATTTAAACCAAATTAAAGCAAGATTACATGGTGTACACAAGAGAGCTGATCAGTGACTCTCACACCTGGAAAATTAGGGCCAGAGAACAGTGACTGATCTGATTACAGAGAAGTTTTTATAGCACAAAAAGTTACAGTAAGGGGGTTGTCTTGGGAACTTACAGCTGACAGGGTTCAGACAAGTGTAATACAAGGGCAGATAGCAGGTTTATGATCTACATTGCTTAGCATCTCAAGGTAGGGAGCAAACTCAGATTCCAGCAGCCGGGATTTCAGGGAAGCTTGTTATCTGGTCAAGGAGAACCGGGCACTGGTGAGTTCAAAGCATAGGCAGAAATCCGAAGCAAGTTTTTAAAACATCAAATTATGGTAAGGCCAAATAGAAATCTTAGTATTTTTATAGTAAAACCGACTTTGTGACGAGATGGCTCCCAATTTTAACATGGAGTTAAGCTGAGTTCATCACCAACATTATGAATATATTTATTCACATTTAAATTTACGGATGAAATCTATTTATGATTTTTTTCGATGCTACAAGGTTTTGTTAAAAATAAGTATTATGTAGGGTGGGGCTGAAGCTCAGTGATAGAGTGCTCGTCTAAACCATGTGAGGCACTGGATTTGATCCTCAGCACCACAAAATAAATAAATAAATAAACAAAGATATTGTGTCCATCTATCTAAAAATATTTTTAAAAACAAGTATTACAGGTCTAGGGTTGTGGCTCTTTGTATGAGTGCTCGCCTAGCACGTGGGAGGCCCTGGGTTTGATCTTCAACACCACATAAAACATAAATAAAATAAAGGTATTGTGTCCAACTACAACTAAAAAATAAATATAAAAAACAAGTATTACAAATTAATAATAGTTTAAAATTGTATCTATTTCAAGCAGAATTATATATAAATAGGTGCTACTCCTTGGTATACACAAGACTTAATTTTTTTCTATTGTACCACTATAGTTCCCATCATTTTCCCTTTTTTTTTTGTAGACTTCCCTTTGGGATGCAATTGTTTTTGCACATTCTTTTACACTTGTCTTAACTGTTAAGATTTGTAGCACACGAAAGAACTACAAACATTTTCCATTGAAACTTGTTTACAACCAAGCAGGGTTGATTTCTGTGTGTTATTTACTATGTTTTAATTGAGATATTACAAACAAAAAGGAAGCAAAGTACAAAAATGAATTTCTATAAAATATGTTCATGGCCTGGAATACTGACTGGCTAGAAAGGCTTTTAACTATTGGTTATCAAAATTATATGCAATAGCCATGAAGAACTCATTTAGCTAGCAGCATGTAAATCACTGAGTTGGTTATTCAAAGACTGGACAAACAGAGTACCAGGGTGCTATTTCCATTTTGTTTTCCAAGTTGTATGGTTGTAGCTGATAATATCCTAACATTACATAAATTAATTGTTTTCCACTGGAGACCATACACACCACAGTGTTGTCACAGCCAATTTTCACTTGGGCTATAATTGATGGAAAAAATAAAAGTTTCCCAGCAGGTTAGAAACCAAACCCAACTCATTGCTGTTGACCAGGATATTTAAACAATGAAAGTGAGGTGATGAATCTTCCTCTTGAGCCACTCTCAGTTGAAATGTGTTTGTTTGCATAATAGTTATATATTGAAAGACATATTATTTTATTAAAAATTGCTTTCATCTTATTTTTCCAGCCTCAAACTGGTTCCTGAAGCCAGGTTTATCTGCCTACAATAATTATTTCTGCTCAGTCCCCCTGCCCATACCTATTATGTTTCTTTTCTCTTTATTTTTTTGGGGGAGGAGGGGAGACTGGGGTTTGAACTCAGAGACACTTGACCACTGAGCCACATCCCCAGCCCTATTTTTTTATATTTTATTTAGAGACAGGGTCTCACTGAGTTGCTTAGTGCCTCGCTGTTGCTGAGGCTGACTTTGAACTCTTGATCCTCCTTCCTCGGCCTCTGGAGCTGCTGGGATTACAGGCATGCACCATGACACCCAGCACCTATTATGTTTCTTTAAGGTTTTGCTAAATTCTGAGAAATGCTAGCATTATTATTGCATAACAGATAGCTTACAAATGCCTACCTGGGCTTAAAGAAGTAAAACAATTCAGTTACATTATTGATGTTAAATTAAATTTGAAAGCATAACATAAAAAATCTGTATAATCTGCCGCAGTCTGGCTGGGCACAAATAACCGGGAGGTCACGAACCACTTGTAGGTTCAAACAGAAACTACTTTATTGGGTTCTCAACTCAACTCAACAGGAACTCAGCGGGAACTCCGCGAGAACTCAAGAGCAGCGGGCACCCGAGGCAGCAGGAGCCGCCCCATTGCCGGACAGCAGAGGTCTATATACACAACTGAACACACAGCCTGCCCCAATCCAGCATCATCCAGCCACAGCAATCAGTCATCATCCCAATAATTATACACAGCTTAACCCAATTATCACCATCTCAATGGCTCGACAGTGCTACCCCTCAACCACTCCCCCTGGCAAAATGCCAGGCGCCATCTTGACTTGGTTGTGGCTCTCAACAATAATCATTTTAACATAAAGGATTCTAGGGTAACTTCTTCAAACAATTTGTAAAATCATTCTTTCTTCTGATCTTACTTTGAACTTTAATATATATAATATGCCATATTACTTATCTACAATTTTGACCTAATTTCTTTTTTTTTAATATTTATTTATTTTTTTAGTTGTAGGAGAACACAATACCGTTACCTCATTTTTATGTGGTGCTGAGGATTGAACCCAGGGCCTCATGTGTGCTAGGCAAGCACTCTACCACTGAGCCACAACCCCAGCCCAATTTTTACCTAATTTCTAATCAAATTTAACTTAATGGGCAAAGTCCCTAATAGAACTACCTCAAAACAAAAACAAAAAACAAAAGCAACATCATCAACAACAACAACAACAACAAAAACAATTTAGGAGAGCTCATGAGAGCAATGTGGAAGAAAACAAACAAACAAAAAACCCTAAAAGATCTAAAATGAGCCATAGAATGATAGGGTTCGAGCCTTAAAAACATTTTAATATTGTTTTCAATTATGTAGATAATTTATTCAATACATGTTTTTTTGGCTTTAGTCTTGTCCTTTTGCCTAATTCAAGTCATGTAATTCAAGCAGAAAAATGAACCTAGTCTCAATTATATGTAATTAAGGCATGCATGTTTTTCAGTCCCAATCTTACCTTTTTTACCCTCCTCAAGTAAACGTCCTCAAGGCCTTCCTTCCACAGAGTGCCTCAGAGGGAAAATGAGCCAGGTCAGCAAAGCCACACACACCAACAGTTTGATTCAGGGATCAGGTGTTTGAATCTTCTAATCTTCAGAAAAGTGGGATTTAAAAATTTTTTTCCCTGCCTTACATGGATGAGAAAGATTTCCTTGAGCTCAGTTCTGCCTTAAATCTCATCTGAAACATTTATTCATTTTGTATATTCAGAGTATAGAGGACACATCAGGCCTTAATGTTTACCTGGGGGTATTAATTATGTTTCAGAGATGTCAAGGTCTCAGCCTTAGCTCAAGAGGAAAAAAATACCAGTGAGCTCAACTGGTTTTAATTATACCAAGTGTTGAGCAGGGGCTCTGGCCCCGGAAAGAGATTTAGGGTTTGGCAGGTGGAAGAAAATGCAAGCCATGGAAGGAATATGTGTCATCCTTTATTTAGAGGCAGCCATAGCTATTAACCAGGCTCAGCTTCATCTTCATTTTAGTCCCTCTTCATACTCACTTCCATAGGCCCTTTTTATAGCAGGCCAAATAAAGAAGGCATGCTACTAACAGGTTACATAAGGAGCGGGGGCAGTGTGCATGCTCACAAGTTCATATTTTATGACCTTGAGTGTATATGCTGAATCACAGTGTTTCTGGCCTTGACTAACCATAACATAGTCAGTTTCCAGCCCTGGATACATAACATAGCCCACCAGAAGTCTCATCAAGGCAGCCTAACTACAGCCACTTTTGGCCTTCCCCAACAATCCACCCCTTTAGGATTCCTCATTGTACAATCTACACAACTGAAGTCTTCTGCAATGATCCCTTAGCGAGGAGAGCAGAGCCCTGTATCTATAACAATATAAGGTACAATAACATACGATCAAATGTGTTTTTTCCATATCACAACTTCATTGCATTTAAGGATGTGATTCTCTCTCTCTCTCTCTCTCTCTCTCTCTCTCTCTCTCTCTCTCTCTCTCTCTCTCTGCCTAAGAAATGGAAAAAATACTGGGAGAAAGTTGTATCCTTTGATTTGGTCCTACACCCGCCCGCCATCCCAGGTTACCAAGTAATAAGATCCTGATAAGTCTCTCTTAATCCTTGGAGACGCATGTTATTGCTGTCTAGAATAGGCAGGGATTGTTTTTTTTTTTTTCTTTTAATAAAAATTTATCTGATCCTAGTTAACAGAATAAGGAAGACTTTATTGAGGACTATTGTGATAGGTCAATGTGTTAAGACTATTGCAGTATGGAAGGTTTTTGTTTTGGATTTTGTCATTGAGTACAAGTATAGCCAAGGAGCAGGTTGATGGTATTGGTGGATGGAATATTACTACAGCACATCAAGGGTAGGGGGGGATTCTTACTAGAATTACTAAGTAGGATTCTTGTTGAAAGCAGGCCAGGGTGATGGGACATCAAGGGTGAGGAGTGTGAAGAATTTGGTTAAATATTGAGAGTGATGAAAAAGCAAGGGTAGGGAGATTCTGTCTAAACTAGGGTATGGAAATTGAGGCTTAGTTGAGAAAAGTGTTCAGAGGGACATGATTAAAGTTGATCAAGAAGAGCTTTTGTTAAATTCAGATGTATAGATAGCACTGAAAACAGACTTCTTTTGAAATGAAGAGCAATGTTCTGATAATTGATTTCTGCATCCCCAACTTCTTCACCATCAGAGTGCAAACTGAAAAACTACCCCATGGCCAAGCTGGCACCAAGGAAGTTGAAAGTGACACATTCTTTGGCTACATAGCCAAGCTAAATCTGTACGTGTGTGTCTCCTGTCTTTTGTTTCTATAAATTGTGACCAGTTTCCTTAGGGCCTAGAGAGAAACAATCTAGCTGCTTCTCCCCAGTTTGGTCAAAACAGGCATAAAATTCCTATTTCCTTGCTTCCTTATTTCTTATACATTGGGGCAGCTGATTCTGGCCAGTAGGGTTGCTGGCCAGGCAGTTTCCCTGGCTGACTTCTAGTAACAGCATCAACACCTAAAGTTAAAGCAGAATCTGGCTGGGCCCTGTTATCTATAATCCTAGTTACTCTGGAGGCTGAGACAGTAAGATCAGGAACTTTAAGGCCATCCTGGGCAACCTGGCAAAACCCTGGCTTAGTGAGACCCTGTTTCAAATTTACAAAAAGGGCTGGGGATATATCTCAGTGGCAAAGCATCCCAGGGTTCAATCCCCAGCACAAAAAATAAATAAGAAAAAATGGGCTGGGTAGGTGTAGCTCAGAGATAGAGCATTTGCCTAGCATGCACAAGGCCTAGGTGGGATCCCAGTACCGCCCCCCACACACACACACCAAAAAACAAAACAAAAACCAAACCCCCGAATCTAGCTCACTTAGGGCATCAGTTTGAATTAAATTCTTGCCTGTCTTGGAGAAGGGAAGGCAAAACCCAAAATTTGGATGTGCAACATGCAAAAAACTTCCTTTCCCAAAGGTTTTCATCTGGTATGCCCTCAGCCACCCCCACCCTCTGGTGGAACTCAGGGCATCACCTATGCCAGGCAAGCACTCTATCACTGAGTTAGACCCCCAGCCCTAGTTTTCACTTGTTTATTATCAGGGGTCTCCTGAATTGTCCTTGAATCTTAGGGTCTCAGCAGACCCTCTACATTATTAAACCCCTTGTTGAGTCTCCTGTTGTTCTGCCACCATTAAGAAGCACCAGGCCCCACTTCATAATCTGCCACACCCATTTATCCTCTTGACCTTTAGGCCTGTTAACATGTAAAATTCTCTCCTAATCGTCTCAAATTCTTACTTAATAGGCTTGAGATTTTCCCTCTGAGTACAGGGATTTCTGAAGACAGTGTAGGCAACTCTGAGAGACGAATAAGCAAGAAACTAATCAAAACTCTAACCAAGGAAACCCTGGGAAGGAAGTTTCCAGAGCTATTTCTGCCTCTACCCTGCTGGCTTTGGCATCTCTGACTGTGCTGTTTCTCTCCCTGCCCCCCAAAAAGTGGGTTTATATTCTCCAAAGAAGTAGCCTAAGAGATGAGATGGCTGTGGATTACTAAGCATCTTTTCTACCTGGTTTTGGGATACCTTGAATGTACTGCCTTCCTCTTCCCCAACACTCAAGCAGCTTGAGTAAGGGTGGGCAGGAATGTTAAGAAATCTCTGAGGTTTTGCACTTCCTGAGAGCTTTGAGCTCATGATTTGTAGACTTGGTTAGCTGAGCTCTTCCGGACCTCCTGGAGGAGACCTTAATGTAATGATTTCTTCAGGAGGTTTTAACTTTAACAAAAGAAAAAGTAACTCCTTTTGGAGCTGCTATAATAACCAACTCATCTGGGGGAGTGGTAGATGTAAGGAAAGGTGGAAAAGCTCCGTAAACTCAACAAGCCTAAACAACCGTTTACCTATCCGAGATTTTATTAGCAGGACCATAGCAGCCAGTTGGGGAAGAGAAGGGGGGGAGAGAGAGAGAGAGAGAGAGAGAGAGAGAGAGAGAGAGAGAGAGAGAGAGAGAGAGAGAAAAGAGAGGGAGAGAGAGGAAGAGAGGGGGAGAGTACAAGAGGTAAAGTAAGAGAGAGAGGGAGAGTAAGAGAGTAAGAGAGCGAGCACAAACAGGGTGTTGAAATATTTATGGGCTTAACACAGGATGAGGAGGAGCAAGGCGAGTGGGATGTTACTTCTTCATTGGCTGAGAGTTCGCGCCACTTCAGGGATTGGAAGTGCACCATTCAAAGTTTGTGCCATTCACAGGGATTGTGCACCATTCAGTGCATCATGGACCTGAGCTTCCGGAAGAGAAGCACTCCAGGCACCATCTTTACCAACATTCCTCCCTTTTTTGTTTTGGTTTGGGGACATCGTACTTGATCTGGCTACTTCTTGCTGAGTAGGGGCATCGTTTAGAGGGAGGGAGGGAGGTCAGTTGGTTGGAGAAGAAGGGCCAGGAGGCTCCATATCCATGCACTGAAGGCATGGATTTCCTCTGGGGAGAAGTCCATGAATGTACCCTGCAACTATAAAAAGAAACAGCATTAATTTCTGGCATGTTGTCCAGTCTGTAGGGCTGGTAGAAAAAGCCTATGCCCAGGAGAAGGCAGATTAGAACATATAAAGCTGAAAACCAAGGGCTTGTTTTTTTTGGCATGGTGGGGTAGAGATGGCCCTTCAGTGGAGTTGTCATTCGGTATCTTCATCTTTCAGCACTTGGTGGAGGTTTCTTGGGATGACTGGATGTGCATGTCATCTGACTCATTGGCAAGTAGCTGGTAATCCCTGAGGAAGAACTGATTGAAAGTTTGGTTAGAGATTTTGTTAATTTGTCCTTAAAGGAATTTTAAAATGCAAGGAAGGAAGGCACAGAATAAAAAGACCCCAACTAGAGGTCCCAGTATCGGGAGAATCCAGCGGCTGACGGGGTTTGTGAAGAGGTCCCAATAGGATTGTTGTGCCAATTGCTGCTTTCTTTTTTCTAGTTGTTCCTGTAGCTGTTTAATCTTATCTTTCACTATCCCTGACTGATTAACATAAAAACAACATTCTTCCTGTAAGAACAGGCAGAGGCCTCCTTTCTCCGCTGTGAGTATATCTAAGCCTTGGCAGTTTTGTAGGACTACTGCCGCTAGGCAATCTAATTTATTTTGGAGGGTAAGTATGGACTCAGTCATCTGTTGGAGGTCATCTATGAACAATTTGGATAATTGATCATAGTATGTGAAGGAGGTAGCCAAACCCACTGTACCCATCGCCAAACCTGCTGTAATTCCTAAAGTAGCAAGGAGAGGTATGAATTGGATTGCCCGTTTGGGTCTTATGTGTGTCATGAGGGAGATTGGTATTTCTGTATCTCCTGGAACTATGTCTACATAGGGAAACAATAGAACAAGAGTACATGTGCCTGCCTAGTCAGGGGGCATACAGTGGTATATAAAAATCCTACATAAGAGTGATGCTTCGGAGACTGGTGGGCAGTGGGCCTTACTACCTTTTGGTAGAGTTTTTTTGTTGACATTGCTTCTCAGATAAGTCTCCTACTGACTGGTATGTTTCCTGGTGACTGAAAACATAATGGAGCAGCCTGGTAGAGAGGGACACCTGAGAGTTTGACTGTGGTGTCTTGGGCTGAAGAGGCCTCCTTGAGCGCAGCCTGAGAACTATTTATCGGGTATGCTATTAGTTTTGGGGATTCAGTTGTAGCCTACAAACACAGCCAACATCCCTGTACACAATTTGTATTATGGTAGCCTTTAACAGATTGAGAGAGATATTGACAAGTTTAAGAGAGAGAAGAGGTTCTTTGACTGTTTTTGCCTTAACCAAATCAGGCAGCCAATTAGGTATATCAATCGTCCTCTTCTAGCAATTCTTCCTATTGAATGTCCAGCCACTTGGGCATGGTGTGGGAGGAGCCAGGCCTGGGTTTTTCCCAATGGCCACCCAGTATCTATTGTTATTGTGTTCACAGGCCTGGGGATCACCGTGGTAACAGTCTTTTGGAGAGGTTTCGTTGAAGAATTTAAGACTCTTCCTAGGAGGAGTTTGGCTACAGTTTGTGGGACAGGATGGTACAGGGTTTAACCTTCCCTGCACTACACTTTGAAAGAGAGTTAGCAGGTATAAGGCCAGTAGACATAAGTCTAAAAAGGGTGTGGGTGTACTGTGTTGCCATGTGTTCCTAGATCCCATTGGGAGGCCCATTCTTATGAATGTTCTTCTCCGGAATGGGATGAAGGGTGGTGCGTGACTGTGAAAAACGGAGCTTGAGTGGGTTATCTGGGGATATCTCACAGGTAAATCTGGGCGATTGTGGGAGTCCTGCAAGGTTGGAAGCTGTGGTGGGATTGTCTTCTGGAGGGCTTGCCACTGATTTTAACCTAGAAATATGAATCCAGGGGGTTAGTTTCTTTCCTTCCTGTTGGAGTTTTGCAGCATTGGGTTACACAGGACTACCTGTAATGGCCCTCCGCATTTTGGGGTTAGGGGGGATCTTTCCCCTGGGAAAGAAAAGTAGACTCATTCTCCTGGTTTGAGTGGAAAGGAGGCAGCTGAGTTCTCTGGTTCCGGAAGCAACAAATCTTGTTGCTTCCATAGCTCAGAGCGTATAAGGAAGAGGAGGGGAAGACATATTGGTCGGGGAGGGGCCAAGGCTCTGGTGAGATTCCTGGGGGGAGAAGGGGACAACCATACATTATCTCAAAGGGGAAGGCAAGGGATGGCTTTTTTGGTAAAGCCCTCAGTCGTAGTAGGGCAAGAGGGAGGAGTTTAACCCAATCTAAATGAGTCTCTAAAGATAGTTTTGTTATGATGTCTTTCATTGTGCGGTTGGCTCGCTCAACCTTACCTGAGGCTTGGGGGCGATAGGGACAATGAAAGTGCCATGGGGTGGACAATGTCTTTGCCACATTCTGGGTTACTTGGCAGACAAACTCAGGCCTGTTGTCAGATTGGATTGAAGCAGGCATCCCAAACCGAGGGATTACTTCAGTTAGGAGGATGTTAGCAACTGTGGTAGCCCACTTATTTGAGGTGGGGAAGGCCTCTACCCAACCTGAGAATGTGTCTATTAAAACTAGTATGTATTTGAAGTTTTTTACTCTGGGTATGTTGCTAAAGTCGATTTGCCAATCTGCTCTGGGAATATGGCCCCTAGCCTGATGAGAAGGGAAGGTTCCGGGTTTTAAAGATATATTGGAATTCACTCTTTTGCATATCTGGCATGAGGCTGTGATTTGCTGTATCACTTCTTTATCCTGGGGAGTCAGAGTAAAGAAAGAGTGGAGAAAGGCTTTGAGAGTCTGCGGACTGGTGTGGAAAATGGAGTGGAGGTAAGTAAAGAGGGCATGTTTAGGTGGGTCTCCATTATTGGGTAATGATGGAGAGCACGTGGCAATGAGAGATCCGGTGGGGTCTGAAAGGGCAGCTGACCTGGCTGCCTGATCTGCCTTTGAATTCCCTTGTGTGACGGGGGAGGAGTCATTTTGGTGTGATCTGCAATGGACCACTCCAAGTTTTTTAGGAAGCTGGGAGGCTTGTAGTAGCTGGGTGATGTATGTGGGGTTGGTTATAGAGGTGCCCTTTGAGTTCAGGAGACCTCTCTCCTTCCAAATTGCTGCATGAGATAAAAGAATGTGGAAAACATATTTGGAATCAGTATAAAGCATAAGATTTTTTCCCCCGCTGCCAATTCGCAGGCTCAAGTTGCAGCTACCAGCTCAGCCTGTTGGTTGGTGGTATTTGCAGGCAGGGAATTGGCTTCTATTACTTGTGAGAGGGACACTATGGCATATCCAGCTTTTCTGATCCCCTCATGCATAAAGGAGCTGCCATCAGTGATCCAGGTGTAATCAGGTTGGTCTAGAGGTCCCTCAGTGATATTAGTTGGGCATGGGAGGAAAATTCTAGAATTTCCCTGTATTTATGTATTGAGGACTGTGTTTGACCTTGAGCCTGAATGGGTAACAGAGTTGCCAGGTTGAGAGGGATGCAGGTTTGGAAGGACACGGAGGAGTCGTAGAGGAAAGAGACCAAGAGAGAGAATTCGACAGGGAAGGAGGGTTTGTAGTCCTTTATATGTTAGCAAGTCCTTGAGGTGATGAGGAGAGGTGACAGTGATTTGGGCTCCAAAGGTAAGCTTTTGCGATTCCTTTAATAAAACATAGGAGGCTGCTAGGGCACGGAGACAAGGAGCCCATTCCCAGACAGTTGGATCTAACTGTTTTGAGAGGTATGCTACCGGAGTGAAGGTGGGCCCATATATTTGTCCCAGCACCCCCAAGCCTTGCCCTTTGTTTTCATGAACATAGAGAGTAAAAGGCCTATTAACATCTGGCAGGTGTAGAGCCAGTGCTTGTACCTTCTTTCTGGAGGGTTCTGAAATGTGGTGCAGCTGAAAGTAACAAGGGCTCGTGCTTATTCCCCTTTGCTAGATCATATAATGGTTTGGCAAGTAATGAGTAATTTGGTACCCATGCCCTAAAATAGCCTGCCAGACCCAGGAACGAGAGAATCTCCTCTTTAGTTTTTGGTACTGGAAGGCTTTCAAAAAGGCCTTTTCTATTGGTTGTGATAGCTTTCTTCCCTGGGGAAATGTGGAACCCTAAGTAAACAACCAGAGAGAGAGAGAGAGAGAGAGAGAGAGAGAGAGAGAGAGATGCACCTTTTGCGGAGAAACCCTATATCCTCGGTGAGCAAGAAAATTCAGGAGGGTGGCTGTGTCAGACTTTGAGTTTTCTAATGAGGGACTACAGAGGAGGAGGTCATCAACATATTGTAGGAGGGTTAAGTGGGGGCATAGAGGGAAAAAATCCTCAAGATCTTCAGTGAGGACTTGTCCAAAAATGGAATGTCTTGAAACCCCTGGGGCAGGACAGTCCAGGTTAACTGTCGGGAATGTCTAGTTTCTGGATCAATCCAGGTGAAGGCAAATATGTCTTGGGAAGAGAAAGATAGTGGAATGGAGGAAAGGATAGTATAAAAATTTGGAACCAGGGGATGTATGGGCCTGGTTGAAGAATTTATTAACTTTAAGTCCTGCACCAAACGGTGTGTTCCATTAGGCTTTTTTATGGCTAAAATTGGGGTATTGAATGGAGAGTGTGTGGGACAGAGGAACCCCCCCTTTTTTTAAAGAGAGAGGGGCAGAGAGAGAGAGAGAGAGAGAGAGAGAGTTTAATATTTATTTTTAGGTGGACACAACATTTTTATTTGTATGTGGTGCTGAGGATCTAACCCAGCGCTGTGCGCATGCCAGGCGAAAGCGCTACTGTTTGAGCCACAACCCCAGCCCCAGAGGAACCCCTTTCTTAGTAAGCTCTGAATGATTGGCTTTAGGCCCTTAAGACTGGCAGTTGGCAGTGGGTATTGGGCCTGGTTTGGGAAGTAGTCAGGGTCTTTAAGATGCACTTCCACAGGAGAGCAATTTGCAGAGGACGGGGTTTCAGTGTCTCATACAATTGGTTTTACTATTTTACAGGGGAGGGGGAAATGTGTGTTCTGGTGGTCGTTGGGGTCTCCACACCAGACACAAAGGGGTAAAGTTTCTTCTTCGTCAGGAAGTAAAGCCATGATGAAGATATAAGTAGGGGAGGACAATAAGGGTAAGGTTATGGAGGCCTTTGAGATGGATAATATATCCCTTCCCAGCAAGGGGACCAGACACTGAGGCATAACCAAAAAATGGTGTGAAAAGGAGAACTCAGATAAGGAGCAAGTGAGGGGAGGAGTTCTGCATGGGATGATGGTTTGACCTCCTACCCTGACAATAGGAGATTTGGAGTGATAGGTAGTTCCCCAAAACTCTCTCAGAACTGAGAATGTGGCCCCGGTGTCTACCAAAAAGTTTATGGGACGCCCATCCACTCGGATAACCACCCTGGGTTCCTGCTTGGTGATTGAATAGGTTAGGATAGAAGACCCAGGGCCCCGTCAATCCTCGGCTGCTAGGCCCAGCAAGTCACTGGCGGGGGGACTGACCTCAGCTCCCCTCTGGGAATTGGGGCAGTCTGATCCTCAGTGGCCAGGACGTCGGCATCTGGGGCATGGTCTGGGTGGTTCCCTGGGGTTAGGGCAAGCCCTAGCCCAATGTCCTTCATCGCCACACTTAAAGCAGGGCCCAGGGGGTCCTCGTTATGGGGGTTGTTGTCTCCCCCTTTCCATAGGTTGGAAGCAGGGCTCAGGGGGTCCTCATTTTGGGGGTTATTGTCTCCCCCTTTCCATAGGTTGGAAGGAGCCCTGTAACACCTGGGCCAACATCTGACATTTTTGGCATTTTGCTCTTTCATCTCTGTTGTGGTAGACCTTGAAAGCCATGGCCAACACCTCGGTCTGAGGAGTCAAGGGTCCCTTCTCTAATTTTTTTAGCTTTGCCCGGATGTCGGGGTAGCTTTGTGAGAAAAAACAGTTCATAAGAAGTTGCCTCCCATCCAGGGATTCAGGGTCCAAATTAGTGTACTGAAGGAGAGCCTTTGTTAGTCGGTCTAGGAAGGCTGATGGGTTTTCATTCTTCTCCTGGATGACTTCCTGGAGTTTATAGCCTTTTTTTTTTTGAGAGAGAGAGAGCAAATTTTTAAATATTTATTATTATTATTATTATTTTTAGTTTTCAGCGGATAGAACCCGGGCCGCACCCATGCCAGATGAGCGCACTACCGCTTGAGCCACATCCCCAGCCCAAGTTAATAGCCTTTTGTGCTGCCGCCTTTAGGTCAGCTATCAGACAGGCAATAAGGTGGTCCCTACGTCCCAGATCTTGGGGGTTATTATAATCCCAATGGGGGTCTTGGTCTGGAACCCCCTAGGCCCCTATGTGATGGTGGGCATTAGTTTGATGAACCTGGTCTGCATAGGCCCTAGCCTGGTCCCAGACCGTTCTCCTTTCCTCAGGGAAGACAGTATTAGACAGAATCATATAGAGATCATGAAAGGTGAGGCTATAGGCTTGAGTTAAGTATTGAAATTCTTTAATATAAGAGACAGAGTTAGCAGTGTAAGATCCCATTTTTTTTCTACTTGAGAAAGATCAAGTATAGAAAAAAGGAACATAAACCCTTAAAATCCCATCCGACCCGGCAACCTCTCGAAGGGGGGCCACAACATGTGAAGTTTGAGTCAGGTGATGAGATGTAGTGACTTGTGGGTTAGGTGCTGCATTAGTGCATGAACGGGTGGCTGAACGGGTGGCAGGTGGACTAAACTGAGGTGGAGGGACTGGGCAGAAGGAACAGAAGTGGAGGAGTTTGTGCGGAAGTATTGGGAGGAAGAGGAGGAGGAGTGTCCACAGAAGAAGCTACAGATATACAGGATGGGGAAGTGGGAGGTGGGGAAAGTGGGGAAAGTGAGGCTGAGGGTGGGGGAGAGCGGTATGGAGGCGGTTCATCAGCCGGGTTGAAGGTGGAGGCGGAGAGCAGAGAAGAGGAAGAAGGGAGAGAAGGTGTGGAGCAGAGGGTGGAGAACAAGAGGAGGAAGGAGGCTTGAGAGCGAGGAGTAACTGTTGAGGCTTGCATTGGATGCAGAGATTTGGATGAGATCGAAGCAAGGAAAAAGCCTCCACATAGGGAATGTAGTTCCACTTCTTTGATTGCTCACAGTAATTAAAAGATCCTGGAGTAAATTGGGATCCAGAGACCCACTCGTGGGCCAAACGTTTTGGTTGTTTAAGGGGTACGTAGGCCAGTCCTGGGTACAGAATTTTATGAGCCTTTTCGGTTTAATATCAAGGGCCAGGCTTAGGGTTTTCAAATTATCTAAGAGGCACCACAAGGGAGAATCGGCTGGGAGGGACAAGGAATTTCCCATGCTGGAAGGGCAAGATGGGAGTCAGAGAAAGAGTAAGAGAGAGGGAGAGAGAAAAACCCGGGCCGGAAAGAGCTTCCTGGAAGCTCCGGAGTGAACAGAGGATCAAGTGGGCGTCCCCCAAATGACCGACTGCCGCGGGGAAATACAGAGGGCACTTCCCGGTGGTCACCAGTAAAGTATGATCTGTGAAATCCAAATAGGGCCAGGGCTGCGGGCAACCTGACGTCAGGAGAGTTTTTCGACTGGAACGAAAAAGTCTGGAACGGGAATGGAGTTCCATCTGGGAGGAATGGAGTTCCGGACTCGGGAAGTTTTGTAGCAATTGCGCTAACCCGTCCAGGGGAGCTAAGAGTGAAGGGAGACGGAGGAGTTAGAAAGAGAGAATTAATCCTACATCCCAGGCGGTTGATTCCCAGGACTGTCCTAGCAGAGTGCCTGGGGTCCACCACAACCCTGATGGGTCTGAGTGGGGTGCATTCCCCCCCTAAAACACCCGAGGGGATTGCCAGACACTCAACGGCCAATTCCCTTGTTCTGGTGAGTTAGGGTTCAGGCACTCATGGGATGGGGAAACTCACCAATCTGCAGGCCAGTGGTGGATGTCAGGCAGGTGGTCAGGGAAGTGGACTACGGCAGGAACAGTTGGGCTCAGAGTTTGGGAATGGAGTTCCACCTTGAGCGATGGGGATCCCCATCCCGGGTTTTGGCACCAATGTAAGGAACAGTGGAAAAGCTCCGTAAACTCATCAAGCCAAAACAATTGTTTACCTGTCCGAGATTTTATTAGCAGGACCGTAGCAGCCAGTCACAGAAGACAAGGAGGGGAGAGAGGGAGGGGGAGAGAGAGAGAGAGAGAGAGAGAGAGAGAGAGAGAGAGAGAGAGTAAGAGAGAGAGGGAGCGTAAGAGAGTGAGCATGAACACAGTGTTGATTTTTATGGGCTCCTCACAGGATGAGGAGGAGCAAGGCAAGTGGGCTGTTATTTCTTCATTGGCTGAGAGTTCGCGCCACTTCAGGGATTGGAGGTGCACCATTCAAAGTTTGCGCCATTCACAGGGATTGGAGGTGATGGTTCACATGTCATTCAGTCGTCATGGACCTGAGCTCCTGGAAGAGAAGTGCTCTGGGCGCCATCTTTACCAACAATCCATTATTTCATTCATTTATTTTAAGGCTAAATTGTCAGAATTGACAGGTGGGAGCACATTTAAGCTATCATCTGTCACCTTTCAACATGTCTCTGTTATTCTTTGAGCATACCATTACTTTTCGGCACAAAATATTATAGGCTTATCTTATATTTTACCTGTTCTAGGTTTCTTTGCTTGTTTGGTTTTTTACAGCAGTTTTTTCCAGGACTCCTGACTTCTTTTGAACAGATAATGGTATTTATAGAATAAGACTGGCAGGGGATGGGGGATACTAAATATATTCATTGTTTCTGGTGTATGATTTCTTATAGTCATTTATAGAGAATTAGATGTGACTGCTAGCTTGAAAACGTAATTCTTACTGTCCTTGATGGAGCCTACCTGCAAACGGGATATTCTATCAAAGTCTAGATAAGGTGACAGCAAGCATACTTGCACACGAGATGTTTGTTGTCTTTGATGAGCTTGCTCGCAAATGAGAGGTTCCTTCAAGGTTTAGATAGGTAACAGCGAACATGCTTGAAAACGAGGTGTCTGCTGTCCTTGGGAGGACTTGCTCGCAAACGGAAAGTTCTGCCAAGTGGGCTAGGAGGGCACTGAGAAAATTTTTATCTGTTCTTAACAAAGAGCAGAGCTCAGTATGCTCCGGGCCAAGAGTAGATTAAGCCATCAGAAGTGGGTCACTTCTGATTAGAAAGTAGGACTTCTGTATGCTATGTTTATCTAGCTGAAAGACCTGACTTATTGCTGTTGGAAGGCTGCCTTCTTTGTTCACAATACTATAAGAAGATTGTTGTATACAATAAAGTGACTTTTTTTTTCTTCTGCTGCTTGGGCTTCTTCTGCTGCTTCTTTCTTTCTCATGCTGACCTGCGAGTGAGTTATTTGCAACAGTCCTTCTCAGCAGACCAAGTTTAGACAGTATTTACACTTCTATATCTTTATTCATTGAGAGACAATTCTGTGTGGATCTCTTACATTTCTATACATCTTGAATACATTAGCACTGATAGATTTTGTTCTAGACTTTCCTTTCAACAATGTTTGAAGAGTGGACTGGCTTTGATTGAGCACACATGACTTAGATTACTACCATTCCTGCCTGTATCTATTATCATACCACACAATGACACCATTAGTTTCTGGGCAGAAACTTATAGTTCAGGAATTACAAGCAAATAACATCAATTTCCTTTCTACTAGGCAGAAAATAAGGACTATATGTCTGATGCAGAGGCTACAACTGCCTTCCAGAATTGTGATACCTGCTAAAAGTTGACCTGTTTGTTTCAAAGTGAGGAAGTCTGCATTTCATAGGTGCTGCCCCAGCTTTCTCCCGGAAGACCAATTACATCAGAACTTTGATCCCTTGTTGGGGCTATCAGTAGTGACTTACCTATATTGCTGCTCTAGTCTGATCACTTGAACTCAGCCACATAATTGTAATTGAGGACATGAAACTATTCTGCATCATGTTTTTGAATTTCAAGACCATTTGAAACCCGACAATGGTGTATATTTGATTGCTAAAGTCACTCAACAATGGGCTGTCAAGGTATTCAACAATCCATTCACATTCCCTACCATCTACAGGCTTTAGGTATTGTTAGGTGTTATAGTTAACCTACCTGTTCCTTTACCTCCTGTATCTCCTGGCTTGCACAATGGCTCACACAACTTCTTAGTAAGGGCTTAGAAAGGTAATTAAATGCAACTATCTCTAGAAAGGAAGCATACTCTTTTGAGTACTTCCTAATTAATATCAGGATAAGAGGGGCAAGAGGTTATATAGCACTATTTTGAAATTTTAGGTACTTTTGACAATTCCAAGGCATTTTTCATCTTCTTGGTGTACCACTTGGAACTACATCCTCTTGGTGTCAGCCCAAACAGAAAGGGGATTAGGAAATTTAAAGTCAATTCTCTTTAATTCTTTTCATAAAAATGCTCTTTTCTCTCTTGTCCTATTGGTACAAGGAAGGAAAGCCTGGGTCTTGTTAAACCACGACGTAAAGAAAAGACCAGCGACTCCAATTTTAAATCAAATTAAAGCAAGCATGTAAATCCTGTAAGGGTAAAAGAAATTGAAGTTAAAGCGTAAAAGTTAAAGGGTAAAAGACCGGGTGTTGTAAAGTTTCTAAGCTGCAAAGTCTGAGTTAAAATGTAAAGGATTAGGTATTGTTAGGTTTCTATGCTACCTGCAAAACCTGAAATTTCTGTAGCTGTTAAGACAATGCTTGGGACTGCCCAGTAAATATTTCCCCTGACTACTTGGTTGTTTAATAACTGAAGGGCTCTGTGTAACTGGTCACATAGTCCTCTAGGCCCTAAAACCAATCAGTTTGAATGTAACCCCCTCCTTAGGAATGACCTATCACTCCAGCCTGACCTGTTCCCACCAATGAATGAACTAATCATGTTTAGGAGTTGTTGTTCAATTTTCCCGCGCCTCATGATGATTTGTTCTGATGTATACAAAGCCCTCCGCCCTCCCCAAAAAGTGTACTTAAGCAGTGCTCAGCCCCTGCTCGGGGCTCTGGGCTGCTTTCCCTTCGTGAGTGGGCACGGAGCCCCAGCATGCTGGTTCAATAAATCCCCTTCTGCGAATTGCATGAATGGTCACTTGGTGGTCTCTTTCTCCGACGTTTCGCGGGACCCTTATAATCCGACCAGCTGGAACTGTCTCTCCTGAAATCTTGGGTTAGAGAACAGTACTCCAGCTCTATAGAAGCGCAGTTTTATAGCAAAAAAAGTTGCAAAAGGAGGGTGTCTTGAGAACATACAGGTAACAGAATTTTCACAAGCATAATGCAAAGGCAGGTAGTATGTTAATAGTCTAAATGGCTCAGAACATAGGGAGTAAATTTAGGTCCCAACATCAGAATTTATGAGGTGCCATTAGGGTTTCAGAGAGGGTTGTTATCTGGTCAGGGAAAACCAGGCATGGGTGAGTTCAAGGCACGAGCAGGCATTCCAAGCAAGTTTAAAACATCAAAATATGGTCAGGCCAAATAGAAATCCTGATATTTTACAGAAAACAGAAATGTATCTTTTATAACTTTTGACAAGATGGCTCCTGATCTTAAGAGGGAATTAGGCTGGGTTTATCAGTCTGAGCAGTATGTTTTTAGAAGACTATTCAAAATTAATTTTTAGCTACTGGGATGAAAAAAAATACCAATTTTCTAGCAGTAGAGGAAGAGAACAACCCTAGAATTTGAGAAGGGAATATCTTCAACCCTGGAAAATATGGAGGAGAGAAGGACATTAATGAACTTTGTCCTTCATAACTACTGTAAGGTCCTTGCTTAGCATCTGGACAGCCATCTTAAGTGACAGTTGCCATTTTAAGATTCTTAGGTTTATAATTAATTTCTTATATTTCAAATATCATATGATCCAGGGCTGGGATAGATAAGCACTTCAAAAGAGAAATCTAGGTTGTTAGACTAGAAATAGTCCTTGGATCATGGGAGATAAATAGCTTTAAATGGAGGATCCAGACTGTCAGACTCTATGTCAGGGGAGAAAATGGATCCACACAGTAAAACACTCTCCTCCAGTCAATAAAGACAGGGCCAGCTCTCGCCATTTTGAGTGACCAATAGTTGATTTGCTTGATTATCATATCATTTACATCTTACTGTAATTTCATATTTGCTCCACCAGTGGGCTTGGTGCCTATGGGTAATGAATATGCATATTGCTGTTATGGAAAATATGGAAAATTATGGTAATGGGAAGAGACAAACACTTGGAGATGCAGAAGAGCAAGGTTTATTCAGCACCAGTGTGGGCTCAGTAGTTTTCTCCAAAGGCTGAGTTCAGCCCTTTGTTCTTGCCGCAGTCTGGCTGGGCACAAATCACTGAGCCGCCACAAAGCACTTGTATGTTCAAACAGGAAACTTTATTGCCAGAACTCCACCAGCACTCCACACACACTCCCCGGAAACTCTCCCAGCTCTCCCCCGGGCTCCGCACCAACCGTCTTGGAACCCCAGGAGAACTCAACTGGGAACTCCAAAGTAGCAGGCGCCCAAGGCAGCAAGAGCCGCCCTATTGCCGGACAGCAAGGGTCTAATATACAACTGAATACACAGCTTAACTAACCATCATCATCTCAATGGCTTGCTGGCATCACCTTTCAACCATTCCCTCTGGCAAAATGCCAGGCATCATTCCCACTCGCTGTGGCCCTCAACATGTTCTCAGTATCTTTTATACAATACAGACTTCCAGGTTTTAAGATTTTCTTATGCAAGTAGCCTTGATCCCTCCCTCTTACTCCAGGTAGCTCTGGTTCCTGCCACAGCTGCTGAGCAAGCATGATATAGAAGTGAAACCTAGCAAGTTGAAGTTATTAGCAGAGATAAAAAGAAACATCTTAGGAAGGAGTTGCTGTTTCACAGCCAAAATGGTTATATAACTAGGGTTATTGTTGTGAATTATGGCAATAAGAAAGGAATTAAGTTACCTAGTAGGTGGAGTGTAGTTGCTGTGCATGTTTTATTGTTGTTGTTGCTGTTTGTTTGTTTTGTGGTGCTGGGGATCGAGGGCCTTGTGCATGCAACTGAGCTATATCTGCAGTGCTGTGCATGTTTAAAACCAAATAAATTATAGAAGACAAAGAAACATAAGGCCTATTTCCTCTTCAGAATCAGTCCACTCTCCCACTTTCACTCTCCCTTGGCTTTCATAAGAGTGAACATTTGCCTCTACTTCCATCCTCATTTTCCCTAAAAAATTTCTTTTGCTAAACAGTTACACTTGCCTGACTTTTTCTCTCACATAGGATGCAAGTACCCAGAGAATTTTCACTACTGGTTTCAGAATCAGGATATAAAGTAAACAGGCCACACCCCTGAATCTGGAACAACATTCCTCCTGCTGAGAAAGGAAGCTGAGAGGCTGTGACCCCCCACCCCACACAGGCTCCATGAGAAGGAAATGAAGATTGCTTACTCAGGCCTAAATCTACTTATGTACATTTCCCTGCCTCTTCTTCTTTAAAAGTTCTAATTTTCAGGGATTTCAGAGATGGAAATTTTGAAACATTTAAGTTTCCTCCACTTTCATTCAAAGCTGGCTATTTTCCTACCAAATTGACTCTGAATTTTTCTGGAATATCCTGAAAAATTATTGTTATTACTAGGTGACCCTAGGGGACACAAGATGTACTCTTCCCTAGTAATAACACTTTGAGCACCATAGACAAGGCTATGCGTATAACTTCTTAGGATTGGATTTTTTAAAAAATAGTATTAGTCAACTATTTTAATGCTGTGACAAAAGAACCTGACCAGAACAATTGTAGAGGAGGAAAAGTTTATTTGGTGGCTCACAGTTTTAGTTCATAAAAGTCCAACTCCATTCCTCAGGGTTCCAGGTGAGGCAGGACATCATGGCAGAAGAGTGTGGGGGAAGGAAGCAGCTCACATGATGATCAGAAAGCAGAGAGAGATTCAAAATATATTGTACAAAACTACTTCCTCCAGCCATATCCTCCTGCCTCTAGTTACCACTCAGTTAATCCCAGTAGGAATTAATTCACTGATTATGTTAAGGCGGTAACACAATCATTGCTCCTCCAAACCTTCTTGCATTGTTTCACATGTGAGTTTCTGGGGGACACCTCTTCTAAACCATAACAGGACCAAACTTTATAATGCTTTACTTAGTTCAATAATATAGAAAATTATTTTTCAAATTTTTTAATGCAACAATGTCACTGCTAGGAATTTTTTCTATGAATATACTTTCTACTGTACTCCAAAATATATGTTATAAGTATGTTCTCAGAGTAGTTTGTAAGAACCAAATAAAATAGGAAGTCATCTCAAAGTCCATTATTAGGAAACTTCTTGAATACATCTATATGAAAGGATACTATGAGGCCACTAAAAGTAAAGTGAACCTTTAAATGATACTATAAAATGCTCTTCAAGATCCATGAAAAATGGGCTGGGGATATAGCTCAGTTGGTAGAGTGCTTGCCTCTCATGCAGAAGGGCCTGGGTTCAATCCCCAGCACCACACACATACATACACACAAATGAAGAAGATACATAAAAAAGGCCCCCACCCCATCCCACCCTGCCCCATGGGTTTGGTGCCAGAACACCATTAAAAGAACTACCACTAAATCAAATGGAAAAGGGAAAACAACATTGTTATCATTGGTCTCATAGATTCAAGCAAGTTTATCACTACTGGGATCTGATCTGCAAATGTGGTGGCATCAACAAAAGAACCATTAAAAAATTGAGAAGGAGGCTGCTGAGAAGGGAAAGGGCTCCTTCAAGTGTACCTGGGTCTTGGACAAAAAAAAAAAAAAAAAAAAAAAAGCTGAGTATAAGCGTGGTATCACCATTGACATCTCCTTGTGGAAATTTGAGAGCGAGCTGCAAGTATTATGTGATTATCATTGATGCCCCAGGACACAGAGACCTTATAAAAAACATGATTACAGGCCTATCTCAGGCTGATTGCTGATAATTGCTACTAGTATTGGTGAATTGGAAGCTGATCACTCCAAGACTGGCAGACCCATGAAATGCCCTTCGGGTTTCCACACTGGGTATGAAGCAACTAATTGTTGGTATTAACAAAATGGATTCCACTGAGCCACCCTATAGGGCTGGAATTTTTTGATGACCACAGGGTAGGTAAGGTTGAATTTGATAAGAAAATTGTTTCACACCTTATATTTTTTCATTTCCTGACATGTATTTATACTTTCATTGCATCAGTCACCCTCAACTCAATTCAATTTCCATGAAATTTAATTCTCCCCTCTAAATTCCCAAAGAGAATATCTATTCTACATTTTATAAGGTTCCTAACTTAATTACTATTGAACCCTTAACTCATATAGGTTTGAAAAACTTCATATTTGTCCTAAAATTGCACAAACCCCATTTATTCTTATCCCACTTATGATTTATTGTTTACTGTTTATTGTTTATTATTTACTTGGTTCTTCTAGTTTGAGAAAAAGCCATAACTGTCCAAAAATTGCACCAAATCAATGTATCCTTCCTATTGCATATGGAAAATGACAAACTCCCAAATAGTGAGACCTAGGAAAAGGGGAGTGGGAAGGAAAGTCACACATTGAGAACATTGATCCTCTCCTAGTATATACTTTCCAGTAGTGAAAAAAAAATCCTGGAGAGGAGATGTCCATCAAAGCTAGAAAGGCAGTCTCTGGGAAGAGGTCAAAGCATTAATCCTTCCCTAAACAAATCCTTTCCAGAAACCAACCACTGACCCCAGGCCTTCCACCAGGCCCAGTAAGATAAATCCCAGAGACCGACCATTGACCCCAGACTCCCTCCCATTTGACCCAGTAAAACAGACCCCAAATTCCTGTGTGCCCAAGCTGACATGCTCATTAATTAAATCACCTCTTAGTATAACCTTCATAAGCCAAATCCCCTCCTTTGTTTAGTGATACATTTTCCCACTAGGAGAGTGGGTCCATGAGAACCATGACTCCATTCCTGAATAAGGGATTTGGGCTAATCTGTGAAGTGTCAGGCCCGATCTTTTTGTGCTAACACTTCCTCTTCTTATTAATTCCCTTTAGAACTGGAGATTTTCAGCTCAGATATACACCTTTTTTTTTCCAAATACAACCCCAATTTTTTCCCTTCCCAAGAAGGTTCAATCCTCTGAGTAATCAGCTACTTGAGCACAGCATTGTTATGTAATAGCCTCACTCTCCCCTCCAACTCTCAGAGTTGACCAGGCCTTCAGTCACTGTTGTCCTCCTGACTACCTCCACAGCAGTCTTGCCTGCCTCCCACTTGACCTTATTTGCTTTGGGCGGAGGCTCCCTTATTCATGGGGTCTGCTTGGGCCCAGAGACCCTTGACGGGAGTTCTCTGGCTGCATGTACTCTGGGTACTTCTCTGCCTTGTCTGCTGCTCCCATGGCCCCCCAAAATGGCGCTTCACATCTTCTGAGGTTGTGATTCCCAAGAAGGTACCCCAGAGGAGGGGTGAAATTAAAATGCCAAACCAGCTTGCCTACAGCATTCGCTTCCGGGGACAAAGACATGTGATCCACATGAAGCTCAAGAAGAACTTGATACCCAGACATTTTCCTGTTATTACTAATAATGACCAAGGAGCCAATCAGGAGGACTACCCATATGTCCCTCAAGATTGTTACTACTACAGCTATCTGGAAGGGGTTCCTGGGTCCGTGGCCACCCTGGACACCTGCTATGGAGGGCTGCGTGGCATGCTGCAGGTGGATGACTTCACTTATGAAATCAAACCATTGGAGGCTTCTTCCAAATTTGAGCATGTGGTTTCTCTGCTTGTGTCAGAAGACAGAGCAGATGAAGATGAAAGGTGTAAAATTGAAGAGGAAGAGACAAATCAAATACCTGAAGAGGTAAACTTAGCTGAAAGTCCTAGAGCAGGCCCTGTTTATTTGTGGCGATCACACATGAAACACATGAAGCTTCATTTCACAATTAGTAGTTCAGTATATTCGCAGAATCAAAATCAGACCCAGATAATAGAAAATGTAGTGATTATAAATAATATCCTGGATTCCATTTTCAGACCAGGCAATTTATATTCCAACATACGTATTCTGTGCATTTGGGAAAAAGAGGATACATTTAACATGAAACCATACAACCATGCTTCTACGGCTACACATGAATTTGGTTTATGGAAATTTTATAATCTGTGGAAAGTTTTTACACATGACACTTCAATACTTTATCTAGGATATATGGTAGGAGGTTCGAAGTATTATGCCTCCCATTCTGGCTTCTGCAACCCCAATTGGGGAGCAGCATATGTGTATTTTGAAAACTATCACATATTTAAGATCGCAGCTGTTACGGCACATGTAATTGCTCACAACATGGGCATAGCTCATGACGACCCTTCATGTGTTTGTTTTCGAAGACATCGTTGTGTTATGAATTCAATACCTGGTCTTCTAGATATGTTTAGCAATTGTTCTTATGATAGGTTGCATTGGATGGTACATAGATGGGATCCTTGCTTGAGTCTACCTAATAAACCATACTCCAATTTTCCTTATATTGCTAATCGTTGTGGAGACAAGGATGTAAATTCGAATGAACAATGTGACTGTGGCTCCCTTAAGGAGTGTGCCAATAACTCTTGTTGTTCTACCAACTGTGCCTTCACTTCTGGCAGTACATGCGATACTGGAGGTTGCTGCGATCATTGTAAATTCGCTAGTGCAGGAATGCTTTGCAGAGATGTACATGGTATTTGTGACCTTCCAGAGTACTGTGATGGGACAGGGAATAATTGCCCAAATGATTTATATGTCCAGGATGGAACCCCATGTTCACCACTCTCTGTTTGTGTGAGAGGAAACTGCAGTGACCGTGATTTGCAGTGTCAAGCCCTTCTTGGATACCAAGTAAAAGATGCTTTACCAATGTGCTATGAAAAATTGAATGTAATAGGTGACCGATTTGGAAACTGTGGGCTTAAGTTCGTAAGAGGGGGAACTAAACCTATGAAATGTGAAATAGATGATGTTTTATGTGGAATGTTGCACTGCAGTAATGTTCAACAAGTTCCTGGTGTAGCTGAGCACAGCACATTTCATCACATATATGTAGGTGACGCTAAACTGGAATCATGCTTTGGATTTGATACACATTATGGTGAAGAACTACCAGAAGTGGGACTTGTAGTGGATGGTGCAACCTGTGGCCCTGGACAATACTGTTTAAATAAAAACTGTACTTTTCATCGGGATTTTCCTTTTACCTGTGATGTGAAGACATGCAATTACAAAGGTGTGTGCAACAATCTGGAAAAGTGTCACTGTTTGAGGGGTTGGAAACCACCAGACTGTGAACAGAAAGGAACAGGTGGCAGTGAAGACAGTGGCCCTCCACCAGATAAAGAGTTATCTATGAAAGCCAAAATTCAAGTCACTGTAAACAAGGGACTAGTTGTAATCTTATCTCGAATCACTGCTTTTCTTCTTGTAATTTGTATTGGTGCAGCTATAAAAGCAAAAATAACTGCAGATGCGAAGAAAAAGGCTAAACCTCCTAAGAAATGAATACTAATGGGACTCACTGTATGGAAAAACGTACAATGGCACTTGCTGAAAGAAATGATTACTCTCACAATTTCATAAATTTTCGTGATTCTGAGGTTGTCATCTTAAAGTTAATCTTGAAATAAAATTCACTGGAAAGTTAAAAATGGTTTACTGTGCTTAAATTCGCTTCATGTCTGATCATATTTTTGAATGAGAGAGAGATTGAGTGTGTGTGTGTGTGTGTGTGTATGTTTTATGTGTGTATGTGTGTGTGTGTGTATTTTGTTAGGAATTGAACCCAGGGCCTTGCAATAACCAGGTAAGAGCTCAACCTCTGAGCTACACCCACTGACCAGGTTATACATATCCTTAATACTCCTATAGGTGAAACAGAAACTTTTAGATTCACTAGGAAGAGAAACTCATTGAAGATGTGGACTCTAAGTTTTCGTATATGCCCTGTTCTGGATCCCGGATGTGCTAGGATGTTCTAGTTTTAACAATGTCACAATCTGTTTCCAACTAGTAAGCACTGGGTTTTTGTTGTTATTTTTATCATTAGTGGAAAACTACTGAGGGTAAGAATTGTCAGAGATCCACAGGGAGGACTAAAATGAACTTGTGTATTATAGGCATTGTAAATTTCAACAGCAGTTCTGACACGTGCTGACGAAGTGATTATAGACAAAGTGCTACTCTTTCAGAATTTTGAAAACTAAATTTAACATAGAGACATGAAACATACTTCTCCATAAGCAATCAAAATGTAATGATGGCACCTAAGAAAAGCCTATGAAAGCCAAAATTCACTAGTTGTAATCTTATCTCGTTTTAGGGCTAAGCGCATGCCAGTGGCCATTAGTCTCATTATCCTCAGATTTATTCCTAGCTTATGCTAAACCTGTGATATTCTATGCATAGTCTTTGACAGTTTATTGATTAACAATCACATAAAAAATCATGGGCAATAATAGAACACTTCTTAACGCTTCTCATGATTGAAATCATAGGATAGCACATACAAAATCCCAGGAATTGCAAAAACGCAGGCCGGCTACAAATTGTAGCATGCAACTAACCAGAGGGCAGGAAGAACCACATCAGAAACAGTGCGCTTGTTTGGAGCCTGGTGAGTGACCAGGATAATATATTCCTCCTTTAAAGGGGTCATATTTCAAATTCTTCCTCTTCAGGAAGTCTGGATTAGGGTAAGTACCAGAGGGGAGAAGAAGGATGCAGAAGGAGAGAATCAGTGGGGTTGCCATGGTGATATTATAGTTTGTTCATCTTTCCAGAGTTCTGTCCATCCCAGAAAGAGGGGCATTAAATGTCCCTAAATTGCCATCTAATCTCTCCCTTTAGGTTTGTTAATATTTGCTTTCTATATTTGGGTGTTCTGATATTGGGTGCACATATATTTGGAATTGTTATTTCCTCTTGCTGAATCGACCACTTATCATTATATACTAGTCTTCTTTGTCTCTTTTACTGCTTTTAACTTATATTTCATCTGGATATTAGCAAGGCTATTCCTGCTTTCTTTTGGGTTCCTCTTTGGGATATCTTATTCTGTCCATCACTTTCAGTTTAGGCATTTCCTTAGAGTTGAAGTGAGTTTCTAATTGCTTACCTAACATATTAATAAAGTTACTTTAAAAACTGTTCTCTTGGGGCTGGGAATGTGGCTCAAGTGGTAGCACGCTCACCTGGCGAGTGCGGGGCGCTGGGTTCGATCCTCGGCACCACATAAAAATAAAAAGAAAATAAAGATGTTGTGTACACCGAAAACTAAAAAAGAAATATTAAAAAATTCTTTCTCTCTCTATCTTAAAAAAAAAACTTCTCTTTTTTAGTCTTTAGTCAATATATAAATGTACCATATTTACAGTATTAGAGATTCTGAATTTGTCTGTATAGTTATTCTTACCAATGAGGTACACCTTCCAATTTTTCTTCCTACCCATTAAGGGATCTTTTTTTTTTTTTCAGTTTGAAGAATGCCATTTAACATTTCTTATAGGAGACATCTCTCAGTTTTTGTTTTTTCTGGGGATATATATTATACTTTTGCTATGCTATGTTTGTCAGCTTTTTCCCCCACCTTCAGTGCTGTGAAAAATCTCATGCCACATTCTTCTAGCCCATAAGGTTCCTGTTCAGTAGTCTGCTTTCAGGTTAATTGGAGCACCCTTGTTGCATTATTTTTTTCCTTTTTCCTCACTGCCTTGAGAAGTTTATCTCTATCCTTTGAGAGCTTCATTGTGTCATACATTAAGGTAGGCTTAGTTGGGTTCTATCTGATGGATAATGTTGGACCTTTCTGTACCAGAATTTTTGTATGCTTCTCTTTTAGTCAGTTTTTTTTTTTTTTTTTTTTTTTTTTTTCACAACTGTGACCAGAAAACCTGACAAGAACAATTACAGGGACGAAAAATTTACCTAGTGCTCACAATGTCAGGCCTCAGTCTATACATGGCCAGCTCCATTACTCTGGGCCCTAGTTGAGGCAAAATCTCATGGCACAAGAGTGTGGTGGATGAAAGCAGCTCAGGACATGGCCACCAGGAAGCACAGAGAGCCTGATTCACCAGGGACAAAACATAAATCCCAAAGGCAAAATCACAGCAACCCACCTCCTCCAGTCACACCCTATCAGCCTACAGTTACCACCCAGTTAATTCAAGCAGATGAAGGTATTGCGTGGATTTTGTTAAGTCTCTTATTTTTATTTATTTTTATGTGGTGCGAGGATTGAACCCAGGGCCTCGCACGTGCTAGGCGAGTGCTTTGCCACAGAGCCACAACCCCAGCCCATCTCTTAAAAACCCAATGATTTCACCTCTGAATATTCTTGTGTCATCTAATATATGAGCTTTTGGAAGATATCTAAACCAGAACAACTTTCCTAGGCCTCTGAAGTTTTCTGTTACTATCTTTTAGAATAAACTTTCTGTTGCTTTGGCATTCTCAAGTCCGACATGAACCCCAACAACCGAAATATTTCCTCTCCAAATGCTGTCCCCAAATTCCATTTCTATTTTTTCTATTTTCTGCTTTCTAGACTATGTATTTTCAAGAGCCCGTCTTCAAGCTCACTCATTCTTTCTTCTGTTTGATTTATTCTTCTATTTATAATCATGTTCTTAATTTTTACTTGGCATATCCTTCTGCTCAATATCTGTTGGGGCTTTCAAATTGCTTCCATATTTCCAAGTTTCTCTCTTAGGGTTTTGCATCTGTTCTCTGTGTTCTCTTGAAGCTCATTGAGTTCTGTTGAAAAAGATGCTTTCAGGTCTTCTGAAGGTTCTCCCATTGGGCACTCTCTATGGACAGTTTCTGGTGCCTTGTTTGATATTTGGTTGAGTACATGTTTCCATGAAAGTTCTTGATACTTGTTGATATGCATTATCATTAGGGTATTGAAGAATTAAGCTCTAAGTAGGCTGCTGATTTTCACTAAGCCTAGAGTCATTTTTTCCTTGCATTAGATGGAACCCTATGTTCTAGAATTGCCATGAGTCTATTATTTGTGGGGTTTTCTCTCTCTCTCTCTCTCTCTCTGTGTTTTGATTTTTACTTAATTGAAGCAGCATCATGTCGAATACCCCATTTAATATGGCCGCTGTTTTTCAGATACTATTACAGGGAAGTAAAAGGGAAAGTCAAGTTTTTGCTGTTTCAACAACAGGGTTAACCAAAACCTTCTACGTCCCAATTTACATTTAGTGTGTTATAATGAAATTGGGTATACTTAAAAAGAGTAGTCCCTACAAGCCTGTCCCTGAGGCAATGGTAAACCCAGTTGGCCTCATCCAGAGTCACCATCCTGGGCCCAGAGCACAATCACCACACAGAAATTAGTTTCAGATTCTCAAATCATGACTGTGGCCCCAAACACCAAAAGGTCATGTTACACCCTGAGCCCACAGCCTGCCAAGAATAACACAGCACTCTGAAAGGACCGAGGCCCAGAGTGCAATCAGCTGCCTATTGCCGAGGAGGACTTGTGACCAAGACTGCTGCAAGAAGGCATAGGCAAAATGGAAAATGACAGATTAGAGAAAGGGTGCATTCTCCAATTTCTCCTTAGCTCAAGATTCCAGCAGCAGGACTAATGCACGTCATCAAGGTGGATGACTGAGGGAATTCACTGAGATTCAACATTAGATGGTAAAATAATCATAGTGACACAGAAAGTCAGAAGCTTTGAACATAAATAAGAACTAATACATTTAGAAATGCATCAGCTTGGCTGGTAGTGGCAGTGTCATCTCTGCCAGTCAACTGCAGAAAATGAGGAATAACTTGTTTTAATTTGTAGAAAAGGTCATCCTTGTTATAAAATTGCAAAAATGTGAGTAACTTGTGTCCATTCCTGAGGGTTTTGTGAAAGGGGTGTTAAAAAAAGGGTGTGAACTAGGGCTAGGGTCATGGCTCAGTGGTAGAGCACTTGCCAAGCATGTATAAGGCACTGGGTTCAATTCTCAGCATCACGTGTAAATAAATAAATAAGCTCCATTGACAACTAAATGAATGTTTACAAAAACAAAGAGAGATGTGAACTAGAGCATCTAAACAAACCTTGAAAGGATCTCTATGGTTTTTATTTACTTCTTATAGCAAAATGTGAAAATAAACAGTTTTAAAATAGAATTTACATTAAAAATGAAGTAGAGTGTAAAGATTTGGAGAATTCTCAGACTAGGTTTGTATTCTTCATCTCAGACCCTCATGGTACATGTTTGTTGGATTACCAGTCTTTTATATTCTGCTTGAGTGTTTAAATTCTTATTTCTTTCTCCTCCTGAGATTGGAAAATTTCAATCATCCTCAGATTGTTCCTTCTGCCTGACCAAATCTGCAGAAGGAACAACCATTTTAGATCACTTTTTATTTTATTTATTGCCACTTTAAGATCCAGACTTTCTATTTTTTCCTATAATTCTTTTCCTTAACTATTGCTTTTTCCATGTATTATTTTTCTATTTCTTTTAGCTATTTGTCCATGTTTCCCCTTAACACTTTGAATATGTTTACCAGATTTGTTTCACAGACTTTGTCTAGTAAGTCTGCAGACCTAGTTTTTTTTTTTTTTTTTTTAAAGCTGGTCAAGTTTAGATAGTAAAACTAGGACTTTAAAAAATTTAACAGTAAAATTTCATTTTATCTAAATTTTCTTCCACATTTTTATTGGTACCTTATAATTATACATGATGTTGGAATTTGTTGTTATGTATTCATACTTGCATGTGATTGATCTAGAGATGGTTGTTTTAGAAATGGTTGCTCTTGATTTCTTTTGTTCCTTAGAATGAGTTGTGTCTTATTGTTTCTTTGTATATCTTGTAATTTTCTTGTTGAGAATAGGATATTTGATTTTCTGATGTGGTGACTGGAAAATATATCCTTTTTCTTTCAAATGCTGCTTTCAAAAATTTGATGAAATCTGTACTGTTCTTGTTTAGAAACATTTCCAAAGGACTCTAGCCAAGACACTCTCTCATCATGCATATCTGTTTCTTTAATTCATATTTCCAGAGATTATGATTTATCATTCCTTGAATTCCTGTCACATTTTGAAGGGGAGCTTTCCTTAATGGGTTTTTCTGGAAAGTTGTCAAATATTTTCTTCCAAAACGTCTCCAGAGTTGTTTGAGATAGCTTTATTTATTTATTTACTTTTGTTGTTGTTGTTGATTTTGTTTTGCATGTGTGCTTTCGGAATGCGGAATGAGTACTTCAAGCTTTGCACCATGACTTATTACTGATGCTATTATCATTCCAAATTTTTAAATTTCTCCAATTTCAAAAATAACACATAGTAACCAACAGCAGATGAGACACAAAAGAAGTTCAAGAAGTTCATTCAAAGAGTAAAGACACACTCCCTCACTCACAAACATTATCAGTCAAATCTAACTCATTTCTGGTTTCCTTGTCTCCACAAATAGTTTCCTTCATACTATTTAGATGATCTATAAATGAATGCAGTATGTTTATTGGGGCTTCAAATGATCCTGCATTTTCTAGAACCTGTATATTGAAAGTAGCTATTTATCAGTCCCACATAAGGCTCCTTGTATCATCATTCTTATGGATTTCAGTACCTCTGAAGGCATATCTAATGCATGAATTAGTCAGTTACATACTTCTTCATGTTATAATTATTTATATTCTTCTTGTGACCTTTTATAAATTATTCTTGCTTCTTAGAAATTACTTTTTTATCACAGAAAATTCATTGCAGGATGACATAATGACACACTTGTAACTTTTTGGATATCTCTGTTGTTTTTTAATCTTCCAAAATTAAATATAGCACATTTAAATGTGAATGTGATCATATTTCTAAATAGTACTGCATGCTATTATTTCCTAATAGAAGATATGACCCAAATAGGAGAAAACAAAAGAAATAAAGCTCAGTAATTTTCTTATATCAAGTTGAGCTCATTTATATGCAATTCTAGGTTGAAATGAGTTTTGAAAAGGTAAAAAAGATGGTTCCTGAGATAAATTAGTGGTGTGTTTACTAGATCTCATAGAAGCTAAAGTGAGACCCTTTCTTAAAAACTGACTCATTTGAGCTAAACTGAGTGTGTTTGTCAGCTTTTCTTCACTGTGACCAAAATACTGATAAGAACAACTTAAAGGAAGAAAGATTCAGCCTATAATTGGTCAACTCCACTGCAAAAAGATCATGGCAGAGAAAAACTGCTCAGTTTGAGGCAAATGGGAAACAGGGAGTGGCGGGGGGCGGGGAGGATCCAGTGACAAGATATCCCCAATAGCACACTCTATGACCTATTTCCTACAGTCATGTCCCACCTGCCTACAAATTATTAATCTATCAAATGGATTAATACTGATAGGTTGACAGTCACCATAATCTAATAATTTCATTTCCAAACATTGCTGCATTGTCTAACACTTGAGAATTTCAGAGGCTATTAAAGAAGCATACTATAACACTCAGCATAGGGTAAAAACCACACAATCGAAGGAGGCAGTTTGATAAGTTTTAATTCCAAACTGCCATCCCAATCAGGATATTTATTTGTACCAGAAAGGGCCCTCTATGTCCTATCTCCCTTCCCTCTTATGTACACCTGGAAACTACTGGTTATATCAATAATTGCACAGAGTATTTTGGAAAATATGTTTGAACATTATCTAAATTAAATCATGTATCAATCATTTTCTTTGGTTTGGTTTCAAATTAAATTGTGTATTCCCTTTGGTCTGGTTTCATTTTCTAATCATAATGTCGCTGAGATTCATCCATGCCCTTGTTCCTCTCAAAAGTATGCTCATGCTATTTCAGAGAAACATCTCAGTGAATTAACATACCAGTTTGCTTAACTATTGCTTAACTATTCATATAAAGATGGGTTGCTTTTTTCTAGTTTGTGGGATATACTTACAGATAATGCAGGTGTGAACATTCATAGGCTTTATAAACAACATATATAGACTATATGTATAAGGTTTTACTTGATAAAAACTATTTGTAGAGAGCAGGCTGTGCCCAGTTCTGAGTTATTCTGTGTTGTATAGAACATCAGCTTTCAGGCTGTGCCTAGCCCTGAATTCCCTCCCACTTTGTAAAGCAGCAGTTTTCCTTGAGATGTTCCATTTGGAGTTCAAGTGCTAAGGCACAATGATTTGGTGCCTTGTCTGGGCAGATAAATCACCAGATGTAGGACATGCTCAATATATCAAAAGGAATAACCCCCCAACTGCATAGCACAGCCATAAGTCACAAACTAAAAAGTGAATTAATTGTACTAATAAAAAAATGACCACCTGTGAATTTGTCAAATTAAATCAGAAGAACATGAATGCACTGGCATATCAAATCCATACCAGAGAAACCCAGTCCCATGAGTTTAGCAAACACACCAGATCACTGAACGTCATAAGTTCTTTACATGAAATACCTAACAGGAAAAGCACCTAAAGCAGTGGTATGGTGGCACACTGACCTGTAAACCTGTCCTCTTATCAGACCACCCAGTGAAAGAATCACCAGGTCAATAAGTGATGAACTCCTAACTCAGTCCTCAGGACTTTAGTTCACATCCATCTCCCTACTTCACCTCAAAACTATCTGCCCAAATTCCTGCTGTCAGGACAATTGCCTTATCTTTGACAGTTCCCACCTGAAAAATTCTGTGCCTTGAATAAGCCTCCCTCAAGTCCCCTGGCTGGGCTTTACT